>NW_024070206.1:59556665-59679181 GCF_014754425.2 Oryx dammah
TTTAGCTGTTTTTCCATGTCCAGTTCTAACTGTTGCTTCCTGACCAGCATACAGATTTCTCAAGAGGCAGGTCAGGTGGTCTGGTATTCCCATCTCTTTCAGAATTTTCCACAGTTTATTGTGAACCACACAGTCAAAGGCTTTGGCATAGTCAAGAAAGCAGAAATAGATGTTTTTCTGGAACTCTCTTGATTTTTCCATGATCCAGCAGATGTTGGCAATTTGATCTCTGGTTCCTCTGCTTTTTCTAAAACCAGCTAAACTAAGGTCCGTCTAGTCAAGGCTGTGGTTTTTCCAGTGGTCATGTATGGATGTGAGAGTTGGACTGTGAAGAAGGCTGAGCACCGAAGAATTGATGCTTTTGAACTATAGTGTTGGAGAAGACTCTTGAGAGTCCCTTGGACTGCAAAGAGATCCAACCAGTCCATTCTGAAGGAGATCAACCCTGGGATTTCTTTGGAGAGAATGATGCTAAAGCTGAAACTCCAGTACTTTGGCCACCTTATGAGAAGAGTTGACTCACTGGAAAAAACTCTGATGCTGGGAGGGATTGGGGGCAGGAGGAGAAGGGGGCGACCGAGGATGAGATGGCTGGATGGCATCACGGACTCGATGGACGTGAGTCTGGGTGAACTCCGGGAGATGGTGAGGGACAGGGAGGTCTGGCGTGCTGCGATTCATGGGGTCGCAAAGAGTCGGACACGACTGAGCGACTGAACTGAACTGAACTGAACTTGTATTACTTCAATGAACCTGCTTGTTCAGAGTGTACAAATTCTATTTCAAATTTTTTGCATTGAGATCTTGTGAGTCTGCTATGTGTTTTTCTTTGTGGTACAACTATTTCATGAGAAAAAGAAGTCTTTCTGGCATGCTTTTATGGTCCTTAGAGAAATATTTTATATTTGTTTTTCTTATGATAATTTTATGTGAAAATTGGTTGAGACTTTTTCTTTAGATTTTTTTTTTAAGTAAAATTGATTTCTTTCTTTCCTTCTTTTTTTGAGAGATTGAACCCTCCAAACTCTAGACTTTTTTTTTTTTCCTTCTTTTCCTCTTTTATGTTGGTTTCAGGATATGGTATCAGATATGGACTCATAATTTCTGAGACCCTTTTTCCTCCTCTCTTTGCCTTTCTTTTATCTAGACCTTCCTTTACCATCTCTGATCTGCTCAACTGAGCTTTTACTATAAGTGCAAAATTTTGTCCTAGAAGGTGTTTTTGGTTTTTATGTTTGATAATACCCAGGACTCTGAGACAGACCAAGACAATTACAGTGCCATTAGAACTTCCATTGCTCTGCTCATATGTTCATTGAGAGTTTTGCATCTATGAAAATATTAAAAATAAATACAGGGGGCATCTCAAGTGAAATACCACAGATGAGTACTAAATACTCTGATATGTAAATCTTTGCAATAAGCTAAAATAGAATTTTGCCCAATGTCATGGATGAATATGGTCACATGGCACCAAAACATTTTGTATAGCCATGTTGGTGACGCTAGTAGTAAAGAACCGAGCACCAATGCAGGAGACATAAGAAACCCGGGTTTGATCCCTGGGTTGAGAAGATCCCCTGGAGAAGGAAATGGCAACCCATTCCAGTATTCTTGCCTGGGAAGCCCATGGACAGAGGAGCCTGATGGGTTACAGTCCATGGGGTCACAAAGAGTTGGACATGATTGAAGCGATTTAGCATGCAAACAAGGCAGCAAATGAAAACATGCTCATTTTTCTATAGATCTCTCTAAAAACGAAAGGGCCTGTGAAGATGACTGCCACCGCCTGTGTCCTGGCTTCGTGCTCGCATCCTGAAGACCTGTGCACGACACCTTCTTTAAATGTTCTTGTCATATTAGATTGTAATTAATACATGAGGAAAGATGTTTCTTTCTTGCTTTTTTAAAAAATACATTCTCTTTTATTCATTTTTTCCCCTTTCTTTTGGCTAAGTCTCACGCATGTGGGATCTTAGTTCCCTTACCAGGGACTGAACCCGTGACCTCTTCTTTGGAACTCAGAGTCTTAACCACTGGACTGCCAAGGAAGTTCCAAAGATTTTCTAAATGAGAAAGAAATCTGAAGCCAAAGTATAACACTTTGCATGTAGAAAATGAAACATTGACTTTCAAAATGTCTCCAGATGTGATGTTGTTTGGCATCACACAAGAGTGACTTGCCAGGTTTTTATCAAGTCTTTGGAATTCGTAGTTGCATTTCAGTGAATCTAAAATCTGCTTTGTTTTACTTCATCTGCCTTGAGTTCTTTGTTTGAAAGCCTTTAACAGTGCACAGAGAGGTCTCTGTAAATAAAATGTTTATCAGATTCAAGCACTTATGCAAATGAAAGTTTTAAAAAGTCATTAATATTAAATTATAGCACTCATCAAGATTTTAAAGATACATGCACTTCAGGATAGAAAAGAAATTCTCTGACCAACACAAGTTAGCCACCACCTTGAGTCTGTGTACTTTATGTAATATTTATTTTATTTATATTTGCTTTGATAAGTGGGATAAAATTAAGGAGCAGATGGGCAGAGAGGAAACCCAGCCAGGAAGTCGTCATTGTAACTCTGGAGCAAAGCAAGCATGTAGTGTCTTGATCCAGTACATTTATTTTTCATTTTAAGTCAGCTGAGTTCATTTTATATCACTTTACAATAAAAAATTAAACAGTGATCTGACTATTTAGTGATGGAACCTGTTACTCAGTAAGATCCGCTGCTGCCGCCGCTAAGTCGCTTCAGTCATGTCCGACTTCTAATTGAAGAAGAAAATACCTTATCTTTTTTTTAACTGAGGATCTAGAGTTCATGATTAAGAGGGCAGCACCCACATACCTGCACCTCCAGAGCCCATGAGTTCTCTAGTGTAACCCTGGGGTTCAGCCTATTTTGTGTAAATCATTTACATTTTTATCAACTTGACTTTTAAGTTATTTTTAAGTGAATTATTTTTGTCTCTCAAATTGATCGTTACAAGATGTAGTTATTGAGGCCTCAGCCTCAGTGTTTTCTAAGAAGAATTTGAGAATTATAAGAAAAGCCACCTGTGCCTCCAGCTGGTTGTGGGTTGACTTGGAGTTTAAGAAAGAAAGTCTCTGAAGGGGGTTGCCTTCACAGCCTGGTTTGGGGACGGAACCCTTCTGACCTCTGTTGTATGGAAAATTGGAAAGCTGACTCCTTGTCACTCTCAAATGTGTCCCTGTTAGGATGGCAGATTAAAAGTTCACTGACCTATCAAAAGTTTACAATCTGCCTACAGTACTATGTGTAAAAACTCACAAACTACATGCATTAAATCAATATTGAGGTATCAGCCATAAAAAGTCTAGCGTATTTCAGATACCCTATAAATACAATAACTCATAGTTTTGGCACGCATAATATTTTTAAGTGTACAGAAACACACTGTTAAATCTCTTTCCTTATCTTGAGAATTGCAAAGGAGGTGGGTGTCTCGCTGCTTCTGTTGCAGGTTGGAATGGTCCTGCTCTCCTGTGTCCTCAGCCAGACAGATGGAAACACTATCATCAAAACCCAAACAGAGGCTTTATTCTGCTTGTGATCGAATGTTCTCTCTGAAATTGCTCTAGCATTTCATCACTGTGGTTATGGCTACATGAATATGTGTATTTTGTTATTTCAAAAGGGAAAATGCTTTTGGTCAATGTGTCTTGTCATTTACCTTGCCACAGTACAATTTCAACCTGAAAGGAAAATGTAAGTTGGCTAAAAGGAAGGTAGATGGTGTGAGTTTATTTTGATTCTGTCTTAGAAATTATGTTTATGTATTTAATTCTGTTGGCTAAGTACAGGTCCATATTTCCTTATCTGCAATGAGAAAATCCATAAAACACTGACAAATGAAGTTTTTATAAGTCTTTATAGTCAAGTCAATCCTAGCAGTCAATCCTAAAGGAAATCAACCCTGAATATTCATTGGAAGGACTGATGCTGAAGCTGAAGTACCAGTACTTTGCCATCTGAAGCAAAGAGCTGACTCATTGGAAAAAGACCCTAATGCTGGGAAAGATTGAAGGCAGGAGGAGAAGGGGAGGAGAGAGGATGAGATGGTTGGATGGCATCACTGACTCAATGGACGTTAGTTTGAGCAAACTGGTAGCTAGTAAAGGGCAAGGGAGCCTGGCGTGCTACAGTCCTTAGGGTTGCAGAGTTGAAGCAAGCACCAACTCAGACCCTCTGGGATGCCACGCAATCTGAAGCAGTTCTCAATTCTGAAGCACATCTATCCCCCCACACTGACGCCATCCATTTCCCATCAGTTTCATTTAAAGGAAGAAGGTTCATAGTGAGGAACAGATGATGCTGGACCAGGCCCATGAAGCCATTAATTCCGCTTCTCCCACTGGCCATGGAGTGTTTGTGTCCCACTTTGCCATGAAGAAAAAACAAATCAAATTTCTGCTCAGAAACTCTAGCTAAAAAAAGAAGTCCCCTCAGTGGCTGCACTGACAATGAATTGAGAATATTATCACCAGGATCTTTTATTTGAAAGAATAGCTGAGTAATGAAGGGGGTAAGAGAAAAACCCAAGTAAACTGAAAAGGGCGGGTTTCCTCCTCTCTGTGATGAGGTTAAGTAGCTGGGACTCCGGTGGCGCTGTAGGGACATACTCCCTTCTTGGCATGGAACATTTTTTTCTCCACGTGTTGTTAACCAGACTGAGTCATAGTAACCCATGCAGCCAGTGCTTCTTTTGAAATGTCCAGATGTTTAATATTAATTGTGAGATGTTTAATGTTAACATGTGAGAGTTGGACTATGAAGAAAGCTGAGCACCAAAGAAGTGATGGTTTTGAAATGTGGTGTTGGAGAAGACTCTTGAGAGTCCCTTGGACTGCAAGGAGATCCAACCAGCCCATCCTAAAGATCAGTCCTGGGCATTCTTTGGAAGGACTGATGCTGAAGCTGAAACTTCAATACTTTGGCCACCATGTGAAGAGCTGACTCATTGGAAAAGACCCTGATTCTGGGAAAGATTGAAGGCAGGAGGAGAAGGGGGCGACAGAGGATGAGATGGTTGGATGGCATCACCAACTCAATGGACATGGGTTTGGGTGGATTCCGGAGTTGCTGATGGACAGGGAGGCCTGGTATGCTGTGATTCATGGGGTTGCAGAGTCGGACATGACTGAGTGACTAAACTGAACTGAACTTAATGTTAGTTGCCTTAAACTTTTGGACACTAGTTATTTTCCACCATGTAAGTTAAAAATAGGAAGAATAATAATTATATTAGTGGCAATCTCTCAGACACTGACCCTTGTAAGTGGTGGGCAATTCACCATCATAATTAAAAGCATTTAAAAGAGTTTAAATGTGCATTCTGCTATTATTCTGAAATTAAAAGACTGTAGCTCCTTCGAAGAAAAGCTATGACAAACTTGGACAGTGTATTAAAAAGCAGAGACATTACCTTGCTGACAAAGTTCTGTATAGTCACAGCTATGGTTTTTCCAGTAGTATTGTATGGACGTGAGAGTTGGACCATAAAGAAGGCTGAGCACAGAAGACTTGATGCTTTTGAAATGTGCTGGAGAAGACTCTTGAGAGTCCCTTGGACAGCAAGGAGATCCAACCAGTCCATCCTAAAGGAAATCAGTCCTGAATATTCATTGGAAGGACTGATGCTGAAGCTTCAATACTTTGGCCCCCTGATGCAAAGAGCCGACTCATTGGAAAAGACGCTGATGCTGGGAAAGATCGAAGGCAGGAGGAGAAGGGGACGACAGAGGATGAGATGGTTGGATGGCATCATCAGCTCGATGGATGTGAGTCTGAGTAGGCTCTGGGAGCTGGTGATGGACAGGGAAGCCTGCGTGTCACTGCACGTGCGGACTACATGCTGCAGTCCATGGGGTCACAAAGAGCGGATCGCGACTCAGCGACTGAAGAACAACTATTTGAGACCTTTCAGTACCATAGCCTGGTGCTCAAGACAGACCCCCCACTCTGTGCTCCTCTTCCCCTCTCCTGAAAACCCCCCGTTTCTTTCCTGAAGGAAACCCCCTTCCCACAGTCAGGACCTGGTTCCCGTATCAGCTGGTCATAGGCATCCCCTGTCTCCAGACTGAACCAGTTATACTGTTTGCCATCCCTCAGTAACATTTTAATTTGCTGTTTTAAGGTCTTCATTTGTTCACACATTTTCAAGAAACTTTATAATAAATGAGTACAAGAAACTTTATAATAACCTTTTTCAGGTTTTGTTATTTATTTTTCTCCCTTCTAGATGGTATGAATCTCTCCAGGGAAGAAAAATCTTAACATATGGATTCTGATTCTGATTTTAGCAGCAGTATAATCTTATGGATAAGAGCTTAGATATTTGAGAGGCTAAATTCAAAGCAAGGTTTGTGTCATTTGGAGAATTATTAAGCCACTCTAAGCCTGTTTCTTGAGTTTTCCGATCTGAATAATGGGGTTAATAATAAAACATATCCTCTAAGCTTCCAGGAGGCTTATGTAAGTATGTCTATAAATGAGTTGCTACTGAGTAATGTTAATAAATATTAACTATTCATATTAGCATTCCCAGTGTCCAGTGAGGCAACCAATAGGTGTCCATAAGCTGTTACCTTAGGTCAATGGTGTGGAGCTGAGAACTCAGAGAAGTGCTGTGGTCGTATAACCCTAGAGTTGATGGTGGGTGATTACTGATGATGAATCAAAGTGCTGAAAGTCTCTTTTACACTGTTAGGTACATGTGGTTCTTTTCATTTTCTGACTTAGAATAGAGGGAACCTAAAATCAAGAAGAAAATAATGATGAAAGAACTATTCTGACAAACTAGTTTAGCTTAAAAGGCAGAGCTCTGGTTCACTGGTTATAGGAATCTGATACTGGAGAAAAGTAAGATCTGAGAAAGAATGGTCCCCTGAATTAGTCCTGAAATTGACATGGAGGTGGGAGGATTGCAGGGCGAAGACTGGCGTATTTGTAGCAATTTCATATTCCAGTACACAAGGGGAACAACTTATAGCATCGATGCCAGAAAACATTTCAGGGTGGGATCTGGCCAGATGTACTGTCACCGTGCCTGGGTCCAACAGCAAGAAACCATACACTGTGAAATTCGGTGATAATCTAGCCAGCCAACTCCTTTTCACTCTTAAAAATCTTCAAGGATCTCAAAGTAATTTTGTGCACATAAGTAATATCAAAAGGGACAAAGCTCCTCTAGGTAAATATCATCCACAAAGAAGAGATTAAATAAGATGTTTCTTTGCTCCAAACAGAACAAAAATGTTCAACTTTACATTAGATAAAGGGAAACTTTGAACCTACTCTGAGATGGTCTTAGAGAAAAAGAAGTGTCTTTCCTCAAAGAAGTCTTCATTGAACCTATTTTTTTCTTTTCATTTCTTTACTTAAGTGTTGAGACATTGTAAATATTAAATAGACATTTAACATATGCCTTAGAGAATGAGAATTAAAAACGTACGTGCATTGATTGAATTGGACTTCCTGTCAATGTCAGTGGTAGAAATGTACTAGAAGGCTTGCTGTCTAGACAGTGAAGTGACTGTCTTAGGAAGGACCACCTCCTGCCTGGGCTTCCCAGGGGGAACTAGTGATAAAGAACCTGCCTGCCGTTGCTGGAGACATAAGAGCCCCGGGTTCGATTCTGGGGTTGGGGAGATCCCCTGGAGGAGGGCATGCCAACCCACTCCTCTAGAATCCCATGGACTGATGAGACTAGAGAGCTGAAGTCCATGAGATTGCAAAGAGTCGGACACAACTGAAGTGACTTAGGATGCACACACGCACCTACTGCCTGATGACCCCACACCCATCTAATCGTGTGCTCCTAAAGACAGTGTGACTTCCTCCACTGAACTGGCTGCACCATGCAAAATAAAGCAGTTGATTCATTTATCACTAAGGAAGTGAAGCTGGTTGCCAGGCATGACTGTGTTGCCATGGGAGCCATGTTTAGAGGCTACCTTAGTTATTAAGTTATATTTCCATCTGCAATTAACACTCGCAGCCACGTCTGACATCAGCTGAAAGGACACTTTGCTTCTGACCAGGATCATGTTCATGTGATGTATTCACTTTTCCCTCCTTCTTCTCAATTTGGGGCTCCTTGCTGATTAAAAACAATACTTGTTAACTGAACTTTTAAGCTATTTCCTTGTCCCAAAAGCAGGCTTTTTATATTACTTCTCCTAAACACTAGAGCTTCTAAAATTTTCTCTCTTCTTGACAAATTCTTTGACTTTGTTTCCATGAGGGTCTTCCGATTTTGAACTGAATGAGAATGGTGAGACATTGAAACATACACCCGTGAAAGTGTCCTGTGTCTGTAGTTCCTGTCCATATAGTCCTAAACATTCAAAGGTTGTTTTCCAAATGATTAAGTGTTTGGAGTGGGCTATGGCTGGCTGGACTTTTCCATTCACTGGAAAGAGACATTTCTATGGAAAAGGGCCTGGAGAGCAGGCTGAGGCTGGGGGCTCTGCCTGCCAAGAGGACTGAGCAGGGATGCCACACCTTAGAGCTCAGTGTTGGGAAGGTCGTTTTTGGTTGCCATGTTTCAGAAAATGCTTAGAACAGCTTGAGAATGGAGCTAGGATTCACTGGTGGTAAATCTATTTCATCTGCCCTGAAGGAAAAACCAGAGAGAAAGATGATGTAGGAGACACTTGGGGGGCAGATGAAATGCCACCAAGTGAATAAGCTTGCCTCCTCCATTTCTGCAGACAGGAACGTTCCGTGCTGTGGACTTCTCTGTCTGACTTCAGTATTTTTTTGGTGGGGGGTGGGGGTGGGGAAGATAACAGCTCTGATTGGGTCTTCCCAGGTGGCTCAGTGACAATGCAGAAGACTCAGGTTCAATCCCTGGGTCAGAAAGATCCCCTGGAGAAGGAAATGGAAACCCCCTCCAGTATTCTTGCCTGAGAAATCCTGTGGACATGGGAGCCTGCAAGTCCATGGGGTCACAAAGAGTTGAACAAGACTTAGCAACTAAACGACAACAACAGCTCTAATTCCACTGGCAGTTGTAGGACTCCAGAATGCAAATCTCCCCCTTTCCTGGTTATAAACCAGGAAGCTGGGGCTGCTCTCATTCAGTGATACCCACATTCATTACCAATTGTCTTTAACATGGAGTATGGAGACTCCCTGTAATGGGATCATTGTACTGCCAAGTAAATGGTAATTCTGACTACTCAATAAAAGCTTTTCTCAAGTTCCATATCTTGCGGAAGGTGAGAGAAAGTCACTGATCTGTGCAGAAAAAGCTCTAAATATTTATCACACGTTGTCAGACGGTGTTGAGAACCCACTGCAACAGCCCTCAGGTAAACTGAAAGGTTCTCAAGATTACAACAATATTTATAGAGCAGCAAAACAAACATTTCAGGTACTGAGATGCAAAGATATGTTGTTGTTCTGACTCATATACTGAATTCACTTGAGAAGATTGTTTTCTGCTGTAAACCTGAAACCGTTCTTTGGGCTGGCTTTCATAAAGGATGCGGTAAATGTCACACAGAGGTAACTTAAGTGGAAAACGGTAAGAAAATTCAGCAAAACGGGATATGGTTTTCCTGGTTTGATTCTTTAAAAAAGACTGATGGCCCTCTCTCTTTCGGGCTTTTTAGTGCCCTTTCTGCTCCTCAGTGGTTCACCTTGATTCATTTTACACTCATCAAAGTATCTCAGAGTTGTTCTTAGACAGGCTTTTTATCTTTTTAAAAATTTATTTATTTTTAAAATAAATAAATTTTAAAGAATTTATTGTTTTACAAAGAATAATTGTAAAAGAATTGTCAAAGAATAATTGTTTTACAGTATTGTGTCCTCAATCTTTCCCAGCTCCGAAAGTATTGGCGCTTCCACTTCAGCATCAGTCCTCCCAATGAATATTCAGGATTCATTTCCTTTAGGATTGACTGGTTTGATCTCCCTGCAGTCTAAGGGGCTCTCAAAAGTCTTCTCCAACACCACAGTTCCTTAGCCTTGGGTTTGAAATTTCATTGAGATGTTTTTCAGCTGCATTAGTTCCCCAGGGCTGCAAAAACAAATTACCATAAATCTGATGGCTAGAAAAACAGAAAGTTTATTCCTTCACTCTTTTGGAAGTCAAAAGTGCAAACTCCAGGAGGTGGCAGGGCTGTGTGCCTTCTGAGGGTTCCAGAGGGTGCCTGCTGCCTCTCCAGCTTCTGTTATCTTCATCTCTTGGCTTGTGATTGTGAAATTCCATCTCTGCCTCCATGCTCACATGGCTTCTCCTCCTCTGCTTGTCCCTCTTTGTCATTTCCTACTCTTGTCAGTGAATTTAAGGCCACCCTGAATGGGGGATGGTTTCCTCCTGAGGTCCTTAACTGATTACATCTGCAAAGGCCCTACTTCTAAATATGGTCGTATTCTGAGGTTCTGGGTGGACGTGAACATTCAGCCCGGTACACTATCCTATTCAACAAGCTGGTCTGCCGTGATCCTTTTCTTTTCTTATTTTTAAGAACATTGAGAATTCTTCTTCAGTTAAGCCACCTAGACTCTGGATTTTCCCTGGTGGCTCAGGTGGTAAAGAATCTGCCTGTCAATGCTGGAGACCTGGGTTCGATCCCTGGGTAGGGAAGATCCCCTGGAGAAGGAAATGGTATCCCACTCCAGTATTCCTGCATGGGGAATCCCATGGACAGAGGAGCTCGGCGGGCTACAGTCCCTGGGGTCACAAAGAGTTGGACACGACTGAGTGACTAACACCTTCACTTAGAAATCTATATCCATCCATGGCCACAGCATGCACTGCTAACAACCCCAGAACTCATTTGGAAATCACTTTGGGGCTGTCTTTGGGGATTACGGATAAGCACACAAAGGCAAGAAGAAATCCCTGTGATTTCCTTCCATGGTTTCTGAAGGACATTCAAAACCAAAATATAAGAGGAGTACAATTCAATGAGCCGAGCTAACACTCCCGGCAGCAAATCTTCAAGGCTGGTGTGTCATGACTGACTGCAGCACATGTGGAGTGCTGTTTAAAGTCTCTGCTACTTAAAGTTTGCAACTAGGATGTTTAAAAAGTTGAAGTGCTTTCAACTAGGATACCTAGCTCAGTAACTAGTAACAGCAGCAAATAATTATTCTTCTTTCTAGTGTTCTAAGGTCTATACGTGAAAAGTTTAGTATTTCCCCTTAAATACATTCTAATTTTGACTAACCTTTTACTCAATTCCAAGACCTCTTTACTTCCCTATTTTCCAAGTGGATGAACCACTCAGGTGGAGAAACAGGTGATCTGGACTCATTCACTGGTCAGATGATGACTTTGATGCTTGTTTTTGGCACTGAGCATCTTTGAGAATTATCTTGGTGAACTGAATCCTTTGGCAAGATAAACAAAGTGCCAGCTGCTGTTTGAATGGAATGAAATCCTTCATGTTTTGACAATAGAACGTCATCTGTCCTAAAGGGTTTCTTATACACAAGTAAGTGATGTTTGCCTGAAAAAGAAAGCAGACCAAATGAATACCTTTAAAATGCTTAATCAATGTTTTAGGACTTCTCTACATAAATTATTAACTAAAGCAAAATAATTCAGAGGTGTTCTAATTATCTCAAGCTAATTATAGAACAATGTTCTAAATTGATATTTCCCTATTGCCAGATAGCAGCAAAGATCAGTTCAGAAGGTTACAATCTACTGTTAAACATGGGGACATCTCTCTATTACTATCTCACTGTGTGAATTTAGTCATGATTAGTGACCATTATTTCCCATTGCTATGGCACGAGATCACAAAGAACAGAAGGCTCAATGTCAAGAGTCTTCTGTATGTTGATGACAGGTCATTCAATATCCCCATGCCTCAGACTGACCCAGCCTATGATCAGGTTGCTTCTGTTTGTTTGTTTTGTTTTTTGACATTGAGTTGTATGAGCTATTCATGTATTTTGGAGACTAATCCTTTGTCGATCATATCATTTGCAAATGTCTTCTTCCATTCTGGAGGTTGTCTTTTCATTTTTTTATGGCTTCTTTTGCTGTGCAAAAACCTTTGCGTTTAATGAGGTTCCCTCTGTGTTTTTATTTCCATCAGGAGACAAATCTGAAAAGCGGGTTGTGCTGATTTGCATTCTGGCCAGTGGTGTGTGTTCATATTTGCTAAGAGAATTCAGGGTTGTATTTGGTTTTAATTCGTAGCAGTCTGATATATGAGAAATGGGTCTCTGTTGCTGTGATGTGTGTTCCCTAGTGACATGTGAAGATGCTCAACCTCGATCATAATTCTTCAGCATCCTTGGGTTAGTCTTCTCCTCCTGGGAAGTTTTAAGTGGCTTGTGTTTAATAGTTATGTGACTCAGGCCTTCTCAGGAGCACCCTCACCTGTTCTAACAGGGTCTCTTAGCACACGGGGTAGTGTGCCCTTTGTGCCAGCTTATGTCATCCACAGGGAGTGCCCTGGAACAGGCACAGTGTTCAGTTGCGCAATTCATATAGCTGTGATTTCAGCAAACAACTTTGTGCAAAAAGCAAGGAGAGTTTATCAAGCCAAATGCACATTTTGAATTAACTTCTTAAAGCTATATTACATGCATTCGTCTAGGAAAGAGAGTCTGTAATTACTACCAATAGCAGACTTGAGGAAAAAAACCTTTTAAGAGAGTGACAAAAATATTTCACTCAGTTATTGTAATAGTTTTGTTTTTAGGCTACGTTGAATTGGGAGACAGAGAAAGGGAGCAAGTGAAACAGAAGAACTCTGAAGAAGATGGTCTTATAAAACGATGCAGTGAGTCAGTCAGAACTACCAGTGTGGAAAATTGTAGGAAAAGCACGGGAATAAAGAGGTAACTTTTGTATCAGACACTGTTAGGCTAGTAGATGAGTATAGCGCTCCAATGTTAATCTGACTGTGGACAATGCAAACTGATGAGCTCTGTTTTTACTGTTTTCTGTAATTTTTGAAGGAAGACTAAAGAGAAAAACACAGGCAACAAATAACCAGAAACAAACATTGTACCCATGGATGTGAAGCATACATGATGTGAGCAACAATAAAGAGAAACGAAATGATGATTTGAACTTTCACTGTGGGTCAGCTAATATTGCAGTGCACTCATTGTTCTAAACCACCGAGTGTTAAGAGAGATACAAGTACACACTTCAGAGAAAGTAGAATCCACAATTTAGCCTTAAGCACTTACACATTACAGAGAGAAATGGACCATATGTGACTCTTTTTGTAATGAAGCATCAACTGAAAAAATAATAGTCACAACCTAGAAGCTGAAAGTTATGTTTTACTTCGTGGGAATTTTTAGGGCTTCCCTGAAAATTGGCTCAGATGGTAAAGAATGGTGGCTTAGATGGTAAAGAATCTGCCTGCCAATCGAGGAGACCTGGGGTTTGATCCCTGGGTTGGGAAGATTCCCTGGAGAAGGGAATGGCTCCCCACTCTAGGATTCTTGCCTAGAGAATTCCATGAACAAAGGAGCCTGGTGGGCCACAGTCCAGGGGTCGCAATGAGTCGGCTATGACTGAGTGACTAACACTTTGACTAACTTCTTTTCGGGCTTCAAACCTGGGAGGCAGCATCTCAAGTAACTGGAGAGAACTGTTCCAAGGATTCGAGGGGAGGAGTCAGGTTATATAGAAGTTTTACAACAAAGGGCAGGTAATTGAAAGATTATTGTTAATTGAAGAAAAGTAGATATCCCAAGTTAGGGAATTTGAAGTTTTTCTGTGTATGTGAAGGTGCCAGCGTCTGTGCTCACTGAAACCATTCCTTTCATAGGCACTTCAGCTCCCTGGGGCCCATCCTGTGTTTTTCACACCCCTTCCCCGCACCAGCTCCTCGGTGCTCCCCTCTTCCCGAAAAGAGTGGAAGCTGCCAGAGAGCAGGCACTGTTCTTCCTGGACGCCCTCCTGGCTCAGAATTCACACTGGAGGGCTGGATGAAGCGCTCATGGTTGTGCCATCTTTGTTTCTTAATATGGCAGGAAATTCTCCATTTTTCAGATGGAATAAGGAGTGATGAATAGATGGCAACTGTTAATTTCCCTACTAAGTTATCAAAATGTTAGTGCTAGCTTGCCCCTAATCTTTGAGTAAATTATGAAATGAATGATGCTCTGGGGCAAAATGTTTGGTTTCTTCCTGACAGTGATTAAAGGGGAACCCCATCTGAAGTTTATTAGTTACAAAACAAATTTAATCTGTGTCTTACATCTTGTGGGAGAGGGCAAATGGGGATCATTTAGGACAAAGAGTAGGCGTTTGAGCAAGCCAGTGAGCCATGCTCCTGAATGCGTAAGTGGGGCTGTTAGTGGGAAATGTTTATAGCTCTGGACTTTGGAAAGTGGAATGGAATCCGGGGGACCAGTGATGCTGGCAGCAGGGTTCAAAGACTCTACAGCGTGACTGGCTGGAAAGCTGAGTGGGAGAAAGGTTCAGTTCAGTTCAGTTCAATCGTTCAGTCGGGTCTGACTCTTTGTGACCCCATGAACCGCATCACACCAGGCCTCCTTGTCCATCACCAACTCCCAGAGTCCACCCAAACCCATGTCCATCAAGTTGGTGATGCCATCCAGCCATCTCATCCTCTGTCGTCCTCTTCTCCTCCTGCCCTCAATCTTTCCCAACATCAGGGTCTTTTCAAATGAGTCAGCTCTTCACATCTGGTGGCCAAAGTATTGGAGTTTCAGCCTCAGCATCAGTCCTTCCAATGAACACCCACGACTGATCTCCTGTAGGATGGACTGGTTGGATCTCCTTGCAGTCCAAGGGTCTCTCAAGAGTCTTCTCCAACACCACAGTTCAAAAGCATCAATTCTTGGTGCTCAGCTTTCTTTATAGTCCAACTCTGACATCCATACATGACCACTGGAAAAACCATAGCCTTGACTAGATGGACCACTGTTGGCAAAGTAATGTCTCTGCTTTTTAATATGCTGTCTAGGTTGGTCATAACTTTCCTGTGGGAGAAGAAATAAGGAGGAAGTAACATCAGCCAGGAGACACCCAGATAAGATGTCCATGGAGTGGTGTAGGGGGCAGAGCCAGGCTTCCCTGTTTGCTCAGCAGTAAAGAATCTGCCTGCAATGCAGGAGCTGTGGGAGACACGGGTTCTATCCCTGGGTCAACAAGATCTCCTGGAGGAGGGCATGGCTACCCACTCTGGTGTTCTTGCCCAGAGAATCGCGTGGACAGAGAGTTGGGTGTGATGAAGCATGGCTGTTCCCAAGGGGTGGAGCCAAAGGCTCAGGGTTTCTGTGGGGAGAAGCAAGCTCACTGCTGGCAGTGGAGGGCGGAGGGTGAAGGGGCCAGGGCACTGCTTTCACAGACCCTCAGCCGCAGGCTCACGTCGGTCACGGGGACAGGGACACTCAGCTCAGCTATTTCTGAAAACCTCCTGTCACTTCCTTCATATCAGCTCTGGTGAAGATACAGACGTATCGCAGATGACTAATGTCCTGGATAAACGTATTCATTCAGAATAAGCTGACTCATTTCAGAATCACACAGTCTACCTTGCTGTTACTCTGGACTGAACGATTCCCAGCAAAATTGTTTGTTAAAATTCCAACCCCCAAGGTGACAGAATGAGGGAAGGGGGCTGTTGGAAGGCGATAGGTCATGAGGCACTCACAAATGAGGTTCCTGCCCTTATGATGAGATGAGCTCATGGTGAGCCATAAAGAAGGCCGAGTGTTGAAGAATTGATACTTTCGAACTGTGATACTGGAGAAGACTCTTGAGAGTCCCTTGGACTGCAAGGAGATCCAACCATCCATCCTAAAGGAAATCAACCCTGAATATGCACTGGAAGGACTAATGCTGAAGCTGAAGATACAATACTTTGACCACCTGATTCAAAGAGCCGATTCTTTGGAAAAGACCCTGATGCTGGGAAAGTTTGAGGGCAAAAGGAAATGGGTACGACAAGGGGTGAGATGGTTGGATGGCATCACTGACTCAATAGACATGAGTTTGAGGAGTTTGAGGAGTTTAACTCTGGGAGATAGTGAAGGACAGGGAAGCCTGGCGTGCTGCAGTCCGTGGGGTCGCCAAGTGTCAGACACGACTGAGTGACCGAACAACAGTGACAACATAATGAGAAGCAGTGGCAGTGTTTTCCTTCAGGGAAAGGGAGCTGAGTCTTCCAGGTACACCTCACATCCTGATGCCAGTTCCACACAAGAATGAAGAGTGGTTTTCATGTTCTTAGACTATGATTTGCTCCTTTTGGAAAGACTTCCATGTGGAGGAAGGGTGAGTGACTTAAATCTTTAGAGGTTATCTTCACTTCAAAGTTCAGTTCAGTTTGGTCCAGTCGCTCAGTTGTGTCTGACTCTTTGCAACCCCATGGACTGCAGCACACCAGGCCTCCCTGTCCATCACCAGCTCCTGGAGTTTACTAAAACTCATGTCCATTCAGTTGATGATGCCGTCCAACCATCTCATCTTCTGTCGCCCCCTTCTCCTCCCGCCTTCAAACTTTCCCAACATCAGGGTCTTTTCCAATAAATCAGTTCTTCACATCAGGTGTCCAAAGTATTGGAGTTTCAACGTCAACATCAGTCCTTCTGATGAATATCCACAACTGATCTCCTTTAGGATGGACTGGTTGGATCTTGCAGTCCAAGGGACTCCCAAGAGCCTTCATCAACACCACAGTTCAAAAGCATCAATTCTTTGGTGCTCAGCTTTCTTCACAGTCCAACTCTCACATCCATACATGACCACTGGAAAAACCATATCCTTCACTAGACAGACCACTGTTGGCAAAGTAATGTCTCTGCTTTTTAATATGCTGTCTAGGTTAGTCATAGCTTTTCTTCCAAGGAGCTAGTCTCTTTTAATTTCATGGCTGCAGTCACCATCTGCAGTGATTTTGGAGCCCAAAAAAATAAAGTCTGACACTGTTTCCACTCTTTCCCCATCTATTTGCCATGAAGGGATGGGACCAGATGCCATGATCTTAGTTTTCTGAATGTTGAGTTTTAAGCCAGCTTTTTCACTCTCCTCTTTCACTTTCATCAAGAGGCTCTTTAGTTCTTTACTTTCTGCCATAAGGGTGGTGTCATTGGCATATCTGAGGTTATTCATATTTCTCCTGGTAATCTTGATTCCAGCTTGTGCTTCATCCAGCTCAGCATTTCTCATGATGTACTCTGCATAGAAGTTAAATAAGCAGGGTGACAATATACAGCCTTGACATACTCCTTTCCCTATTTGAAACCATTCTGTTGTTCCATATCCAGTTCTAACTGTTGCTTCTTGACTTGCATACAGATTTCTCAAGAGGCAGGTCAGGTGGTCTGGTATTCCCATCTCTTGAAGAATTTTCCACAGTTTATTGTGGTCCACACAGTCAAGGGCTTTGGCATAGTCAATAAAGCAGAAATAGATTTTTTTTTGCAACTCTCTTGCATTTTCGATGATCCAGCAGATGTTGGCAATTTGATCTCTGGTTCCTCTGCCTTTTCTAAAACCAGCTTGAACATCTGGAATTTCACGGTTCACATACTGCTGAAGCCTGTCTTGGAGAATTTTGAGCATTACTTTACTAGTGTGTGAGATGAGAGCAATTGTGCAGTAGTCTGAGCATTTTTTGGCATTGTCTTTCTTCGGGATTGAAATGAAATCTGACTTTTCCAGTCCTGTGGTCACTGCTGAGTTTTCCAAATTTGTTGGCATACTGAGTGCAGCACTTTATCTTTTAGGGTTTGAAATAGCGCAACTGGAATTCCATCACCTCCACTAGCTTTGTTCGTAGTGATGCTTCCTAAGGCCCACTTGGCTTCACATTCCAGGATGTCTGGCTCTAGGTGAGTGATCACACCATCATGATTATCTGGGTCATGATGATCTTTTTTGGTACAGTTCTTCTGTGTATTCTTGCCACCTCTTCTTAATATCTTCTGCTTCTGTTAGGTCCAGACCATTTCTGTCCTTTATGGAGCCCATCTTTGCATGAAATGTTCCCTTGGTATCTCTAGTTTTCTTGAAGAGATCTCTAGTCTTTTCCTTTCTAGTGTTTTCCTCTATTTCTTTGCATTGATCATTGAGGAAGTCTTTCTTATCTCTCCTTGTTATTCTTTGGATATCTGCATTCAAATGGGTATATCTTTCCTTTTCTTCTTTGGTTTTGGCTTTTCTTCTTTTCACAGCTATTTGTAAGGCCTCCTCCAACAGCCATTTTGCTTTTTTGCATTTCTTTTCCGTGGGGATGGTCTTGATCCCTGTCTCCTATGCAATTTCACGAACCTCTGTCCATCATTCATCAGGCACTCTATCAAATCTAGTCTTTTAAATCTATTTCTCACTTCCACTGTATAATCATAAGGGATTTGATTTAGGTCATACCTGAATGATCTAGTGGTTTTGCCTACGTTTTTCAATTTAAGTCTGAATTTGGCAATAAGGAGTTCATGATCTGAGTCACAGTCAGCTCCCCGTCTTGTTTTTGCTGACTGTATAGAGCTTCTCCATCTTTGGCTGCAAAGAATATAATCAATTGGATTTCGGTGTTGACCATCTGGTGATGTCCATGTGTGGAGTCTTCTCTTGTGTTGTTGGAAGAGGGTGTTTGCTATGGCCTGTATAGTCTCTTGGCAAAATTTTGTTAGCCTTTGCCCTGCTTCATTCTGTACTCCAAGGCCAAGTTTGGCTGTTACTTCAGGTATCTCTTGACTTATACTTTTGCATTCCAGTCCCCTATAATGAAAAGGACATCTTTTTTGGGTGTTAGTTCTAGAAGTTCTTGTAGGTCCTCATAGAACCATTCAACTTTAGCTTCTTCAGCATTACTGGTTGGGGCATAGACTTGGATTACCGTGATATTGAATGGTTTGCTTGGAAATGAACAGAGATCATTTTGTCATTTTTGAGACTGTACCCAAGTACTGCACTTCAGACTCTTTTGTTGACCATTATGGCTACTGCATTTCTTCTAAGGGATTCCTGCCCACAGTAGTAGATATAATGGTCATCTGAGCTAAATTCACCCATCAGTCCATTTTAGTTCACTGATTCCTAAAACGATGTTCACTCTTGCCATCATCTGTTTGACCACTTCCAATTTGCCTTGATTCATGGAGCTAACATTCCAGGTTCCTATGCAATATTACTCTTTACTGCATCAGACCTTGCTTCTATCACAAGTCACATCCACAACTGGGTGTTGGTTTTGCTTTGGCTCCCTCTCTTCATTCTCTCTGGAGTTATTTGTCCACTGATCTCCAGTAACATATTGGGCACCTACTGGCCTGGGGAGTTCATCTTTCAGTGTCTTATCTTTTTGCCTTTTCATGAGGCAAACTGCTCATGGAGTTCTGAAGGGAAGAATACTGAAGTGGTTTGCCATTCCCTTCTCCAGAGGACCACATTCACTTCGAAAGACCTCAGTAAACACCCTATATTTCTTCATTGTGTCTGCAAACAGATGCATGCCCTGGAGGAAAAAACCACCCTGGAATGTTGCCTATGGCAGGAATAAAGCTCCAAACCAACACTGAGGTTCACCATCACTAAGGTCCTTTAGGACAGACCTGAAGTGAATCATCAGACAGTCTGTAATCACCCTGAAGAATTCACCCTGAATGATTTTGCACTGTCTCACCTACTCTCTGCTTATGAAACAGAGGTACTACAGAGTCTTCTTAGAGTCTTGGTAATTTCGGAGCGGGAATGTCACTAGCTTTGCAGCCTCTGTTGGAAAGTTTCCCTAATTGACTCATCTGAAATAAGATGTAAACAGAGCACTTAGTAAAATTATATGAGCCTTGGAGTTCATATACTTTGAAAGTAATTTAGCATTTAATCATTTGAGTGCTTATAGAAAACTTAAAACTACTTCTAAGTTAACTTTTCTCATTGCTGACTAAAGCTGCTGTAGAAAACATTTTTTTTTAGGTTGAAGATGCCCTTTATCTTTTGATTTTTATGAAGTTCGAGTTAAGAAAGAATGAAAGTAAAAGTGCTCATTGCTCAGTCATGTCCAACTCTGTGACCCCATGGGCTGTAGCCTGCCAGGCTCCTCTGTCCATGGGATTTCCGAGGCAAGAATACTGGAGTGGTTGGCATGTCCTCCTCCAGGGAGTCTTCCCGACCCGGGGCTCAGAGTGGTCGGTAGACGGTTTCCAGGGCACAGGAGAGATGAAGAACCCAGAGACCGACCAGTGGAACGAGAGGCTCCAAAGATGAGTCAGCTTATCGGTGCCTCTTCTATTCCCTAGGAACAGCAAACTGGACTCAACCAACCCCCTCGGTCACCTCCCTGTGCCAGTCCCTCCCTGGGCCTCATAACCTGGTGATTCTGATCTCATAACTGCCTAGTAGGCCTATAGTGCGTGGAAATAAGGCAGGGGCCCCTTATAACCAAACAGACCCTAAATGAAGCCAGAATGGAGATCTTTCCATGAATAGATACTTCCTTTATTTGACATCAACTTTGTCCAATTTGGGATGATGGCATTCCTGAAATTAGATTGTGATGATATTCTGTAAGTATAATTCCTTTTAAATATGCTACAACCCATAGAATCAAACACTTTAAATGAACAAGCATTATAGTATGTTAATTATATCTCAATAATGTTATTTTAAGCAGGTATTAGTTCAAAATTTGCCCTTTTACCCTATGAGGACAACGCTGCTGTATGCAGGGGACATTTCTTTTTCGTGGGATCTTAAGAAAATGTGTTGTGATAAAACAGAAATGCCACTTTATTTTTTTTTAATGATAATTTTCAACCATCTTTGTGATACCATAAAACAATAGTTCTTGAGAATTTTCTTCGGTAGTCAGTAAGTCTGATTTTCTTGTAGCTTTTGGAAACTTTCTGAAAGACTGTGCACATTCAATGATCCATCTATAATGAGCATTTTGTGACACAGCACAGCAATTCCCTTCTATCTAATGAGACGAACGTCTGCCTGAGGGGCTCCTTGGTTTCTCTTCCTCTCCAATCCAGCGAGTTGCTCAGATTGACTTATTGGTTATGTTCATTTAGCACAACACATTTTCAGAATCTTCATTTTTTAAAGACTGATGTGTTGTGGTTTATTTGGGACTTCTTTCTTTCAGGTGTAAGGACTCTGGTTTTCTGTTACTAAATAGAAAATTGTAGCTACCACCCAGAACTCTGAAATATCACAAATTCCCATCAGCAATTTTTGATAAGGATAATACATTTCAGAGAGAAATGTTTTACACTTTAATTTTCCTCTCACCCACATCATGTCAACATTTTAAAATATATATATTTCAAAACACACCCAGAGCTTGAAGCATTTCTGTTCCTGGTCACAGTGGTGATCTCGGGCAAGGAGATTGGCTGAATCTGAACCTCCAGAATGAAAGCCCGCTGTCGGCAGAGAAAGACACTCCAGACAGAGAGACCTCTTCAAAGTGGAGCTCCCCACAGCCTCCTGCAGGACAGCTGCACACCCAAGGGGCTGCGAGAAACAGCTGTTAAGTGGTGACTACCTGGCCCACCTTCAAAGGAAGGTCGCTAGTAATCACTTGTGTAGATTGAGATTTCCTTCCTTGCACATGTGAGCATATATTGTATGTATATGTACTCTTGATGCACTAATTGTTACATTCACACACAATGTATATCCACATTTCATGCAGTTTTTTATGAACATTCTCAAAAAGACAAACTCACTTACCCAACTCTTTATTCTGTAAGTACTCTTAGAATTTTTTCCAGTGGACTTGTACATTCTGGGGATTTCTTCTTTGGAATAATTGTTGGATTGTAAGATCGCTGACTTTATAAAGCTAACTATACAAAGACTATATAAAGCTCTTCCCTGGTGGCTCAGTGGTAAAGAATCTGCCTGCAATGCAGGAGCTACAAGAGACACAGGTTCGATCCCTGGGTCAGGAAGATCCCCTGGAGAAGGGCATGGCAACCCACTCCAGTATTCTTGCCTGGATAATCCCATGGATATAGGAGCCTAGTGGGCTACAGTCCATGGGGTCGCAAAGAATCGGACACAACTGAAGCGACTTAGCAAAGGCAATGGCAAAAGATCGTTGACTATATAAAGCTTTGGTAATTTCACCAAGTACTAAATTGTTGTGGTTCTATGAACAAGTTATTTTGAAGAAAAATTGCTGAAGATTGCACAAAACAGTGTTACTTAGTGTCTTGCATTACATTGGGCTTCCCTGGTTGCTCAGATAGTAAAGAATCTGCCTGAAATGCAGGAGACCCGAGTTTGATCCTTGGGTCGGGAAGATCCTCTGGAGAAGGGCTTGGCTACCCGCTCCAGTATTCTTGCCTGGAGAATCCCATGGACAGAGGAGCCTGGTGGGGTATGGTCCATGGGGTTGCAAAGAGTGGGACATGACTAAAGCGGCTTAGCACACATGTTGCCAAAAGGAGGCACAGAGATTAGAGTCAGAAAGGCTTGGGGGACATGAAGCCCAGTTTCATCACTTACAGCTGTGTGAATTGGCTGACCTTAGACCTTCAGTGTCATTATTTTTTATTTTAGAAATGCTAGTGAGAATATCAGCATCTTAAGATTGTTTTGAAAAAAAAAAGATTGTTTTGAAGATTAAATAAGAAAAATCATAAGCCTTATATATTTAAAAATTAAATTTAAATTTCTTTCTGTCTTTTTCTCTTGCCATCCCTCAAAGCACTCGGATTCTCAAAATAATAATAATAACATTACTATGATGTTATCCACAGAGAACACTTCTCTGTAATCATCTTTTATTTCTTTTGGTGATGTGGTCCGAGCACCTGGCCTTCTCACTGAGAATGCAGCTGAACACAGCTATAATGTTCATTAATGTATACTTCACTTTTTGCAAATTTAAAGATTATAAAGAGTCAAAGGCAGAAATTACAGACCCTTGAGAGAATGCTTCATATTACTCAAAAGAGAGTTTAATCAGTTTGTCATGGGGATTGGAAGAAAGAAAAAAACACTGTTTTAGTAAAGCAGGCTGTAGAGTATTTTAAATATTATTTATTAGAGACTAAACAATGAGAAGAAGGTGATGGCACCCCACTCCAGTACTCTTGCCTGGAAAATCCCAGGGACAGAGGAGCCTGGTGGGCTGCAGTCCATGGGGTCACTAAGAGTCGGACACGACTGAGCGACTTCACTTTCACTTTTCACTTTCATGCATTGGAGAAGGAAATGGCAACCCACTCCAGTGTTCTTGCCTGGAGAATCCCAGGGATGGGGGAGCCTGGTGGGCTGCCGTCTATGGGGTCACACAGAGTCGGACACGACTGAAGCAACTGAGCAGAGCAAAGAACGAGAAGAGTGGCTCAATTACTCAGGGAGCGAGGGTGAGGGTGCAGCGAGCAGAGTGTCCACAGGTGCGTGCTGATGGGAGGTTTCTACACCCACTTCTAAATACATATATTTTGTGCATGGTGCACCAATCTGTAGCTAAGATGAATGTACAAGCTAAAGCTAAGTAAGATCTCTTTCCATGATGTGTAAAGAACATGCAGATTGCTGGAAGTAATGTCTATTGTAGTTTTTTCTTAACCCGATACCTTGGTCCAGAGCCATCTGACGTGCTGGTTACAAACGTCAAAAGCAGACCAGCTGACCCAGAATCCCCAGAGACAGGCTAACAAGCCCCAGGCATTTTCATGCACCTCAAAGCCTGAGGAATATTCTCTGTTGGCTCTACTCAAGTAAGCCCCAGGAGAGGTGTGTGCATGCTAAGTCACTTCAGTCACGTCCCACTCTTAGTGACCCCATGCACTGTAAGCAGCCCACCCAGGCTCCTCTGTCCATGGCATTATTGACAAGAATACTGGAGTGGGTTGCCATGCCCTCTTCCAGAGGATCACCCCAACCCAGGAATCAAACCTGTGTCTCATGTTTCTTGCATTGGCAGCTTGGTTCTTAACCACTGATGCCACCTCGGAAGCCCCAGGGAATACTACTAAGCCATAAGAAAGAACAAAAACTTGGCATTTGCAGCAACACGGATAGACTTGGAGGGCATTATGCCAAGTGAAATAAATCAGACAGAAAAAGACAGACGCTGTATGACCTCACTTATATGTGGAATCTAAAAAATACAATAAGCTGAGGCTCAACTCTTAATCACAGTTAAAAGTGCCCTATGTATTTCATTCTCTTCATATTACTCTTCAGTTCAGTTCAGTTCAGTCGCTCAGTCGTGTCCGACTCTTTGCGACCCCACGAATCACAGCATGCCAGGCCTCCCTGTCCATCACCATCTCCCGGAGTTCACTCAGACTCACATCCATCGAGTCCGTGATGCCATCCAACGATCTCATCCTTGGTCGTCCCCTTCTCCTCCTGCCTCCAATCCCTCCCAGCATCAGAGTTTTTTCCAATGAGTCAACTCTTTGCATGAGGTAGCCAAAGTACTGGAGCTTCAGCTTTAGCATCATTCCTTCCAAAGAAATCCTAGGGTTGATCTCCTGTAGGATGGACTGGTTGGATCTCCTTGCAGTCCAAGGGACTCTCAAGAGTCTTCTCCAACACCACAGTTCAAAAGCATCAATTCTTCGGCACTCAGCCTTCTTCACAGTCCAACTCTCACATCCATTTATGACCAAAGGAAAAACCATAGCCTTGACTACACGGACCTTAGTCAGCAAAGTAATGTCTCTGCTTTTGAATATACTATCTAGGTTGGTCATAACTTTTCTTCCAAGGAGTAAGCGTCTTTTAATTTCATGGCTGCGGTCACCATCTGCAGTGATTTTGGAGCCCCCCAAAATAAAGTCTGACACTGTTTCCGCTGTTTCTCCATCTATTTGCCATGAAGTGATGGGACCGGATGCCATGATCTTCGTTTTCTGAATGTTGAGCTTTAAGCCAACTTTTTCACTCTCCTCTTTCACTTTCATCAGGAGGCTTTTTAGTTCCTCTTCACTTTCTGCCATAAGGGTGGTGTCATCTGCATATCTGAGGTTATTGATATTTCTCCTGGCAATCTTGATTTCAGCTTGTGTTTCTTCCAGTCCAGCGTTTCTCATGATGGACTCTGCATAGAAGTTAAATAAGCAGGGTGACAATATACAGCCTTGACGTACTCCTTTTCCAATTTGGAACCAGTCTGTTGTTCCATGTCCAGTTCTAACTGTTGCTTCCTGACCTGCATACAGATTTCTCAAGAGGCAGGTCAGGTGGTCTGGTATTCCCATCTTTTTCAGAATTTTCCACAGTTTATTGTGATCCAGACAGTCAAGGGCTTTGGCATAGTCAAGAAAGCAGAAATAGATGTTTTTCTGGAACTCTATTGCTTTTTCAATGATCCAGCGGATGTTGGCAATTTGATTTCTGGTTCCTCTGCCTTTTCTAAAACCAGCTTGAACATCAGGGAGTTCACGGTTCATGTATTGCTGAAGCCTGGCTTGGAGAATTTTGAGCATTACTTTACTAGTGTGTGAGATGAGTGCAATTGTGTGGTAGTTTGAGCATTCTCTGGCATTGCCTTTCTTTGGGATTGGAATGAAAACTGAACTTTTCCAGTCCTGTGGCCACTGCTGAGTTTTCCAAATTTGTTGGCATATTGAGTGCAGCACTTTCACAGCATCATCTTTCAGGATTTGAAATAGCTCTACTGGAATTCCATCACCTCCACTAGCTTTGTTCGTAGTGATGCTTTCTAAGGCCCACTTGACTTCACATTCCAAGATGTCTGGCTCTAGATTAGTGATCACATCATCATGATTATCTGGGTCGTGAAGATCTTTTTTGTACAGTTCTTCCATGTATTCTTGCCACCTCTTCTTAATATCTTCTGCTTCTGTTAGGTCCATACCATTTCTGTCCTTTATGGAGCCCATCTTTGCATGAAATGTTCCCTTGGTATATCTAATTTTCTTGAAGAGATCTCTAGTCTTTCCCATTCTGTTCTTTTCCTCTATTTGTTTGCATTGATCACTGAAGAAGGCTTTCTTATCTCTTCTTGCTATTCTTTGGAACTCTGCATTCAGATGCTTATATCTTTCCTTTTCTCCTTTGCTTTTTGCCTGTCTTCTTTTCACAGGTTTCTGTGTTCCCAATTTCAGTTTTGATAATCACTCTTTCATTATAAAAGAACAAATTGGTTAAAAACAGATGTACTTGTTTCTCTTAGAGAAGACTTGCACACATTAATACTATTTCTTAATCTCAACATTTTTATACAAAGAATCACTTTGAAATGAAAGAAAGATGAGAGACACATCAATATAAACCTCTTTTAATCAACATGATCTTTATTTATGCCCATTTATATAGTAAGATTCCAGGATCTGATTAGTGTAACAATTGCTGCTTGTGGCTTACTTGAACAGGTGACTAAATTCCGCTCAAAAAAAAGAGAAGTCGTTGATTTGTGTTTTTCTCTGGGGTAGTTCAAAACTGTTCCTGACATTATGGGATAATTGTTTTTAGGCTCATAATCTGCATTTGACCTTCAACCCCCCAGTGGATGCTAATGCTTGAATTTTAAGATAAGGGTCGCTGAACAAGTGCTTTTGAAAAGTTTCCAGCAGCAGTTGTGGTTTTCCACTGTCGTGGTTGATGCTGCTTTACGTGTTGTTCTAGGCTGTGGGCTCTGGTTGACTTCAGATGCATTTAATAATTCCTGTCCAGATGCAGACGAGTGGACCCACAGCCTCCCTTCCCAAAATGCTGCAGTGTCCCTGGCTCCAAAATAGGAAATGACCTACTGCCAGTACCACACCAACAGACCCAAGGATGACAAAACTTCCGCTGCTTATGATTCAACCTTTTAGTGGTGTTTGCATTTTGCCTTTTTTGTTTTTGGCTGTGCTGGGTCTCTGTCGCTGCCCAGGCTTGCTCTAGTTGCGGCGAGTGGAGGCTACTCTTCGTTGGGGGCGCCGGCTTCTCGCTGGGGCGGCTTCTCTTCTTGTGGAGCATGGGCTCTAGGGTGTGCTGGCTCCAGAGTCGTGGTTCCCGGGCTCTAGGGCACAGGCTCAGCTGCGGCGACTCACAGGCTGAGCTGCTCCACAGCGTGTGGGGTCTTCCTGGACCAGGGATGGAACCTAGGTCTCCCGCTTTCACAGGCAGATTCTTTACCCCTGGGCCCCCAGGGAAGCCCTTCATTTCCTTGACTTTCTTACTGTCTCTTTGCAAAGAGCTGAACCTCACGTTAGTCCTTACAATGTAAACACTAACATGCTGATTGAATTCTGCCAACATTATCTGTGCTTAATTATGTTATTCATTATGCTGATTTAGGAAAGATGTGGAGCCATGCGTTATATAATCCAGAAAGCCAGACCTCTGGTGGATAGCAGGGGCTGCCGTTGTTTCTTTCCTTAGAAAATTAACATCAAGGTCAGGAAGGAGAGGCTGTGGATTGCCGACCCCAGCTGCTTCACTCTAAATGGAAAAATACATTAGTGACAGTAGTGAATCCTCATTTGACAAGTAGAAAGAAAGGGAGGTTGGATTACGGATGCATCAATTTTTAGCAGTCAGAGAATGGATGGTTTTGCATGGCCCATATAACTCCATGTAGCTATTTTATGAGTCAAAATGCTCGTTTAGTTATGAATGAGAAGTACTGTTGATATGAACATACAGCCTTGCTCCTGATCAGTTAATGAGTCGCCACTCAACAAGCTCAATTAAAGAGATAAAAGAAACAGTGATTTCCATTTAAAAAACAACAGCAACTAAAAATGCCTTGACTGCTGTGCGGGCTCAGGGCAGGCCACCCCCATGATGCCAGGAGGAATATTATTTTGGATGTAAATCACTAGAGAAACAGCTGTCTCTCATCCCCTCTATCTCTCTGAGAACAGGAAATGGGTCTTCCATGTGAAAGTCTCTCTCACTCTAAAAGTGGGCAGAGAAGCACCTTTATTACCAGAGATGAGAATTTAGGGCCAAGAAGTTTGCATAGACAAACCTGTTACTCCTTTGCTCATTTATGACCCCAAGCCCAAACTCTTTTTTTTATATATATCAATTAAACACCCAAGCCAAAATTTCTTTGTTCTATCAATTCTCACCTATTTCATCTTCCTTTTTCTAAAATGTAGAAAAGCTGGCTACTTTGGCCCCATCTTTGTTCTTATTTATTGGAGATCTTTGTGCACACACATTAATTTTTTTTCTCCTGTTAATCTTTTTTCAATTTAATTATGAGAACAGCCAAAAGAACCAAATGGGCTAGAAGGAAACATCCCCTCTCCCCAACACCATCTAAGACACCAATGGTAATAAACTCATTTATATAAAGCATTCTTTGGAAAAACCATGGGGACACCAACTCTGACTGTGCAGACACCCTGTGGGAGGTTAGGTTGACAATATTTACAAGGGCTGCAGAACAGCTAGATTTCTTAGAAAAGTAATTAACAAGATGTTTTGGTAGATGCTAGTGAAGTAATCGCTTCAAACATAAATAGCAAATATTTTGAACCCTAATTTTTAGTATTAACTGGTATGGAGACTTTACTAAAGATACAATTTAAAGTTCTTAGAATGATGCATTATTTGACTTTAGAAGTTGAAGGAAGACGCTGCAGTTCTGCATCGGGAGAGTGCGTGTGGCCCGCGTGCCTGTCTCCTGTCCTGCTCTGATGCTTTCTGCTCTAAGGTGCTGTCACTGGGTGACCTTTCCATTAGTTTGCAAAATCATGACAGCCCGTTCTTATCTGCATTTTCATGTCCATAAATCTGATAGAAAAGAACAATTTGACCCGGACACTTAAACCTGGGAAAGATCTTTCTTTCTTCCAAGCACTCAACAAATGTTTACCATCAGGGTGCCCAGCACTGGGCTGTTTGGTGAGATGAGGCAGAAGGGACAGAGGTGGATGGCGACCCAGGTCCTCCTGTAGTGATGCGGGTGCCGGACAATCGACAAATGATTGTGGAGATGAGCCTTGAGGCTGGATGTGGGGGGAGTGACAAGGTGTCAAGGAGAGCTGAGCCTTCTCATTAGTGAGTGGCGAGGGGGCATCTTCTGGAGGGGTGACCTTGCATGGAAATGTGAGGTGGGAAGATTGGGGAAGGGGTAGAATTGAGGTGTTGGGCTAGCCATGCCCGCATCTCTGAAGAAGAAATGAAGTGGCCTGTCTGAGCATGTGAAGACCGGTATTCCGGGGCGGGGGGTGGTCGGGGAGCAGCTGGAGAGTTAGGGAGAAACTGACTGCAGAAGCTGGAGGATCCGCCAAGGATCTGCGTCCTCAATCTGCATCATGGAGCCCGCAAAATGTAGGAAGCAGAGAAATGATGTCGGCAGGTTTTCATTAAACAGTAAAGATCCGAGTGCTCAAAGCTTGAAAACAGCCTTGAGGAAGGGACAGTCCTGTGAAAAATGCAGAGCTCTTTGCACCCATCAGGGCGGAGACACAGCAGAGGAAGTGAAGACAGTGGGTGGGATTAAGAAGAAAAGGACATTATGACCTTCTAACCACAGGGAAAGAGTGGTCTAGGGTAAAAGCAAGTCACCCATCTCCTTGACACACAGCCTGTCCCCACTGCAAGGTAGGAGGGAAACGCAGAAAAACAAAGGTGACATGCACAGCCTCTTCTGGACCAGAAGCAGCCCAGGGCTGGGCTCCCCGTCTCTGAGTCTGTCTTGTGCTTACCGATTAAGTAAGAGGAGCTCACAGCTACTCCAGTGGGAGACCAGGACCCTCTGCATGCCACGCGCCCATCTCTTGCATCTTCCTTTCCTCTCCCCAAAAGAAGCTTATGCCAGCAGAAGCATGCTTATCTCTTATGATTGTATATCCTCCAAAGATCCAATAAAGTATGTGAGGATCTAATTACCCCTAAATGAACTACTCTAACTTATTTAAGGAGAAAAACTGAATAGAATGGAACTTTGCTTGGACCAAGTAATGTTAATAACCACAGTTTGTCTTGATTTATGATATACTTGGAGCTTTTGGCTCCGAGTTATTTCAAGATAAAATGACTATATCTCTGCTTTTATTCTCGAGGAAGAAGAAAAAACAAATAATGATAATGCATTATGAACATTTGCATAAATAGATTGATATCTCACCTCGCTTTTAAATCCAAATCTTGAGTTCTACATGGACACAAGTATGATTTTATAAAAATTTTCATATGGGAACAAGTCAGTACATTTCGAATAGAGCTGAGTAAATTCATCCCTTCTAAATGCCCTGCAAATTTTTTGTGCCTCTGCAAACACTGTGCAACAGTTACTCATTCAGTCATTAATTGGCCAAGTCTCCACGGAGACCCCATGGCTTGTTAGAAACACCCAGGGAATAATGTGTGCAACCGAACCGTTCAGCCAGCTTGTTCAGAAGGGCTCGGGGTGTTCCCCCCATGTGGTTCATTGCTCTGAGTAATGGGGATATAGATTTTAATAGGACTTAAGTCCTGCCATTAAGAACTGAACAGTCTAGCCTAGGGTTTGTTTTTTCCTTTCTTTGAATTTTCCATGGCAAATTGGAGGTAAATATGTTGAAAAGACATTCACTTCTCAGGCCTCCGAGAACTCTTCAAATAAACAAGACTTCAGTTCAGTTCGCAGGCGGCCGTACCCTCCAAGAGTTGGTAAAGACCCCCAAACTGTGAAACTGAGCATTGGGAAACAGGGAAGGGAATGAGGGTGCTGCTGTGGGCTCTCACCTCACACTTTCACCCATGTGACTGCTGATGCTAGTAGTACTGGCCCTTGAATGGAGAGCAAACCAGTGAGCCCTAAAGGAAATCAACCCTGAATAGTCACTGGAAGGACTGAGGCTGAAGCGGAAGCTCCAGGACTTTGGCCACCTGATGCGAAGGGCAACTCATTAGAAAAGATCCTGATGCTGGGAAAGACTGAAGGCAGGAGAAAAAGAGGGCGACAGAGGATGAGATGGTTGGATGGCATCGCTGACTCGATGGACGTGAGTTTGAGTAAGCTCCGGGAGGTGGCGAAGGACAGGGAAGCCTGGGGTGCTTCAGCCCACGGGGTTGCAAAGAGTGGAACAGGAATGAGCAACTGAACAACACAACTTGAACGTTGGGGTGCCTATCTCAGGTGGTGTGGTAACTGGCCCTTTTTTAGGAAACTGAGTCTGAGTTGCTGTGGGAGTAAATTTAGTAAAAGAGAATATAAAAGGGAGGATACACAGCAAATTCAAAATTATATCCTGGAGAAGGAGAAACTAAGGAGCTGAACCTTTTCTCCACAATGGGTTGGTGGTATGGCCGGGCACGTGGACCAAGGCTCCCTGCATTTCTGCACCACGTAGGTTCTCCTGCTGGTGCGCAGGATCGTCAGGGTCCACAGACAGGTCATAGCCATGGCAAGCATCTGCACACGTCTGTCCTCCGAGAGGCTAAGGAGCCGTAGGATGGGGCCAGTGAACTGTGTCATACTGTCCGGGTAGGATGATTCTGATGAATGGTCTGGCCTGAGAGCCATGGGCGTAGGAGGAAAGTCCAGAGCAAGGGTAGACAGTGGTCCAGGAAGCAGGTGCTTGTGATGCTAGTGGTCAGATGGGCTGATGGGCGGATACTGGAAGGGGATGGAAATGAACCCAGGTCTGCAGAAACAGAAAGAAGGACGACGTGGAGACCAGGGTCTGGAGAGGATGGCGGGCCGCGTGCCTCAGGGACCCCAGACCAGGGTGAGACCTGTGGGCTTTATTTTATGAGCAGTGGGAGAGCCATAGGCGAGGAGGGCCGATGATGTGACCGTTATTGATGACGGTGGTATCTTTAGAGAGCTAGGACAAAAACTATTAATTACTTAAGAAATGTTTCCAAGATCTTAGCAACCCTATGACTTTTTATAACCACTGAACACATAAAAAAGCTTTAAGTATTTTGGTTATATTTATCTGTGAAAGTGGTCTAAAAAACTGGTGATGTGGACATTTTAACTGAGCATTTCAGACTCTGAATAAAGAGGAGGTGATTCATCCGACAGGACCATCCTCTCAGTTCTGATTACTTGTTATGAACTGTTTATTTTTAAACGTTGACACTAATCGGTCAGAAAGAGGAAAAAAAAAAAAAACTTTCTCATTAGATTTAAATCAGACATTTAATTTCATCTTGCCCTAGCTTTATAATGAAAATGGCAAAATCCCTGTGAAGAACGCAGGAAAATAAGTTGCTACACGATTGAAGTCAAAGAAGATATGTTCTATTCACAGAAGTGTCTTTACATAGATAACCACCTGAAGTTAGTAAACTTCCATCATTATTCATCAAAATTAACTGGTTGGACTGATGAGCATTTGGAAGTTCTAATTGGCTATTTTGCTACCTCATGATACAAATATTTTATTTCTTCCTGGGAATCCACACAAACTCTCTGAGCCAGAAGGGACATTTCCCTTTACTTCTGCTAGTTTAACTTACCACCCTACTACACACAGGAAGGAAACCCATCGAATAATTTGAAATTTGACACGAATATTATGTATCCAAAGCTGGCAGAAATGTTGTGTAAGATGGTTTTCTATTCAATGTTTTGAGACAGAATTTCTCAACTGAAGGTGTGTTAGTCACAAGCACCCACCTTTCACAGTCTAAGCACATGTAACACCGGAGCCTCTGAGGAGTGGCTGGCGGCTGCCTTTCCTTGTCAGATTGGAGGAAGAGAAGGCATCGAGCTGGAGGGACATTCACACGCTTAGACCCCCCTGCGTCATCTGGAGCTCAGTGGAAAGATGAGAATCTGGCAACCACAGCCCAGACACCTCCTGTGTTATTCACCGTACATATTTAAATCTCTTTAAGAGCCGAGATAAAAGAGAGCAGACGTCTTCTCGAAATGTCTCAAGAAAGGGCTGGTGTCTCCTCTTACCTAAAGGCAGTTTCAGAGCCTTGGTCTTAGAGAAGCGCTGGGTCTCACTTCACCAGGGCTGTGTGCTGTCTGTCTGCTCAAGCCAGGTATTGGGGATCCAGCTACTTGGCAATTCCATTTGAGGTGGGAACCAGCTTCCTAGCTTGTAGGTGGTGCCTTCTCTCTGGGTCTTCATACGGCAGACACACACACACACACACACACACACACGTCTTCTTGTGATGAAGCCATGGATCCTCTTGGACGAGGGCCCCACCCTTATGATTCATTTAACCTTGCTTAGCTCCTGAAAGCCTTATCTCCAAACATAGCCATGTGGGGGTTAGAGCTTCAACAGGTGAATTTGGGGCACAATTCGGTCAATAGCAGCCTGTGACCTCAGATGAGTTGGTGACTCAGACTGTTCAGGGCAGGCTTTGACTGCTTGCTGCACAGAGTGACTGGGAAGACTACGTGAGAAGCAAAGCATGAAAGTGTCCCAGGAGCCCGGACACCAGGCCAGCCTCCCAGTCCTAAAGGTTCCGGCCGTGACTGGGGGCGGTGCCGGGGGCAGGGCCAGGTAGCCCGTGGCTCCCACTGACCTGGGGTGAGATTCCCTACTTCCCATGAGGCATTGGCTTTAGGTCCTTTCTTTTCTTGCCAAATAGGCATTTAGTTTAATTCAGTCAAGACCTAACTGAATGTGAAATTTCTGTAAACTTTTAGAATCTGGCAAGATGATAACAAACATTAAGAACTACACGTTCGCAGGATCCCAGTTTTGGCCAGATCTGTATGTGGGAGAAAGAAACACACACACAGTGTCCATTCACATACATCAAATGGGCAAGAAGGAAGCTCAAAATATAAAGAACAGTGATTATACAGAGCTTAGGACCAAATATCCCACTTGTTATTCATGTTTCAGCTCCATCTCTCTAAACCTGGAGGTTCACGGACTCTGAGATTCTCTTAATGAAGTCTATTAAGTGACCACCAAAGCAGGAACCAGACTCAAGAATACAAATCTAAGACCTTAACTGCCCGCAAGAGCTCGCACATAGGTAAATAAACCCAGGCACCAGTGAGTATGTTTGCTTTCGAGACAGGTCTAGATGCTGGGCCGGCTGTTCCGTCACTGGAGTTGAATCATTAAGAGAACTAATCGCATGACTCATCAAATGATATTTTTCCTTCTCAACTGGGTCAATTTACAGTTTAAAGAGTGTTGCTAATTTTTCTGCCAAGGGATATTTTCTTTTTATAAGAGATACTTCACTCACCTGAGAGCTTTTTTCCTTTTTTTTTTTTATTTAACAACTTTTATTAAATGTCTATAATGTGAAGGGCATTCTATATTTCAATAATACTTATCACTGAATATTGACATTAATAAGATACTGTTAATTTCATCTATAAATTAATAATCTGACAGAAGAAAACACACACACAACTTATACACACCAAGGGAAACGAATTACTGAAAAGAGGAATTTACAAAAGTGAAGGAAGGAGTCAGGAAGAAGCTACATTATTTATACGCAATCTGGAGGCTGAAAAATATAAATGAGACAGACAGAAACAAAATGAACACTTTTTATATTATAGCAGAAATAAAGCTTGTGACTATTCATGTGGTTAAATGCAATGGATCACCAATTATATTATGTTTATGCACAGAATAAGATCTGGCATAAAAGGAATCTGCAAACCCATTATTGCACTCTGTTGGTAATACTATGTGTACAACATTCAGTTCCTCTCCTTGGATGAGCACCTCGCTGGAATTGATACTTTATCTGAAATTCCAGTAAGATGCAAAATAATGTCCATAAAGAAGAGCTCCACAGATTAGCACAACATGCCTGCACAGTTAGGGGACCCTGGATGACTCAGTGAAGCACCAGAGCGGTTACAAACATCTTTTCCTGGGATTTCTAATTCCCCACTAATACTTAAATGCAACCTCCAGGCCAGGAATGATTAATAGTCTCTCTTCTCTTTAATGTAATAATTCTCAGAGGGAACTGAACAAGCTTTTGAAATTGAATTACAAGAGTCACATTTCTGCTCTCGATTAAACACAAGTGATGAGGGTTGTGCTGTCTCCCCCACGGTAGGGGAGTGCTTTAAGTGGGTTGTTTAAAACATGGAGTTCTGTTTATATTTAAGTGCTTGAATATGACCCACTGTTTTCAAGGCCGTCCCAATGGTAGGACTGTTCAATTCGATGAGAATAGAGGTGTGATATATTGTAAGAACACAAAATTCATTTCAAACAACATTAGTACTGCTTGAATTGTTGCAATAAAGTATCATTTAACTTGAAGAATTCTTGGATGATGTAACAAATGGACAGGTCTGGATTATTGGATGGTTCACTTATGTGCTTTGCTTCAGTAGAAGCAAAGACAAGTTCACTCAGCTTTGAGATGAGTAGAGGTTTCCCTGAGGATCAGAACTAGACTGGTTTTGATTGCTTATGAAATCTTAGCATCCACACCAGGGTCTGGCATGTGGCAAATATTCGATGGAATGGATGGATGGGTGGATGGATGGATGGATGGATGGATGGATGGATGGATGATGGATGGATGGATGGATGGATGATGGATGGATGGATAGATGGATGGATGGATGGATGGATGGATGATGGATAGATGGATGGATGGATGGATGGATGATGGATGGATGGATGATGGATGGATGGATAGATGGGTTGGTGGATGGATAGACTGATGGGTTGACGGAATGATAAGGTATTGGAAGCATGAGGATAATTCAGCAGCCGATGCAGTTTTCATTCCATCAGTGCAAGGGGTCGGTCAGGGACTGACCCAAATAGGCATTCTTGGTATGTGAGATGCAGGTGGCCCTTGTGAACGCAGGTGTGCAGGCAGGATTCTGAACCAGCCCCTGGGAGGCTGACATCTGGGAGACCAGCCCAGAGAGATCCCTCGCCTTGAGTGGGAGCGGGGCTGCTCACCAGTCTCAGGCTAGTTTGAGAACTGGAGGAAAAGGGGTCCAAAGGAAATCTAATCATCTTCCCCCTGGAAAGACGAGAAAAGGTCCCCCTCTGCCCTTGGGCCTTAGGAGCCCTGTCCTGGGTCTTCACCTTTGTGACATGTATTACACCTCTGTAAAAACTGAAGAAGCCCCTGGAACTTCATGACCAGGACCATCTTCCTGAAGGATGTGGCTCATCTCTTGGGAATTAACATTGCAGTGATGAGCCCCTATCTCCCACTTTCCTGGAGGGTCAAGGAACAGCCCAGCATCAGTGGGGCCTGCCTCCGAGTTCCAGGATGACCTCCTGTCATAAGATAAGCACGAGAAGCTTATCTGTCCTTTCCAAGAAGGGAATGGCAACCCACTCCAGTATTATTGCCTGGAGCATTCCATGGACAGAGGAGCCTGGTGGGCTACAGTCCATAGGGTCACAGAGAGTTAAACACAACTTAACGGTTTTTAATTTTATTTCCCAACCTTGCCTGCACCCTTGAACTGGTCTTAATCCTGCTTCAGAGGAAACCCACCGGGGTCAATGCCCAGGAAATGCCCTTGACTGAGCCATAGACAGGGGTGGAGCTGTCAGGGAAGGAGAAATGGGTTGCATGTCCAAGACGGAGGCCCCCGACGTCCACTAGCAAAGGTTGTGCCCTTTCAGTGGAAATGGTCTGTTCACTGAAAACTGACCCCTGCAAGCCTGTGCTGAGCATGACCAAGAGGAAACTTGCTGTACAGTCACTCATTCGTGTCCGACTCCTCATGGCCCCATGGACTGCAGCACGTCAGGCCTCCCTGTCCATCACCAACTCACAGAGTTCACTCAAACTCATGTCCATTGAGTCAGTGATGCCATCCAACCATCTCATCCTCTGTCGCCCCCTTCTCCTCCTGCCCTCAATCTTTCCCAGGATCAGGGTCTTTTCCAACAAGTTGGCTCTTCGCATCAGGTGGCCAAAGAAGAAACTGTACAGAACTAGCTTGCTGCCAGGCTGGTATTTCCCCAGCCTTTCTCAGCTTAATACTGGCAAATCGTGAACACTGTTTAAAGACAACTGCGTGGGATGGATGCCTTCCATCATTTCACATGTTCCCCTTACCTCCTGAACTTGTCACGTTAATATATTTTTCCTAACTTTTTTGTTTTCGTTTTAAACAATCTTGGGCCAATTTCTGTTAGTAGGAAGGCAGCCAGGAACCTAAGCTGAGGACTGGGAGGTGGTCCAGCCCTGAGTAACTCCCTGGCCCAGCGACCTGGGGGCCAGAGTCTGCCCGCCCTGACGGGCAGCACCCGTCATGGTCTTGAACTTGGGCCAGGACAGCATTGTTGCCTAGAAACCTCAGATTCCTGTCGGCTCTGCTTTTAACTAAGAGAATTCAGAGGTCAACCAAACCAGAGCTGGTTTCCCCACTAAGAATGATTCCCACGCATCCTTGCTTTACAAGATTCCTATAAATTCCAAAGGAAGCTAGGCGTGAGCTACACGAAGGCAGGAGGAAGGCAGACTGTGAGCAGGTAACCTTGTTGCAGGCCAGAATCTTGGCTTTCTCTGCCCACCAAAGCCGAATGGAAAGTAGAAATAGAAAGCTGGCTTTAATCTTCAGCTGGCAGACAGGGGAACACAGGGCTCATGTCTCAAGAACTAGGGGCTTGTGTAAGACGAGGGCTACCTCGTTAGAATTTCTGTAGCCCTTCACAGAGCGCCCGCATTAGATTCCAACCCTTCAGTGTTCACAGAAAGCCTCGTCTGTTGTGACGTCCCTCTTGGATCGTCTCCCACCTGCTCTGACCATCCAGCCTCACATCCCTACACCTGGACGCAAGGTGGAGCCCCCACGACAGCGGGCTGAAGGGCGGGCAGCCCTCAGCCGTGGAGGAGCCGCGCACACCGGGAGCCCTTTGTCCTGGGGGTCATGCACACTCTCTTTCGATTCTTGATATTTCTTCTGTGAAGCACTTTATGCTAGAAGCACCTTTTTATAAATGTCACAGAGAAGAAAAATGCAAGTCATGAAATGGTGTAATGTACCAGAGGCCAACCCTGTACTTGGCTGATGCCTGCCGAAACATCCTTCTTTGCAGACACAGCCTTGAGAAAAAAAAAAAAAAATTGTGGGATATATGGAAACTGAGAAAACGTTTTGGTCAAGGAGAAATTAAAAAAACAAACTATTAGGTGCTGTATAAAAACCAGTGCAAGTTCAGTGAGGAGTATTTGTTCATTTTGTGCATTTTTCCCTTGAGAATTAATGATGGGAAATACCATCTAGTTCAACATTTTCCAGACTTTCGGAGATAACTGTCCTCTGTCTTCTTTCATGGGCCTGGGAAATTATGTTCTTCTTAAAAAATAGAAGAAAAAAATAGATCCAGTAGATAATTGCAGAATAAAGTCATAAACCTCAAATCCAGTGCCAGAGTGACAAGATTAAGTCCAGCCTGCCTCCCTTTCTTGGAGATAACTTGCAGCCGCTGTTTGAAGGTGCCCAGGGAGCTCTCAGGGGAGAATTCTGGAGGAATGGTGCATTTAGTAGGGAATCTGTGTTCTACAGCTTCATTTGCTCCCTCTTTGATCTCCCCACTAAAATTGCTAGTAAAAGAATCATTTCTCCGTAGTATCTTGCAGGAGTGGATTTTCCCTTTGAGGAGGAAGAGAACTGCTGAGCCCTGCTCCCAGACAAGTACAGGAAGTAAACCGGATGCTCCTGTTTACATAGATGCTATCTACATAGGAACCATTGCTTATCACACTCAGAAGTACGTAAAAACCTATGTAATGGGGTAAACCTTGCATCAGGGTCTGAAGAGGAACATTTCTAGAATTGGAGATTTTTGTGCACACGTTGGTGGAAAAATCAGTAATAGGATGAAGATCATAGATCAGCAAAATTCATTTTATTTGAGAAAAGAATTCCGAGGAGTTTTTATTATAAATTGTCCTGCATGAAAAACGCAGTTTTCTGGGTGATGTCAGCAGTGGGTCACTACTTAAGGCTTGTTTAAAATCCGGTGTCTGGGTTCAGACGCAATCTCCACTGTGGTCCTGGAAACAGCTCTCATAAGTGGTGCTTCTTCAGAGGTTGCGAAACACAGCTTTTGCTAAATTAATTTAGAATACTTCCTCTTTCTGTTGCAAATCACCATGCTTAAAAAGGGATTGAATGGATGTCGTCAGGATGTGTGGTGCTTCTCCCACGACCTCTGACACCACAAAATTCCCTAGAATGATTTATCTCACAAATGGCAAAGTAGAGAGAAAGACAATGAAAATTACTGACTTTGGTATTTGTCTAGATTTCTGACTCTAAATTGGGTAAAAGCAGTAAAGCTTTGTCTAGTCAGCCACGGTTCGTGAAGGATGGGGGCCTGGCCAGCAGTCCGGGAACGTCTACCACTCCCCCCACCCCCACCCCCGCCCAGGACGTCATCCCCCACCTGGACCCACACTGTCCCTTCCCGCCCTCGTGAGAGTCAAAATTCCTGGGGGAAGTGAGCACTCCTTGGGTATCGGGCGAAATGTTTGAAATGATTGCAATGGGGCCTTCACCTGGAAGAGTCTCGAACCTGCAGCCCTTGGAGTAAATACATATCAGTCCTCTTCCAGTCTTTGATGTTTTCTCATTTGAAATGAACTCGAGAGAAAAACTCACAATAGAAAAACTCACAAAAGCACGTATTTTCTTTCCTTTAGACACTATTGAAAAGACTACATTTTTGATATCTATTTTTTGAATATGTTATTTAAGGAAGTAAAATCAGGGCATAGACAGTAACCTAGGTGGTAATGTGTTTGTTTTCCAAGAGTGAGGAAGCAGAAGTGGCTCCGTGTCCAGGAGTCACTGGTCAGGGGCTCAGAGGGGGTTCCATGCTGCACTTCTTGTAGGAAGGGCACACGTGGGGCCTCTTTGGAGACTGGTTTCTCCAGAGATCATGCAAGTCCTTCTCAAACAGCAGGATGAGATGAAAAGTGAGCTGCAGAAACCAGGAAAAGAGCTGGGGAGAAAAAGCACCAACATGAAAGTCAGGAGGACGTGCGGAGGGGACAGGTTGCTGACCACACGGTCGGGACAGGAAGGGGGTCATGAGAAAAGAAGAAAGAAGAAAAGCATGTGCAGAGTAATTAGGGGGTGGATGGTGGGCAGGAGAGTGGAGCCCTTACAACAAAAGCCTGTTGTGTTTCTGGACAAGGGGACAAAGCAAGGCCCAAACAAAAATATGCAAAAGATCCGTGACAGTCCTTTAAAAATGGAAGATCGGGGCACAAGATTTAAAGGACAGATGGTGCTCTAAGGAGCCAAGAGTCCAAGATCAGTTCCGCTGAGCATCTTAGGAGAGCCACTGGATTTTAAATGTATGGACAGGATTCTCAGGGCCCCGAGGTAAACGAGTCCTTGATAGAAAGGAAGTAACCCAGGAATCCTCAGACTCTCTGTAGCCTCACTAGGTCATCTATGACCTAACAGATGCCTCGACTCACTGTTCCAGCGAGGCCCTTCACGGTCACTAGTGCCCCTCTGGTGGACCCCTGCCCTCCCCCTCACATCCCCTGGGCCCGAGGACCTTGGGTGCCCTGTCTCCATCACGGGTGGGTCTGTTTTGCTGACCCTCCTCTCAGAGTATCCCCACTCCTCATCCTCCACCCAGACTCGTTCCGTTTTTTAAACTTTGTTTTTTATTGGCTGCGTAGGGTCTTAGTCGTGGCACCTTCACTGTGTGCCATCTGCACTGGGCACACTGCTTCCCTGGGCACCTTCACGGTGTCCTGCGGGATTTGGGCAGGGTGCATGAACTCTCTGGATGTGGCTCAGGGGCTCCAGTCCTTGTGGCAGGCAGGTTTCATTGCTCTGAGACATGTGGGATCTTAGTTCCCCTGAACCAGGGGTTGACCCCACATCCCCTGCATTGCAACGTGATTCTTAACTGCTGAACCACCAGGGGAGCCCCCAGACCCATTCTTAAGACTCCACGTGGTTGTCCCAGGGAGTCCTCCCAACCACTCCTCCGCCCAGGCCTCCACTTGCTGGGCTGGCTCCTCAGCCTGGTCCCTGGCTCATGTGCCCCTGGACTTGCAACATCGGCGATACACCTACAACAAGCCACCAGCTCAGAACATACTTTTCAAAAGACCCTTATCTTCAGTGACCCTCATGCAAGCTTTATTTCAGTATATGATTAGAGCATTTCAGAATTTAATTTTAGTCTTTTCTTTCCTGCTGCATTAATTTGGATTTAAAATGAGTTGACCTCTCTTTGCTCTTTGAATGCTTCCTGTCCTTACCCTCTTGCTGTGCTTAACGTGACACACGTTTGCTCTCTGGTTTTTAGTATTGGTTTGACTTCTGCCTCACTGATGCTTAGAAGGCCAACCTGTATTCACGCTTAGTACTCTTCTTTTCTAAAAGCACTTTTTAACACTTCATTTAATGTTCAACTGTCTTCAAGTCTATGTACCTGCAAGTCCACTGGACGTAAGCTTTCCAGGCGGAAAGCTCAGGATTAAGTTCAATGGCTTATGTGGGTGGGGTTTGTGGTGCCCCAAATAATTATAACAGTAGCATCAAGGATCACTGACCACAGATCACCACAGAAAATATAATGAGGAGGACAAATCTGAGAGACTGCAAGAATTACCAACCCAGAGACAGGGAGTACAGTGGTAATGAACCCATCTGCCAGTGCAGGAGAGGCAAGAGATGGGGGTTCAATCCCTGGGTTGGGAAGATCCCCTGGAGGAGGGCATGGCAACCCACGGTAGTATTCTTGCCTGGAGAGTCCCATGGACAGAGGAGCCTGGCTGGCTGCAGTCCATGGGGGTCACAGAGAGTCAGACACGACTTAGTGACTAAACAGCAGTAAATGATAGAAGGTCAAGCTCTTGTTCCCTGAATCTTGAAGACTTTTCTGTAGGAAGAATGTGTCAGTAAGCAAGTAGGATGGAATTACTCCAGGAGAGAGCACAGACCATCATTCTTCAGTTATGATTTTGGGAAGATCAGTTCATCTTCATGAGGACTTTTAGCTTTTAAATAAACAACAATGCAGGTATTATTTGTTGCCTGCAAGGTATGGAAAATAAAGTCAGATGTACTTGACATTTTTCTGATTTTGCAGTCTGTATTTCCACCTTACCTGTGTTTTACTTTCACTTCCTCTCTTAACCACTTGCAAGTAACTTGTTTAGACATTGGATATTCAGTTCAGTTCAGTTCAGTCGCTCAGTCGTGTCCGACTCTTTGCGACCCCATGAATCGCAGCACGCCAGGCCTCCCAGTCCATCACCAACTCCTGGAGTTCACCCAAACTCACGTCCCTCCAGTTGGTGATGCCATCCAGCCATCTCATCCTCTGTCGTCCCCTTCTCTTCCTGCCCCCAATCCCTCCCAGCATCAGGGTCTTTTCCAATGAGTCAACTCTTCAAATGAGGTGGCGAAAATATTGGAGTTTCAGCTTCAGCATCAGACCTTCCAATGAACACCCACAACTGACTTCCTTTAGGATGGACTGGTTATATGTCCTTGCAGTCCAAGGGACTCTCAAGAGTTTTCTCCAACACCACAGTTCAAAAGCATCGATTCTTTGGTGCTCAGCTTTCTTCACAGTCCAACTCTCACATCCATACATGACCATTGGAAAAACCATAGCCTTGACTAGACGGACATTTGCTGGCAAAGTAATGTCTCTGCTTTTTAATATGCTGTCTAGGTTAGTCAGCAATGGCACCCCACTCCAGTACTCTTGCCTGGGAAATCCCATGGACAGAGGAGCCTGGTAGGCTGCAGTCCATGGGGTCGCTAAAAGTCGACTGAGCGACTTCACTTTGACTTTTCACTTTCGTGCATTGGAGAAGGAAACGGCAACCCACTCCAGTGTTCTTGCCTGGAGAATCCCAGGGACGGGGGAGCCTGGTGGGCTGCCGTCTATGGGGTCGCACAGAGTCAAACACGACTGAAGCGACTTAGCAGCAGCAGCAGTAGCAGGTTGGTCATAAGTTTTCTTCCAGGAGTAAGCGTCTTTTAATTTCATGGCTGCAGTCACCATCTGCAGTGATTTTGGAGCCCCCCAAAATAAAGTCTGACACTGTTTCCACTGTTTCCCCATCTATTTCCTGTGAAGTGATGGGACCAGATGCCATGATCTTCATTTTCTGAATGTTGAGCTTTAAGCCAACTTTTTCACTCTCTTCTTTCACTTTCATCAATAGGCTTTTTAGTTCCTCTTCACTTTCTGCCATAAGGGTGGTGTCATCTGCATCTGTGAAGTTATTGATATTTCTCCCGGCAGTCTTGATTCCAGCTTGTGTTTCTTCCAGCCAGCGTTTCTCATGATGTACTTGGCATACAAGTTAAATAAACAGGGTGACAATATACAGCCTTGATGTATTCCTTTTCCTATTTGGAACCAGTATGTTGTTCCATGTCCAGTTTTAACTGTTGCTTCCTGACCTGCATATAGGTTTCTCAAGAGGCAGATCAGGTGGTCTGGTATTCCCATCTCTTTCAGAATTTTCCACAGTTTGTTATGATCCACACAGTCAAGAGCTTTGGCATAGTCAATAAAGCAGACATAGATGTTTTTCTGGAACTCTCTTGCTTTTTCGATGATCCAATGGATGTTGGCAATTTGATCTCTGGTTCCTCTGCCTTTTCTAAAACCAGCTTGAACATCTGGAAGTTCACGGTTCAGGTATTGCTGAAGCCTGGCTTGGAGAATTTTGAGCATTACTTTACTAGCATGTGAGATGAGTGCAATTGTGTGGTAGTTTGAGCATTCTTTGTCATTGCCATTAGATATTAGCTTGTGCTCATTGGAAGAACTGCAGTGGAATGCATGAAAATGTGCATTTCGCTGAGACCTGAGTGGCCCTTGTTTGAACAGGAAGCAGAGATGTCTAAGTGTTCTCTGTCCCCTCCCGGCTTCATCCTGGTCACAGGCATTGCCCTCCTTCTCACCCTTAAAGGACATCACTTGTGCAATTGTCTGCAGTTGCTCATATCATTGCCACCAGAGGTTCAATTCTGACCAAACAATATCACAGACTATTCTTTATATCAGTGAGAAAGATACCTGTGTTCTGATTATACCAACAAAATACTTTCATACATGCTGTGCTATTTAAACAATGATGTATTAGAGCCTTCTAGTCTACTTTTCCAAAGAAGAAACCATTGGCATAACACATAGGTGTAATAAGATTATAGAGTTAGAAGTTGATGAACTAGAAAATATCACAATGTTTCAATGCTAAACTGTGTTCTTATTTTCATAAATAATTTCATAATAAAGCATTTTATGAGCTTTATGATTTGATAAACAAGGCCTTTTGTGAACATAATCCATCGGGATGCTGCATATAATGTCATGCCACAAAACAAACTCAGTGTGACTGTTGGTGAGACCCATCTGACAGCATGAAGTATGAATCTCAAGCCTTCAGTCCTAGTGATGGATTAGGAAGCATGGGTGTGATGTTATTGGACATTTTTTTATGACATGCATTTTGAATGATCTGAATAGCCTAGATCATTTCTTACAACTAAAAAACAATTTTAGTGACACATATTGATTTTGTTGTATAAAAATTTCTGCTTGACTGACTATTCTAATCATGCAAGGCACTGATATTTGTCAGTTGAAGAGTTTACCCTTATGGAATAGTGCACTGTAAGTCTTGCATTGATTCAGAGTTTGTTGTTTTAGAAATAAGATGGGAATACTTTTTGAATCTGTACTGTGGTCTTTCCTTGGAAGTATTATTTGATTTTACAATGGCTTTAGTATTTCAGTGAAGCCTACTTGTGTAAAGCTATTAAAATCGGCACTTTTTTGAATCTGTGATTTTCTGTAAATTGGCAATAACAACACGATTCCATCAAGAATAATACACCCCGTCCTCTCATTTACAATGAGGTGTGCACTGTGGGTTTCAGGTGATACACTTTCAAGACTGAAACGTATTTCCTGCAGGTGGCTAGGATTCCCAGCCTCCTAAAGGTAGGTCGCTGGGCAGTGGGGATTCACTTCCTGAGTCTGATGCCCTGTCTTCCTCGGACACAAGACTCCCATCCTTTTCTCTTTACTATTTAAACTTTTATAATCAGGCCCCTGGAGAGCAAGCTTGCTCTCCACCCCTAGGAATAAGAAGTCTGGGGTAACGATAGGCCAAGAATCTGTGAACCAGAGGATCCAAAGAGGTTCACAGGTAGCTTATGGTAGCATAACAAGCAAGGGAGGATTTTGCTAAGAGCTTTCAGTTATGGGCTCTGATGTTTATGGTTCTTTCGGTCTTTCTCCATGTTCTTCTGCTGAATTTCACGGTTATTTTGCTCAGTCCTCAAGCAGGCCTGGCGGGAAGCTGGCGGCCTGCTCAGTGCCCTTCTGCATGCGCTCTTAGTTTCAGTGTTAGTTTCACATCCCATCAGCAGAGGCCACAGGACTGGAAAAGTCCAGCTTTCATTCTAAACCCAAGAAGGGCAATGCCAAAGAATATTCAAACTACTGCACAACTGCACTCATTTCACATGCTAGCGAACTAATGCCCAAAATTCTCCAAGCACGACTTCAACAGTACATGAACCAAGATGTTTCAGATGTTCAAGCTGGATTTAGAAAAGGCAGAGGAACCAGAGATCAAATTGCCAACATCCATTGGATCATTGAAAAAGCAAGAGAGTTCCAGAAAAACATCTATTTCTGCTTTATTGACTATGCCAAAGCTTTTGACTGTGTGGATCACAACAAAATGTCAAAAATTCTTCAGAATACTAGACCACCTGACCTGCCTCCTGAGAAATCTGTATGCAGATTTCTGCATACAGATCAGGAAGCAACAGTTAGAATTGGACATGGAACAACAGACTGGTTCAAAATTGGGAAAGGACTAAGTCAAGACTGTATATTGTCACTACATGATGTGAAATGCTGGGCTGGATGAAGCACAAACTGGAATCAAGATTCTGGGAGAAATATCAATAACCTCAGATATGCAATGACACCACCCTTATGGCAGAAAGTGAAGAAGAGCTAAAGAGCCGCTTGATGAAAGTGAAAGAGGAGAGTGAAAAAGTTGGCTTAAAGCTCAACATTCAGAAAACGAAGATCATGGCATGTGGTTCCATCACATCATGGGAAATAGATGGGGAAACAGTGGAAACAGTGACAGAGTTTATTTTGTTGTGCTCAAAAATCACTGCAGATGGTGACTGCAACCATGAAATTAAAAGATGCTTGCTCCTTGGAAGAAAATCTACGACAAACCTAGACAGCATATTAAAAAGCAGAGACATTCCTTTGCCAGCAAAGGTCAGTCTAGTTAAAGCTATGGATTTTCCAGTAGTCATGTATGGATGTGAGAATTGGACTATAAAGAAAGCTGAGCACCGAAGAATTGATGCTTTTGAACTGTGGTGTTGGAGAAGACTCTTGAGAGTCCCTTGGACTGCAAGGAGATCCAACCAATCCATCCTAAAGGAAGTCAGCCCTGAATATTTACTGGAAGCTGAAGCTGAAACTCCAGTACTTTGGCCACCTGATGTGAAGAACCGACTCCTTAGAAAAGGCCCTGATGCTGGGAAAAATTGAAGGCAGGAGGAGAAGGGGATGAAAGAGGATGAGATGGTTGGATGGCATCACTGACTCAATGGACATGAGTTTGAATAAACTCTGGGAGGTGGTGATGGACAGGGAAGCCTGGCATGCTGCAGTTCATGGGGTCACAAAGAGCTGGACATGATTGAGCGACTGAAATCACATCCCATGTAAGCCACACTCACTTTGTTTAAAACCTTTCTGAATGGGAAGCTGTAACAAGTGGACATACCATGTATTGTGTTAGTTGCTCAGTCACGTCTGGCTCTTTGCCACCCCATACACTGTAGCCTGCCAGGTTCCTCCATCCACGGGATTCTCCAGGCAAGAATATTGGAGTCAGTTGCTACTTCCTCCTCCAATGGATCTTCCCGACCCAGAGATCAAACCCAGGTCTGCATTTCAGGCAGATCCTTCACTGTCTGAGTCACCAGGGAAGCCCAGCAAGTGGTCAGACAGCACTGGAAACATTTCAGACTCTGTTGAGTTTACTTTCGATGCACAGAAAGGGCTTTAAGTAGGAGGTGAGGGTCGCAGTGCAGCCAGAGCAGGGCTGCTGAGTCCAGAGTGAGAGTGGGGTGGGGAAGGGGGGCATTCCTGAGGCCAAGTGCAGGGCTGAAGCGACATTAACCTCTACTTGACACTTTGGGATCAGTTTTAGAGTCCAAATCATGGACCATATAGTTCTTTAAATAAGAGGAAAAAAAAGTGGTGTAGGAAAATACAAATAATTACAATTTTCAGAGAAGTCTTATTGCAACCCCATTCCCCCTTGAATGTAACCTTGGGTGCTCAGTCAGTAAAGAAAGTACCTGAAATGGAAGAGACCTGACTTGGATCCCTGGGTTAAGAAGATCCCCTGGAGAAGGAAATGGCAACCCACTCCAGTATTCTTGCCTGGAGAATCCCATGGACGGAGGAGCCTGGTGGGCTACAGTGAAGAGTTGGACATGGCTGAGCAACTAACTCTTTCACTTTCACTTCCCCAAATAAGAACAAACAAAATGCCCCCCACCCAACAAAAACACAAAACATACCAAAAACTAAAAAGGCAACTTTTTGCCTTTTGAAGTTATCATTTTTAATTCTTAGAACAAGTAAACTATCTCAGGTTCTGTGTTTATGAATTCTAGGCACTAGAAAAGAGGTTGTGCTTTATCTTAAACACTTAAAAAAAAAACTAAAAGAAGACATATTTTAAAAAGGAAAAGTTCTCCCTTTACAAGTTTCAGAGGGCTAAAGAGAACACGCCACTAAAGTCAGACTTTGAGCCAAGGAGCCCAGAGAAGCTGGAAGCAGTGCAGACTGGGCTACATTACCAACACCTGTGTGGTAAAAGTACAGCACTTCTCTCTTACCCAGGACAACGGCAATCTTGATTGTTAACCTATTTTGTGTTTCCAGATATAACCAGAAGAGAGATGTTTAACTTAGCAACCTCTTTTATTAAGGGGGGGGGTGGGGAGGGGAAGGTTAAAAAGATAACCACCTAAAAGAAGGAAGAGCTGGGTCTCTAACTGAGGAGTAGCCCCAGGGCAGGACTGAAGCCGCCTTGGAGGCGGAGTTAAACAGACCGGCCTTCAGTAGGTGCACTGGTCAGAACTCTCCCGGTGGAAGTGGTGTACCAATGGAGTGCTGTGGAGACCAGAACTTTCTGAAGAGCCGGCTCGGTGAGAGAGAGTCCAGCTCACAGCCTGTGTCCACTGCCACTGGGTGGAAAACTACCGGGGTCCAGCCTCGGTTGGATCCAGGGATTACCTCAGGAGGAATGGCATCAGCGATAAGGGAAGAGAGAGAGAGGAATAGAATAGAGGCTGATATTCCTTGGTTTACACAGAAAGCCAATAAAGCCCCAAGACAAGGGACTTGCACTGTTCACATAGGCCGCAGGCGCCCTCCCAGTCTCCCAAGGGAGTGAAGACGCAGAGCGCCTTCCCGTTCAGGTCTTAGAAGCCCAGGCAAATAAGCGAACACAGAGGGCTCCTGTGCTCCAAGGGATCAGCTTGAAAAAGAGAGTAAGAGAGAGAAAGAAAGAAAGAAAGAAAGAATGACATGGGGGAACCAGGCTTTCATGGAATTGATCCGTCTCTTTATTTTTCAGGGAAGCTTTTATACTTTACGTTGTACATAGAGATAAATGTAAGAAGCAGAGTCACGCAGGGTCAGCTGCTCTGACCCTTATCTAAAGACAGAGTGTTCTTTGCATACCTTTGTTCTTACAAGGGTCTTAGGTTTGTTTACAATATCTTCTGGTCTGGAGACCAATTAACATTTTATGGCCCCATCTTTCTTTCTATTGATAAATCAGTCAATTAGAAATATGTTTATCTATTGATAAATTAGTCAATCAGAAAACTTGTTTTCCAGTAAGATCTGCTTAGTCTTAAGATAGTGATAAAGTTACATTCTTACATAGCAATGATACAACGATTTATAACAAAGAAAGAGGAGTACAGTGATTTATAACAAAAAGAAAATTCATTAACTCAAAAGTCTAGTATTGCTAACATCAAAACTACTATATTTCTTTTTCTATATTCCAATTACATTGATTAACATACTCCCAGGTGCCTAAAGGATATGGAGTCCTGGTGGCAATCATTAACTCAGCAATGAAACCCTTCACCAACATGATTTTTATCTTTAGAAAAGCCCTATGCTAACTAAGACTTTCAAAATACTCCAAACTCGCTGTGCTGTTTATGGTTGAGAGGTTGTGAACAATCATGTGTGTAGTAGCAAGAGTGTGGATAAACCTGTCACACAAGCTAGACTGCCAGCAGAGAGGTTTGAGCTGAGACACTCCATTATATGCAGGAGACTATTAACTGGAGCTCTAAGTTAATTTTCCAGAGAAAAGTGGTCAGGGATAGCCCCTGTTAATGTCAGAAGAGTGTAGTATAACAGAGATTTTGGTTTTGGGGGTAGATGCTTGAGGAGATGCAGGGGAGCCCTTGAGTCCTGATCCGCCTTGCCCATCAGGCCTCCTCCGCATGACCTTGTCATGGGTGGGGTCGGGGAGTCCCTCGAGTCCTGATCTGTCTTTGCCTGTCAGGTCTCTTCCTCATGACCTTTGCCATGGGTGGGATCTCCCATGCTGGCTCCCAGCAGAAAACGCTATCCAGCAAACAAAGATGAGATTAAGGAGAAGGCCCTTGTATTAAGAGGACACAGAGCTAGAAACAGCGTTCAAGGCTGGCTCAAGGCAGGAGTGAGCTGGCGAGTTTCCTCAACAGCCAAAGGCTTCTGATTGCCCCAGAGGGCCTGCTCCTCTGACCAGCATTCTCCTTAGGGCAAATTAAAATAAAAGTGTTTGTAGGGCTCCAGCTGAGTAGAGACTATGTCCACTCTTTGCTTTTTTGCCTCAGAAGGAGACTGGTGCTGCTGGATTTTCCATTGACCCCCAGTGACAGGAATATTTAGGTGAGCGATTGGTCAAAAGAGGGTTTATATTTTACTAATGAGAGAGGGAGCCTGGGACTAGGAAAAAGAGAGCTCCGTCACTGTCATTAAAAAAGGATTCATTTTTGTGTGGCCAATTTGGTTTTAAAAACAAGGTTTGTTAAGGCCACAAGCATTGAATAATGTAGGTTAAACCGTGATGGCCCTATCTGCAAGTGTTGTTGTTGATTTACTGTCTGAAGCTAGACACCCATGCACGTGCAGAAAATACAGTAACCTTCCTTTTTGTGGCAGGCTAAAAAGAAAATTTCAATCCAGACACCACAACTTCAAAAGTGAGTTTCTGACAGCAAAATCACAATGTTCTTCTATGCTCCCCTTTAAAAAGGTAAAGGTAAGTGACTTACCTTTTAAAATGACTTTCGATGCAGAAAAACTACACCTGCCAATAAGCTGTAAAGAGGCTCTAAACATGCAAAGTTATGCAGAAATGAAGAGTGAAACTGTGTGAATTCTTAGCTTTAAAAATTTAAATTAAGGTTTCTGAGTGGAGAGCCTGTGTTGCTCCCTGAGACCAGTCCAGGTCTCATTTCTGCGGGAGAAAAGGGCATGATCATTTTCTTATGTCTAGGTCAGTGCAAGGTTAAATGCCAAGACTTTGTGAATAACGAAGGGCTTCCTATCAAAATGTTTGCTCAGTTCAGGATGAGGGGTGTCTGTCCTCTGTCTTAAGGAAGGACTCAAGGGTTTGCTGGCATCCAGAGGAGTCTGGGGCAGGGCCAAGAGGGAGCTGGGAGGAAGGGCCGTTGGCTCCATGGTTAGTGCCAGAGCTTGATCTGGGCCGGTGCTCAGGAGCCCCAGCGCTGCCACCCATCTGGGAGTTTGTTAGAAAGCAGGACTGGGCCTTTAAGAGCATCTTGTGTGTATCTTGTCTGCTAACAGCCTGTTGATTGTTTGCTACCCCTCCTGCTGAGTTAGTTACTTCACAGAGATCACTCCCTGCTACAGTGTTGAAATTAGTATTCAGAGATTAAAAAGAAAATTGTGTGTGTCACAATGTATAAATGTGTATGCCTGTGCTCAGTCATGTCTGACTCTTTGTGACCCCGTGAACCATTAGGCTCCTGTGTCCATGGGATTCTCCAGGCAAGAGTACTGGAGTGGGTTGCTTTTTTCTACTCCAGGGGATCTTCCTGACCCAGGGATCAAATTTGGGTCTCCTGCATTGGCAAGTGGATTCTTTACCACTGTGCCACCTGGGACGCCTGTGTGTAGCTTTTCCCCAGAAACCTAAGTGCAAAATATCATTAACAAATGGTGACAGTCGTAAGAAGTATTTGACACAGTCATACCAATGTGCCTGTCAGTTTACAAAGCCTTGGAACATTTTCAAAATGCCTGCTAGGTTTCTCCCCTGTGAACTTTAGAATCTTACTCATTTTTCTTTGCATTTGAATGTGACGGTAACAGGCAAATTCGATGATCTCCCGTACACCAAGTATCATTTCCTGCAAGCACAAGGATGACAATGACGAGTATAAAACACCACCAAGCCAGATGGCATAGATAGACGAGTAGGCACACTGCAGGGCTGAGCAGGCTCAGCACAGTGTGGAGAGCAGTGTGAGCGCCAGGACCCTGAGCTCAGACTTGCAAGTGGGATGACAGTCTGCCCTGTAAGTAAGAGTTCCTCTCCCCTTGATGGGATGAGTGCAGCCTATGTCCCACCACTCTGATGCAGAGCTGCAGGCTGTGCTTGGGTGCGGAGAGCAGTCCATGGGGTATCCGGAAGGGTTCCACAGGGTGTCGGGGAACATTGAGGGGAGGGCGCCCATGGGGCGTCAGGGGACAGTGAGGGGAGGGCGCCTATGGGATACCGGGGACATGGAATGCTTTTCCTTGGGAAAGGCCCAGAGGAGAAGGTGCCGCTCTTTCTGCTGCATGTTGTCAGTGTGTGCCACCGTGAAGTCATGGAGAGCATCCAGGTTCTTACCTCCCTTAGACAGTCTACTGCAAAAGTGAAACTTGTAGTTCTTGAGTGTAAATCACATTCTTATTTCTGAAGTCCATTCTTTTCAGCAAATTCATTACTTCGAACCATGCCACTTTCTGTGAGATCCGCTCCTTCGGGAATATGAGGGTTTGAAGGGGCTCATGTATGTCACAGAAATAGTCAATCATGTCTTCAGAACGGCTCCTGTCTCTCTTCTCTCTGCTCGGTTCAGTGCAGTCGCTCAGTCGGGTCCGACTCTTTGCGACCCCATGAATCGCAGCATGCCAGGCCTCCCTGTCCATCACCAACTCCTGGAGTCCACTCAAACCGATGTCCATTGAGTCGGTGATGCCATCCAACCATCTCATCCTGTGTCGTCCTCTTCTCCTCCTGCTCTCAATCTTTCCCAGCATCAGGGTCTTTTCAAATGAGTCAGGTCTTTGCATCAAGTGGCCAAAGTATTGGAGTTTCAGCTTCAACATCAGTCCTTCCAATGAACATCCAGAACTGATCTCCTTTAGGATGGACTGATTGGATCTCCTTGCAGTCCAAGGGACTCTCGTTTCTATTTCCTAGGAATGAAGATAAAGACAGGGGGCACTTTTGAGACTGGAGACATCAGTCCGCATGGCCCAGTCAAATCTGGGGACACTTCTGAGACCAGCGTGGAGCGAAATTGTCTCATCTGAGGTAGCTCTATGTCATCAGGCAGTGCCACAAGAACAGCCAGTCCATTCTGGCCCAATGGTTCACGATAACGACCCTTCTTCCTCCAGGAACAGACGCGTCACCTGTAAAAGGGAATAACCTTTACACCAAACACGGTCTCCAGCAATGCCACAGGTAGGGTGAGCCAGGTGCCACAAGATGGTTGTTGATCCAGCGATACCAAGATGGGTTTACAAAAGTAAAAAGGGACCAGCATGAAAATGCTTCTGAAATAGCTTCCTCCAAACATCGCTCTCCATGACGCTACGATTCTGTGACCAGCAGCGGGCAGTGCATGAGGCCGTGGGGAGCTGGTGGGCGAACTGGAGAATCTGGGCGGGGAGTGTCCCAGCTTCCATGCAGAACCCACTGTTGACTCATCCCCTCTATATCTTGAAATGAAGAGTTTGAGCGCATCAGCTGGTACAAGGCCCAGAGAGCAGGTGAGGACAAGCTGGGAGGGTGGCGAGGGGGCCTCGTGGCCACCGGGGAGCTTGGGGGCACTGAGCACGGGGAGCAGGCATTAGCAAGGACTCCAAGCTTTGTGGGGGCGTCTTTTCCAGTCAGGGCACTCGGCAAAAAATAACGGGTGGATCATCCGGGCCTGGAGTTCTGCTTGATGTGAGTGATAACAGGTCCCCAGAGCAAGAAATTGGTGAGAATCACTGTGTCTGGATTTTCGCAGGGCAGAGGTACAACCATCCGAGGGCTGGGGGCTGACTGCACTTTGGAGGGTGCTTGTTCTAGCACCGTCTGTACTGACTTCTCCCCAGCCTTGACATGCAGAGCATCAGGAGCTGTCAGAACACACGTTTAGAGGAAGTCACTGTGAGAATAGGAAGGGGCAGGACTCTGCAGAAATGGGGATGAGGAGGCAGAGCTGTGCTGGAGGGAGGGTGGAGCCTGGAGTCGGCAGGAGGCCCCCAGGCTGAGGGGTGGGGGTTGTGTGTGAGGCCTGAGCAGTTTACTCAGGGAGTCTGATCCTTCCTCCTGGGGGGACATCAGCTCCAGGACCCCCCAGGCTCTCCTGCACCTTCCACTGTCTTCACGCATCACGTGCTGCTGAAGATCACCGCTGGATCGCATTCCACCGGAGGAGGCTACACCCGGCTTCTGGATAATTTTCTCAGGAATGAGACAGCGGGTCAAGGGAGGAGATTTGACCAGGGAGGGGCATTTTCTGGAAGGTTATGAAAGTGAACCAAGAACCTGCAGGAAGGCTCCCTGCCCGGGAAACTCTGGGCCATGGTGGAAGCTCAACCCCATCTGTCACTGTGAGGGCCATGCTGGGAGCATCTCTCAGAGCTTTCCACCAAAGAGCAGCCGCTACCTCCTCTTTCAAAGAGGCTGTTGCTCCTTTCCCATCTTAGTCTTAGTGCTTCTGTTTCTGAAACACTTAAAATAGTCACCCATTTTTTGAGAACCCGTTTATTTTTTCCGTGGAAATGAGCATACTCAAAAATTCTGATTATGTATAGTAAAGTAGGTAAATTTTCATGTTAAAATCATAGTTTGCTCACCTAAATGCATGGGGTAAGTATGACTGCATTTTATCTGAAGTAGCTGACATTTTACATGCATAAGAACAAGAAAGAAATTGTCATCTTGGGATGGACCATTCTCAGAGCCCTGAAGCTCCTCAGACACGTGGAACAAGAAGTCAGGTTTAAGAATCAAAACAGAAATGGCCCCACTGACTACTGTGTAGTGAATTCTGAGGACGGATTCTCGAGGCAGAACTGTGACGTCAAGTGTAGCAGAGAGAAGATTTCTTCCACTTCCTCCCCAGCTTGTCTCCCAGCTGACCCTCCTGATCTAGAGACAGGATTTCGGGGAACACAGAACATGGAGGAGATGGAAACTGTCAGAAAGGGAGCCTCAGCCAGGTCCCCACGTGATGGAGAATTTCTCTCCCTCTTGTCACTGAGAAACGACATTAGCACGCAGGAAAGAAAATAGACTAATCTCAAAGCCCCCTGAGTCGTGTCTGAGCTTTCAGTTCTCAAATGCCTAAAGAATTAGTGATTGCTTCATTGTTGGGACATGAGATCTGACCAACACATTAAAGGTCCTTGGGAAGCTCTGAGCATCTGAGGACAGTCAACTCACGCCTGCCAAAAACATAATTGCTTGGAGAATCTGTTTCACCCAGTAACATCTGGCCTTTATGAATATGCATACATTGTGTTCTTTAGTGAAGTTTAAGGCAGAAAGTACATGAAAAAATTTGTACAAAATTTCTGGTATTTTGAACAAATTGGAAATCAAGGTCTTACAGAGAGCCAGTTCTCCATTGGTTATATATCTGTGATGTGATTGCCAACAGTAAGTACAATATCTATTTACTCTATGAAAGTCTCATTATGGCTAATATGGAAAGATACAGATATAATCTCTTACAATTAGACTGTAAGTCACAGGAATTATAAATAGCTAAAACCTTGCACATCTAACTCCACTTCTTAAAATGCATTTGCTGCCTGTGGGTTTAACCTGCAGGGCTAATGAACATTCATGGCAAATGACAAATACAGCAAACAGGTGATAGTGAAATTGTTAGAACTCAAATGATGCTTTTATTTTTTTTTTTTTTTCAGAATCTAATAGGCATGACTTTGAGTGAAGAGAGCCAACAAGTATGCTGAATAATTCCCTCCTGAACGGCCTGTAAAAGTCCTTTGAACTTGTCAGGAGAAAATAATATGCTTCTTACCAACTGCGGTAAAATGTAAGAACTTAAGACTTGATGTTTTCAGAAATGACATGCCCCAGTTTCCTGTGGGTACGTTGCGAACAGAGCCCTCTCCAGACAGAAATGCTGCTTTTCTCAGTTTGTCTTAGGAACTGCAGTCTCTTCCCAGCCTTGTCCACTCCAGGGCATATTCAATCTTAGGTTCCATTTCCAGCAAATTCCTCTGCCTGGTGACCGGCATGGTGTTCTTCAGCCCAGGGCTGATGGCTCTCAGCTACCTGCTGGGCCTGCTCTCCAGGGTTGGACAGGAGCCTGTCTGCACCAGCAGGGTTTCTGCTGAGCCCCAGGGCAGCCCCAGCCCCATGCTGTGCCGAGGTCAGGGCTGGGGGTGGGGGTGGATGGGGGCCTCAGAGGAAGCACCCGGAAGAGGGAGGTGGTCCTGATGCTGGGACCAGGGTTTCCTGGAGAAGCACACCTGACGGGGATGCTGACGGTACCACCGTTTACTGCGGTCCAGCTGTGTGCCAGGCACTGCCCACACTCCATATATATGACATTGCATCTCATCAATGAGTGACACTCCTGTTGTCCCATTGGAGCTGGGATTCACACTTGACTTGTCTGATTTCATGATGGAGGAAGCATGTCCCAGACAAAAGGAGAGGCGATCACGGAAATTTTAGACCCACTGGATGGCAGATTTGACTGGAAGGCAAGAGTACTTTTTTTTTAAATAAGAAAACATAATAATGCATAGTGACTGCCAAATTAAAGGGGGGAAGATTGCAATTATATCTATAGGTGGCCGAAAGCATAGGTTATAATTCAGCATCCATTTCTAGTAAAAAGCCTGAAATAAAACAGAAGCAGAGGGAACTTGCCTGAGTGGGATAAAGGCTAAGACCATCCAACTGTGAGCATAATATGAGACCAGCAGTTCTCACCTGAGCTTTTCCCCAGAACCAGCTAGTCTGTTTCTAGTCTATGATTATTCTAAAAATATCCCTTATGTTTCCCAGGCTAAGGGAAAGTGAATCTGGGTCTTCTGTTTCTTAAACTCATGAAAAGTTGAGAACTGTAGATGTGGAAGAAGTGAAGTTGCTCAGTAGTGTCCGACTCTTTGTGACTCCATGGACTGTAGCCCACCAGGCTCCTCTGTCCATGGAATTTTCTAGGCAAAAGTACTGGAGTAGGTTGCCATTTCCTTCTCCAGGGGATCTTCCCAACCCAGGGATTGAACCCGGGTCTCTCGCACTGCAGGCAGACGCTTTACCCTCTGAGCCACCAGGGAAGCCTAGAGATGTGGGTAGAGTGTTATAATAAAACCACTGATTCTCACAGGCAATGAAGTCTATCACCTTCCCATGTCCTTCCCTCACATCCTCTTCCTCAGACCTTCTAGAACCACTGAAATTTCAAAGTCTATTAAAAGTGAATCAAGGGCTTCCCGAGAAGCCCAGTGGTTAGCAGTCCGTTCTTATACTTCAGGGTGCATGGGTTCAATCCTTGACTGGGGAACTAAGATCCCACAGGCCACACAGTGCAGAAAAAAAAAAAAAAAAAAAGAATTAACCTCTAGATAAGCCTCGAGAGCATTCATAGCAACACTATCAATTTCTTTGTTAAATATGCTCAGAACTTGGTTATACTGAACTTCCAACCACTTGTATTTCTTATAATCAGCTCATAGTGTTTGTTGATTACAAATGTAAACTCACTTTGGCTAAACCATGTGGAGGTGGGTGTCTGTGGTCCCTGTCATTAGGACCATGTTTGTTCTGGGATCCCCGGTTCAGGAAGTGTGTGTGTGGGAGCAGGGGGAACATCTCCTCTTGCAAATGAACTAGAACCACAGGAAACAATTGAGAACTAAAAACAAACAGGCAAAGTGCTCACTCCAGTGCCTGGGCCCCGGCGAGCAGTGGACCCAAGTCACTTGTTCTGTAGCTGTTCCTGATGACATGGTAGAAACCGTATGCCTTTTGTTTTTACACAACCCTAGGATCATAAGGCAATAGCTTCTATTCTTAGATCACGTTCAGTTTGTTCTGACTCTGACATACTGGTTCGGGTGGTGTTCTAAGTGTCTCATAAGCAACCCTCAGTGCTCACAGCCTTAGGAAGGGGGCCCTGATGTCATCAGGTGACTGATGTCACCTCCCCTTTGTGGATGAAGTGAGATGCACATAGGGGCATTAGATCACTAACGCAGGTGCAAACTCACAGGCGTGAGTCAAGACTCAGGCTCTGGCATCCTGCTTCAAAGACCATAGCTTTACCTGCTTGCTGAGGGGCCTTCTTAATGTGAGGGGATCTGTAAACAGCCGGTGAGAGTTCGCAGAGCAGAAGTCAGTGTTGGAGCCTGGCCAGGCGTGGTGGGCAGGACCTGCGGCTGATCTCCTGGAGGCAGTCACACAAGCCCATGAAGGGCTGATGAAGCCGTGCGAGGTTGCCTTCCGCTCTCTGACCCGGAGCCTGTTCAGACTTGTTCTGACTCCCGGGAGTTGCCATGTCAACAGCGTACCCTCCAAGCCCACAAAGCATCTCCCATTGCAGCCCCCTGTGGACCTTCTATTAGTCAAGAGTTAGGGCACCCAGCCTGAGGAGGGGAGAGTGTGGAGAAAGGAAAAAGGCAGGTGGTCACTGACCCTTCATGTCCTGAAGGCTGAGTCTGTCAGTTGCAAAACTCCCAGATGTCCTGAATGCAAAGAAGACTCCTCTCTTTCCTCCTGCCCTCCTTTTTCATTTTTGCCCTCATCTTTTCACTGTTTGGAAGCTGAATCCAAATGCTTTACTGAAACTCGGTATTCATTTCCTGTAGAGAAAACTCTTCTTTGTAGACCAGGCTTTAAGCTTCATGACCAGGAAGGAGTCAGCATTCTCGGGAGAAGACGCAGGCGAGGTGGCAGACGTGAGTGTCCCTAGGGGCCGCCCTGGAATTCACACTCCTTGCAAACATATGACCCTTGCTGTCTCAGTTGGAGTCTCACCGCTGCCCTAGACACGGGGGTTCCTGGACCCACCTCAAACTTTTCTTTTCCTCCTTTGTGTAGTTGAAACAATTTGAGATGATCAAAAGAAACTGTCCTCCCAAATTAAAAGTGTAATGAAATTGTGCAGAGTCAGATGTACAACTGACAAGATTTGGCTTTACCATGTGAATTCACTTACCAGGGGCAAAGCCTCTCCTAATCAAACAGGTTTTTAAACAGAAAATGTTTCTTCTTTCCTCCCACTGGACTCCTCCAGGGATGGGCACGGGGGCTGGGGGCAGGCTGTGCCAGGTGAACGTCAGCGCTCCTGCTGGAGGCGCCCCTCAGCCTAGAGCGCAGGGGCCGGACGGGGAGGGGTCACGAGCGCTTCCCCAGACCCCGCCCCCAGTGACGTCACCACACCTGTGTCTGGAGGAGGAAGGAGCCTCCACCGAGAGGGGGCGCTAAGGGTCGTCATCCTGGGTTTGGGATTTTCCTTTACTTTAAGGAAAACTCCCTATTTCTGAGCATTAGTTACGTTTCTGTGTGTGTGTGTGTGTGTCGCTCATTTGTATCCCACTCTCTGAGTCCTGGATTGTAGCCCACCAGGCTCCTCTTACCATGGGATTCTCCAGGCAAGGATACTGGAGTGGGTTGCCGGTTCCTCCTCCAGGGGATCTTCCTGACCCAGGGATGGAACCCAGGTTTCCCACATTGCAGGTGGATTCGTTACCACTGAGCCAGCAGGGAAGCCCCATGAAAGGGTAAAAAGTACAGACTGTGGCATTAAAGATGTTTTAAGTTTTCGTTCTGTCTTTGTGATACTCAGAGTAAGCACTTCATTACCTGTACTTCAGCTGTGTTTTTATAAAAAAGGAAGATTCCCACTTGGTCCGTGAGGACACTTCCTGGGATATATTTTGCCCTAGATTATATATCACTCATAGTGTTTTGCCCAAGGTCCCAATCCCCAGAACTGAGAGAACAAGACATCCACAGCAATGCAAACGCAAAAAGGGAATTCATTGCTAGCTCAACCCAGGACCCTGGCTGCATCCAACACAGTGGAATAAAACCAGAGCCCCGAGCTCTATATTACAGTAGTAGTTATAAGTTTAGGACAAAGACAGGGAATTGGCAAGGTTGGATTGGTTACAAGGGTTTCTTTGCATCTATTGATTGGCTAGATATTCGCGCGCGCGGGCTTTCTTAGGAGATATCTATCTTCGTCCTGATTGGCACAGACCAGGCTACTGGGAGCATGCTGACAGGCTGAGTCCTCCCGTCAGGGTAATAAATTTTGATCCCGCCCGGGCAGTGTCTCAGCTGTTTCTGGGATGCTTGCTCCAGCCTATTTTAGTCATGGCCTCTATCAGGCCTCAACAATAGTTCAGTTAGCTAGCACATCATCCACCTGATTAGTTAAGCGCCAAACTTAGAAATGATCTGGAATAAAACACGTCTCCAATCCATATATCTCTTTCATCCATCTCGTATCTTGAACCCACGTCTTGCATCAAATCTTTTCTCCACAGAGGCCTGTTAAATCCAGCCCAAGCTGCTACCATTTCCTGTTTAGACTCTCACAACTGTCTCCTAACTCATCTCTACATTATCTGCTCACTCCTGACCAGCCCGTTCTCTCCACAACAGCAAAGATGATTATTTTAAAAGGTAGTATAAAACCCAGTAAGCTGCCCTTTTCCTTAAGTCTCTCAAGTGAGTCCCGTCCACGTGGCGTGGACTCTAATCCGGGCATGCAGGCTCGGGGCTACTGCCCATCCGGGCTGAGCCGACGGGAGCAGGAGCCCCTGCCCTGCTTCCAGGCTGATGTGGGCAGGCTTCCTGGTGTGGTCCCCTCCCGTCCAGCGACCCCGGGACCTCCGGAGGGTCTTGACGGTGCAAGGGCTCTCGCCAGACCCCCGCTAGCTCTCAGGCTAGGCTCCATCCTCTCGAGTAGCCTCCGTGTGATATGAAGGTACCATACGACCCCCATATGCCTTCATTTTGTCTTCTCTGCTCACTCTGACCATCTGCTGAAAGCTTTCACCCCACAACGACCACATAAAAAATTCTCTACCGTTCCATTTCTAATTGTGGCATTTTGGGTATAAAGATTTCCTTTACTGACATTTTAAAACTGTTGCGTTTTTGAAAAGAAATGCATTTTTTCCTCTTCTAGATAATTGTGTTGCGTTATCTGTAGACAGTTTTAGAAGAGATATTTTTAAAAATCAAAGCATGATAACATCCTATTAGGAAATGGTATTTCTAGTGAGAAAATTTTATTTCCAGGTCAAATGAAACCAACAGAGACCTATGGAACACCTTTTCTGTGATTTGTTATATATTCCAGTATTCTTGCCTGGGAAATCCCGTGGACAGAGGAACCTGGCAGGCTACAGTCCATGAGGCAGCAGAGAGTCAGACACAACCAAGTGACTAAGCACACACACACACAGTCATTATAAAAATACAAAGAATATTTAAGAACTTTCCTGCTGATAAAAAGATTATAATAGAGTCTAAGGAACAAGATATAAATCCATGATGAGTAAAATAACAATATATCACAAGATTCTTTTTTAGACTTACTTCCAGATGAATTACTTTGACATTAATTGCTTTAGCAATTCCTGTGGAAGGACTCTAGGAGAAGGTAGGATTTGAACTACATTTTGGGAGGCAGAGTTCAAGAAGCCAGACGTCAGAAGAGCACCCCCAGGCAGGTGACCTGGCAGGTGGGCATGGGCGGAGGTGTGGAAGATCCAGGTGCATTTATAGGGAAGAAAGTAAACAGCCTTAGGATCGGACAAGGGGCAGAAAAATGACTCACTTGCTAGCAGAAGGAACTGGAAGGAAGTGTGGAAATCTAGAGTGAGTACCTAAGAATGCAAAATGATGACTTTCTGGGTGGGATCTGATGCTTAAAGAGGTGGGTAACCTGGAAGAAGAAGATGAGACCCCAAGGTCAGAGGGGGCCAACATGCAACTGGGGAAGCTTGCTTGCTTGCTCAGTTGTGTCAGACTCTTTGTGGCCCCATGCACTACAGACAATCATGCTCCTCTGACCATGGGAACCTCTAGGCAAGAATCCTCGAGTGAGTTGCCGTTTCCTTCTCCAGGGGCTCTTCCTGACCCAGGGATCGAACCTGCATCTCTCACACTGCAGGCAGATTCTTTATCGCTGAGCCTCCAGGGAAGCCACTGTGGGTGACCAGTGGCAGCTGCAAATGCTTATTCCTAATCTCTTCCCCCAGATGGTGTGTCTGTGATGACACCCACCTACCTATCACGTCTCCTCCTCAGGGTTTGTGACCCTGAAATGAGACAGCACCTGTGAAAGATGCTTTAAAAACCAGAAGTTGGCACACGTAATTATTTATCATCTAGAAATGGAGGCATCAATAATATTTAAACAGGAGGACTTTGTGTTTAAATCAGTGCTGGGTAAATACACTTGGATTCCTTTTGGAAAGGCAGAAAGGAGTTTGGAAGCCCTTCTGATATTCAGTAACTCATCACAGGAGGCAAACATCTTTTCCAGCCTGATGTTGGATATTCACAGCGCTAAATGTGTCATTGCAAGAGTCAAAGATGTGGAAACGAAGTTATTGGGTGAAATATTACCATTGGGGAAGTGTGAGAACAGTTTGAAAGGCTTCTGATTACATGTTTATGCATCTTGGCATGTGTACAAATGAGATGTAGCATCAAACAGAACTGGCAGGCCTGGTCCAAGGCCACCCAGTAACACACTGCCTACAGGGAGGAGAACCTGAAATAATTCTCCCTAGTGGTGGACGGGCGGGGGAGGTGATTTAAAAATACAGTTACCAAACGAGAAAGGTGAAGCGGGAAGAATAAATTAGGAGTTTAGGATTAACATATACACGCAACTATATTTAAAACATAATCCACAAGAACCTAGTGTATAGCACACTCAATATTTTGTAATAATCTGTAAGTGAAAAGAATCTGAAAAAAAGATACATATGTATATATGATTGAATCACTTTGCTGCACATCTGAAACAACACAACAGTGTAAACCAACTATATTTCAATAAAATATAATAAATAAAAATATATTTCTAGAAAAATTTTAAAAGAATCTAGAGCTGAGTGGGCTTATGCATTTAGTTCCTTTCTTTGGGCCTTAGAAGCACAGGATAGAGGTGACTGACTTCTCAGGCCATGACTACTACTGTCCTAACTTGCTCTGTTGCTCAAATTGTTGCCTCTGACATTTCTGCTGGGCTCCTTTCATCTTCTGTTTCTCTCTTGGAGGTTGTAGTTTCTTTGCCGGGGCTCCTGCTCTCTGCATTCGTGTCCCCTGCGTTGCTTGCTCACGATGGCACACTTGTCAGACGACTGAAGCAGCTCCCTTCCGTCTCCTTGCATGCACTCTGAGATCTTCCTGCCTCTTACAGTGCCTGGGTACTGACTGGAGGCTAGGTGTTTTGAGCATCATGGAGTAAGAATCTGGGTGTTGCTGGCCTGTCCCAGCTGACATCCCTGCACTTGCTGGGCGGTGGAGGGGCCGCTGGCTGGGGACAGGCGGGTGCCCGCTCGTCTGGGATGGTTGGCGGGTAGGAACTGTGTGTGGTGTGGCTGGAGCAGAGGTTCCTGTCTGAAAGGACTCTGTCTTGGGGCTGCTCCTGTCCTGGCCCTTCCACGAGAGAGAGGGCTTCTGCTGGGGTCTCCTGGGGGCATCTGTGGCCTGGAAAGCACAGGGACCTCGCCATATGTCACGCCTGAGTCCAGAGGCCCTTGGGGAAGCCTCCCTTCTGAGCCTGCTCACGCTTGTTTTATGTATCATGGTCAAGGTTATTAGTTATGCTTAATGAGAGGAAGGGAGGGAAAGTATGCCTACTTCATCTTCCCAGAAGGAAAATCCTCCTCATTTCTTTTTAAATTTCATTTTCACATTTCTATACTTTCAATTGAATTGAGGTTATAAGAGAATTATGGAAAAGAACCAAGAGCATCCAAATTGGGCCTCAGCCCAGTCGCGGCTTCCACCTGAGGGTAGAAATATAAACATCAAAGAGGCCACTTCATTTGTTGCTGGGCTAATGCCCTGTAACCAAGGTAACTGTGTAATTTGTCACCTAAGCAGAGGTAGACAAGCTGAGACTTAAAAGGTGCTAAAAGTATTAAGATTATGTAATTTGAAGTATTTGTTTAAGAAAGAAAATATTATCTATTCATGTACATTGAAGCAAAATATAAAAGGTTTGTTTATATTATCTGAATATTGAAAAACACTTAAGCAGAATTATTATTTATAGTCACTTAATTTTAAAAATTGTTGACTGTATCCTTGCTGATCCTATATCACTCATAATTTCTAAAAATATATGCTTTTTATAATTTCATCTTATAATTTATGTCTGCATAAAATATCTGTTTCTTTTTTAAGTTATGTATTGTGGTTACAGGTTTTCAACACTTTTAATTGACCATAAGGAAAAAAATTGTGATAGGGTGCAGAAATACCAAGTTTATTTAAAGCCAAACATGCTACAGTAGAACTTTTTTCAATTTTGTGTTTTTTCATATTGAAATTGTAAATATTTTAGCTTGAATATTGTGTTAGTAGATATTTTGTCCCCATGAAAAGTACCTTTTTTTCGCACTGATTTGTATGAAGCAAAATGCATTCAATAACTTGTCTCTAATTATAATTTTTAGTGTTTTATTAAATCTAGACATTTCAAAATCATAGATTTTTTCAATTTTATTCCACCTAGTATAGAATAGCCATCTGTAAAACTTAATTTTTCCAATTAAAAATGAGAATTCTAGCAAAAGATGCTTTGTAGATTGGCCTATTCTAAAGCATAATTACAGAATGTTGGATTAAATCTCATCCAGCTGGAGTTGTCACCGTTTAATCTGCTGACTCTCCACAGGGTTATTGCACGGAGGTCCTGCCTCGTGTGTCATCCAGTTTCCACGGAGAAATCCCTTGGCATCTCCTCTCTGGACTAAAGGTTCCTAACTACAGCAGCACTCATAGGACCCCCTTCCCGAATGTTTAAGACCACCGCAGGGCCCTGCGCAGACTTACAGAGTCAAGTCTTCCAAAGCTCAAACATTTCTGCAGCCTGTTTGATGATTAGCTGCAGACAGAAAGTGCCAGGGCTGAGCCGCAGTGCTTTTTATTACAGTCACTGTTGGCTCTGAACCAGTTCTTGTGTGTGTGTGTGAATTCTGACAACTGTAACTCTTTGGGACACGTCTATGAATTGTATGCCCCACAACGTCAAATAAAACTTGAATTCGTGGGTTTTATTTTAGCAAGACCTTTGCTTTCACCATGAGACTATATTGTACCAAGTCCTGCATTTGTACTATTATCACTCGGTCATGTAAACACTGGAGCAAGGAGCAATAAAGCCACACACTCGGGGCCCTTCCCCCAACCACGCGGGCCTCTCACCCTCCTGTGACACAGCCCTGCGGGGCCTTCCGCCCCGCCCGCTGCCCTCTCTCCCACTGGCAGCTGTCCCCACAGCCGGACACGAACTCCAGATGCACGGTTCTAATCAACTTCAAAGTGACCCTGTAACTTCCCCGTACCATCCGTGTCAGATAAAAACCTGACCTAGTTTTCCTATATTAGGATGCGGGACTCAAGCTGTAGCATTAGATTATTATGTTTGCTCTGTATTTCTCCTTTTGATCAGCATATTTATATATGTTTGTGTTGTACTCAGAGTTACAGTGTTTACTTACACTGTCTGATGTTTACTTCATTTTGAGTCTCAAATATTCATGTTACACTAGAACTCTTCTATGTCTGCTGCTGCTGCTAAGTCACTTCAGTCGTGTTGGACTCTCTGTGACCCTATAGACGGCAGCCCACCAGGCTCCCTGATCCCTGGGATTCTCCAGGCAAGAACACTGGAGTGAGTTGCCATTTCCTTCTCCAATGCATGAAAGTGAAAAGTGAAAGTGAAGTTACTCAGTCGTGTCCGACTCTTCGAGACCCCATAGACTGCAACCCACCAGGCTCCTCCGTCCCTGGGATTTTCCAGGTAAGAACACTGGAGTGGGGTGCCATTGTCTTCTCCAACTCTTCTATGTCAGCTATATTTATTATTATGCTTTCTGCTGCATTGAGGTTGGCTCAGAGGAGTTCGGTGGGTAGAAGATCAGGTGAAACGTGGGCACTCTGGGGCCTGTGTGCCATCAAGCTGGGGACCAGAGCTATCTGGGATTGTCAGAGTATCACCCTCACTCTCTAAGGCGCCTCTGGTCCGTCCCAGCCCTGAAGCCCTGACTCTACTGTGGTAGTTCTGAGATGCTCCCTGATCCCGGGTGGCCCCGGGCTGGCCTCTCACAGAAAGTGACGTTTCACTCAGAGGTGAGGTCAGACCAACCCTGCCTTCCTGGGAGGCTCCCTCAGGTCACCAGCCCTGGAGCACTCTGGACACTCGCTGCAGGGCCTTTAATGCCACGGAAGAAGCTGCAGACAGTGACGCCATCCTGTGGCAGGAGCAGATGGGGGGACAGGGACACAGTGAGAAACAGACGGAGAGGGGAGAGAGTGGGGGAGAGAGACGGGGGGGGGAGACAGAGAGAAGGAGGGGAGAGACAGAGAGAGGGGGAGAGAGACAGAGAGATACAGATGGAGGGGGGGGAGAGACAGAGAGGGGGAGACAGACGGAGAGATAGAGAGAGACAGAGAGGGGGGAGAGACAGAGAGCGGGGGAAAGAGACAGAGAGAGAGACAGATGGAGAGGGGGAGAGAGTGGGGGAGAGATAGAGACAGATGGAGAGGGGGAGAGAGACAGAGAGCGAGAGACAGAGTCAGCGAGGGAAATCCATTTAGAGATGGTGAGAGACAGAGCTAGAGAGAGTGGAGAGGGAGAGAAAGATCCAGAGAGAGAGAGAGAGAGACGAGTCAGAGACAAGCTGAGCTCCTGCGGGAACACGGGGTCCACAGAAGTGGGGACTCCCTTTCCCATGATCTCTTTAGCGTCCTGAATAGCACCGGGCCCGGGGTAGTTCCTCAAGCAACATTGGTTGAGGTGAATTTTACCAATTACACAGAACTTTGGTTTTTCTTAGAACATAGTTTCAGCTGTGTCCTGCCCGTCTCTACTCCAGTGGCTTTGTCAAACTCCTGCCCCGACTCTGACCGCTCCCGTCCTTTCCCGGTGGCCGACCAGGCAGGAGGAGCCGGCAGTGCGGCCCGCAGACCTCCCGCCGCCCCGTCGGAACCCACGGTTAAGGCGAGCCGCGATCTCGGGGTGCCGCTCCCAGCGCCCGGGGCTCTGTCTCTAAGGTGCGGGCTCTGACTGCTCGGCGCGTCACGGGCATCTCTGAAAGAGGGGGGTCAGTCAGGGCGGTGCCGGGAGCCGGGCCTCAGCCCTGGAGGCGGCGGGTCTGGGAAGGGTGGTCCCCTGGGACTCTCAGTCTGGCGGTGCCGCCCCCGGGCGTTACCTTGGCTTTGGGGGGGTGTTGTTCCCTGCGTCTGGACAACCATGAACTGACTCTCGATTTCCAGCAGAATTGCAGCTTTACATGCTGTCTGCATGTTCATGGGAACTCCATTGGGACATTAGGAAAAGATGAGTCAAGCAATTAATTATGCAACACAACTCAGAAGTTCCTAAACTGATTTAAAATAATGATTTAAATTACTCTAAAAGAACTCGTCAAACACTCCCCTAATTTAATGATGATTCCATCTATTATGGTTCTAGTTATCTATATTTATCTGTATCTATTTGTACAGAGGTCTTCTCTGGAGACTCAGAGATAAAGAATCTGCCTGCAGTGCAAGAGATGCAGGTTCGATCCCTGGGTCAGGAAGATCCCCTGGAGAAGGAAATGGAAGCCCATCCCAGTATTCCTGTCTGGAGATTCCCATGGACAGAGGAGCCTGAGGGCTGCAGACCGTGGGATCTCAAGACTTGGACACAACTTAGCAGCTAAACCACCATGACTATTTGTACAGAGAGACATGGACATCAATATATATGCATATAAAAGTGTATCAGTTCAGTTCAGTGGCTCAGTCATGTCCGACTCTTCGCGACCCCATGAATCGCAGCACACCAGGCCTCCCTGTCCATCACCAACTCCCCGAGTTCACTCAGAGTCACGTCCATCGAGTCAGTGATGCCATCCAGCCATCTCATCCTCTGTCGTCCCCTTCTCCTCCTGCCCCCAATCCCTCCCAGCATCAGAGTCTTTTCCAATGAGTCAACTCTTCACATGAGGTGCCCAGAGTATTGGACTATCAGCTTCAGCACCAGTCCTTCCAATGAATACCCAGGACTGATCTGCTTTAGGATGGACTGGTTGGATCTCCTTGCAGTCCAAGGGACTCTCGAGAGTTTTCTCCAACACCACAGTTCAAAAGCATCAATTTTTTCAGCGCTCAGGTTTCTTCACAGTCTAACTCTCACATCCATACATGACCACTGGAAAAACCATAGCCTTGACTAGATGGACCTTTGCTGCAAAGTAATGTCTCTGCTTTATAATATGCTATCTGCTGCTGCTGCTGGTAAGTCGCTTCAGTCGTGTCCGACTCTGTGCGACACCAGAGACGACAGCCCACCAGGGTCCCCCATCCCTGGGATTCTCCAGGCAAGAACACTGGAGTGGGTTCTCATTTCCTTCTCCAATGCATGAAAGTGAAAAGTGAAAGTGAAGTTGCTCAGTTGTGCCCGACTCTAGCGACTCCATGGACTGCAGCCCACCAGACTCCTCCGCCCATGGGGTTTTCCAGGCAAAAGTACTGGAGTGGGGTGCCATTGCCTTCTCAGAATATGCTATCTAGGTTGGTCATAACTTTTCTTCCCAGGAGTAAGCGTCTTTTAATTTCATGGCTGCAGTCACCATCTGCAGTGGTTTTGGAGCCCCCCGAAATAAAGCCTGACACTGTTTCCACTGTTTCCCCATCTATTTCCCATGAAGTTATGGGACCAGATGCCATGATCTTCATTTTCTGAATATTGAGCTTTAAGCCAACTTTTTCACTCTCCTCTTTGATCAAGAGGCTTTTTAGCTCCTCTTCACTTTCTGCCATAGGGTAGTGTCATCTGCATATCTGAGGTTATTGATATTTCTCCCGGCAATCTTGATTCCAGCTTGTGTTTCTTCCAGCCCAGTGTTTCTCATGATGGACTCTGCATATAAGTTAAATAAGCAGGGTGACAATATACAGCCTTGACGTACTCCTTTTCCTATTTGGAACCAGTCTGTTGTTCCATGTCCAGTTCTAACTGTTGCTTCCTGACCTGCATATAGGTTTCTCAAGAGGCAGGTCAGGTGGTCTGGTATTCCCATCTCTTTCAGAATTTTCCACAGTTTATTGTGATCCACACAGTCAAAGGCTTTGGCATAGTCAATAAAGTAGAAATGTTTTTCTGGAACTCTCTTGCTTTTTCGATGATCCAGTGCATGTTGGCAATTTGATCTCTGGTTCCTCTGCCTTTTCTAAAACCAGCTTGAACATCTGGAAGTTCACAGTTCACGTATTGCTGAAGCCTGGCTTGCAGAATTTTGAGCATTACTTTACTAGCTTGTGAGATGAGTGCAATTGTGCAGTAGTTTAAGCATTCTTTGGCATTGCCTTGCTTTGGGATTGCAGTGAAAACTGCCCTTTTCCAGTCCTGTGGCCACTGCTGACTTTTCCAAATTTGCTGGCCTATTGAGTGCAGCACTTTCACCGCATCATTTTTCAGGATTTGAAACAGCTCAACTGGAATTCCATCACCTCCACTAGCTTTGTTCGTAGTGATGCTTTCTAAGGCCCACTTGACTTCACATTCCAGGGTGTCTGGCTCTAGATTAGTGATCACACCATCATGATTATCTGGGTTGTGAAGATCTTTTTTTGTACAGTTTTTCTGTGTATTCTTGCCACCTCTTCTTAATATCTTCTGCTTCTGTTAGGTCCAGACCATTTTTGTCCTTTATCGAGCCCATCTTTGCATGAAATGTTCCCTTGGTATCTCTAATTTTCTTGAAGAGATCTCTAGTCTTTCCCATTCTGTTCTTTTCCTCTATTTCTTTGCATTGATCACTGAGGAAGGCTTTCTTATCTCTTCTTGCTATTCTTTGGAACTCTGCATTCAGATGCTGATATCTTTCCTTCTCTCCTTTGCTTTTTGCTTCTCTTCTTTTCACAGCTATTTGTAAGGCCTCCCCAGAGAGCCATTTTGCTTTTTTGCATTTCTTTTCCATGGAGATGGTCTTGATCCCTGTCTCCTGTACGATGTCACGAACTTCAGTCCATAGTTCACCAGGCACTCTATCAGATCTAGGCCCTTAAATCTATTTCTCACTTCCACTGTATAATCATCAGGGATTTGATTTAGGTCATACCTGAATGGTCTAGCGGTTTTCCCTCCTTTTTTCAATTTAAGTCTGAATTTGGCAATAAGGAGTTCCTGATCTGAGCCACAGTCAGCTCCTGGTCTTGTTTTTGTTGACTGTATAGAGATTCTCCATCTTTGGCTGCAAAGAATATAATCAATCTGATTCGTTGTTAACATTCTGGTGATGTCCATGTGTAGTCTTCTCTTGTGTTGTTGGAAGTGGGTGTTTGCTATGACCAGTGCATTTTCTTGGCAAAACTCTCTTAGTCTTTGCCCTGCTTCATTCTGCATTCCAAGGCCAAATTTGCCTGTTACCCCAGGTGTTTCTTGACTTCCTACTTTTGCATTCCAGTCCCCTATAATGAAAAGGACATCTTTTTTAGGTGTTAGTTTTACAAGGTCTTGTAGGTCTTCATAGAACCATTCAACTTCAGTTTCTTCAGCGTTACTGATTGGGGCATAGACTTGGATTACTGTGATATTGAATGGTTTGCCTTGGAAACGAACAGACATCATTCTGTCGTTTTTGAGATTGCATCCAAGTCCTGCATTTCGGACTCTTTTGTTGACCATGATGGCTACTCCATTTCTTCTGAGGGATTCCTGCCCACAGTAGTAGATTTAATGGTCATCTGAGCTAAATTCACCCATTCCAGGCCATTTTAGTTTGCTGATTCCTAGAATGTCGACATTCACTCTTGCCATCTCTTGTTTGACCACTTCCAATTTGCCTTGATTCATGGACCTGACATTCCAGGTTCCTATGCAATATTGCTCTTTACAGCATCAGATCTTGCTTCTATCACCAGTCACATCCACAGCTGGGTATTGTGTTTGCTTTGGCTCCATCCCTTCATTCTTTCTGGAGTTATTTCTTCACTGATCTCCAGTAGCATATTGGGTACCTACTGACCTGCGGAGTTCCTCTTTCAGTATCCTATCATTTTGCCTTTTCATACTGTTCATGGGGTTCTCAAGGCAAGAATACTAAAGTGGCTTGCCATTCCCTTCTCCAGTGGACCACATTCTGTCAGACCTCTCCACCATGACCCGCCCACCTTGGGTGGCCTCAGGGGCATGGCTTAGTTTCATTGAGTTAGACAAGGCTGTGGTCCCAGTGTGATTAGATTGACTAGTTTTCTGTGAGTATGGTTTCAGTGTGTCTGCCCTCTGATGACCTCTTGCAACACCTACCGTCTTACTTGGATTTCTCCTACCTTGGGCATGGGGTATCTCTTCATGGCTGCCCCTCCTGACCTTGAACATGGAATAGCTCCTCTAGGCCCTCCTGAGCCCGTACAGCCACTGCTCCTTGGACGTGGGTTTGCCTCTAAATGTGCATAGATCCATATAAATATCAATATCTCTCTGCATGTTCAAAGAGAAACTTTTTTGGCAAATTAGTATACTGAATTTCCCAATCACTTGTGTGTAGATCATAGACTTCCTGTAACAGAAACCTGCAGGAGACAGAGAAGGAGAAATATGGTTGATATCCCTTATATTTGGAATCTAAAAAGAAATGATACAAATGAACTTTCTTACAAAACAGAAAGAGACTCACAGGCTTAGAACCAAACTTTTGGTTGTGGCAGTGGGAAGGAGTGATGGTTGGGGAGTCTGAGACAGACATGTACACACTGCTATATTTAAGATGGATGACGAATCAGGACCTACTGTACAGAACAAGGAACTCTGCTCAGTGTTATGTGGCAGCCTGGAAGGGAGTGGGGTTTGGAAGGGAACGGATAGATGTATATATATGTATGGCTGAGTCCCTTCTCTGTTCACCTGAAACTCACAGCATTGTTAATCCACTGATCTCAATACAAAATACAAAGTAGAAACAAAAGCAGAAACCTTTGGGATTCTGTTTGCAAAGCATCAAAGGAGGCTGGTCCATACCCAGGCCGGCTCTGCCCCCTGCTGCTCCTTCCTGGAACCATCTGAGGGCACACTGCTGCTGGAGGGAGCCGGGAGGAGGCTCCGCATTCACACTGCCCTGCGGGCTAGACCCGAGAGGTCTTTCTTGGTGATTTATAGCAACACAATTTAGTGAGAACTGGGGAATGAGTGGGGATTTGAGGCTTTTGTTTTGCTTTTTAATAAGCAATATTGACTATGGCTTGGCTTATATTTGATTCTTTCCCTCTTTAATAAGAGAAGTTGTATAGGAACTGGCTGCAAGAGGCAAATGACACCATTGTTGGAACCGTGGACCCCAGATGCTTCTGCCTGGCCCCCACCCCTGGAATTTAGAGAAGACACATGACCCCTCCGCCCCTTGCTGTCCTGCCTGTAAACTGGAGACAAGAATGACAAACCTTGCAGGGTTTCTGTGAGGATTAAATGCATGTAACCAGCCTGGACATGAAGAATAAACATTTTAAAAAATTTTATTTTTAGAAAAGTATAAATTTGAGCTACTATTTGTGATTGTCTGTTGTCAGTTCAAGTCATCCCCATGTGGTCAGGAGAGGTGGTCTGGCAGGGGGGGATCCCACCAGTCCTGCCCCAGGGCCGTGGACCCACTCGGGTGTGGCTGGGTGAGTGTGCATGGGTGTGGGCGCAGCTGAGCCCCAGGGACAGGTGGGGATGTGTGAGCACCTTCCAGCCAGGTGGCCTGGGCAGAGTGATAGACACGGCTCTTGCTCACAGAAAGCCATCCATCCGTGTGGTCTGGAGAAGGCAGAAAGATGAGTCGTGACATACCGATGACAAAGGCGAAGCCGGCAGAGGCTTTGGGCTCTGTCTGCAGACGCCACCCACCTGCTCTGTCCCTCCAGAATTCCTCCAGCACAAGCAGCGGCCCCCAGGCTCCTCATGCACGGAAGGGATGAGCTCCATCAACAAGTGGTACCCTGTGAGGGGTGTGACACCTCCTCACAAAACGAGGCTCCGATTGGTTGCTTAAAACAGATTTTCCCACCTCCTTGTCCAGCTTCCTCCTGCCTGAGCATTACCCCTGGTCCACGTAGAGAGTAGTACGCGTGTTATCAGAACATGACTGTGACCAATTTGCTAGGAATACCTCTTGATTTTCTTCCTCTGAAAAGATAACAGGACTCTCCACGGAGGACGCCAAGTCCAGATTGATTTACCCCTAAACTGTCTTAGCACAAGGGGATGATGAAGAGAACCTCAAGGAAAGGCTTCAGGTGATTGCCATGATCCATGGAAGGTCGGGACCCCAGAACCGGGGAAGAGAACATGGTGGGAAAGTGCCCAAGCTGTGGAGACAGGTCCTGGCCAGTTACGGTCTGGCCACGTGGCCTTTGACCACTCTGTGGCCTCTTTGAGATCCTTCATCAGTAAATTGGTGATAATAATATTTACTTCCAGCCAACAGAGCACCAGGAGGACACCATGGAGCCAGTAAACTGATGCTTGTAAGGATTACTTTTTTACATATTACATTTACATAATATATGTGTTACATCTAATAAAATTTAGATACTATGTATAATAAGATTTCACCAATGTAAAATCACATAAAGAAGGGTAATAAGTGAATTCAGCCATGGAACTATTAATAATAATCTTCTCTTTTCAGTATTTTTGCAAAGAATATTTTCAGTGTTTTCTAGTATAAATGAATATTGGGAACCCAGAACTTTAGAACCAAAAATCTATTTGATGAGCAAGCCATTCCTAGTCCTCAGGATCAGATGAGTTTCCTCCACTAAATCTTGAGCTTTCTCTCCGTTGTGGTCCAGACATCACAGCAGCCGTCAACCAGGGCGTCCTCAGACGGGCCTGTGTGTGTGAACGTAACTGAGGCCAACACAGGCGGAGGGGACAGCGGCCCCGGCTGTCACAGGTCACCTCCCGGCAGCTCTGCAATGACTAGGGTCTGGGGGCTACCGTTTCCTTCCACTCTTGAGGCTCACTCTGCTTTGGGGGTGTGACGGTGCTGTAGTTTGCAGAGCCTGTTCTCGTTTATTTTAATGTTACATAGTCCACTTTATCGAGGTTTGGAGGAGTTGGCATTTATCAAAGCACAAATTCGAAACGGTTTTGTTTTTAAGCATTCATCTTGTGAGCGTTGCCAAGGTCACTAACGGGGAGCGGTTGTCTAAACAGAGCCACGGGTGGGGACAGTTCACGTCCCCAGTTCCCTTTTATATCAGCCTCTGAGCGATCCCCGGCTTGGGGCACAGACGTGAAAACCCTACAGAAGCACACCGCCGAGCCTCCCTTCATCCCCAGCAACTTTTCTGACTTGCAGGAAGCACTGGCCCCTCAGACAGAGCAGCAGTGGCCGCTGGGCTCCTAACGGGTGGACACATCCGGAGTTTGGGGTGTGCATCCCTCCATGCTGGTCCACTCAGACCCGTTTTACCCTTCCTCCTGCAGGGCTGGGGACGGTGCTCAAAACAGGGTGGTGTGACTCAGATTATTCTCCTAATTGTAGACTCTGCTGCATGTTCCTGCAAATCCATCATTTCAGAAAATGTACTTTCTAGATCTCTCAAAGAGCCAGTGCCACGGAGCTCTGCTCAGGGGCGGAGGAGAGAGTAATCTTCTTGGTGGGGCGTCTCCTTTTCCTATTTCTCTCTGTGCATTCACACTGAGGACTGTGTGGAACAGAGAATTTTCATATTTCATTAAGAGGATCAAAGTGGAATAAACCCAGGTCAGAGGCTGGGAGGAGGTGATATTATAACATGTCTTATTTTCTAGTCTTCTGCCTGTTGAACATGCATGGAGAGTAGGTATTTTCATTTTGAAATAACTGCAGATTTTTGCTCCTTCATCTGCAAGATTTTTCCCTCCCTCTCCTCTCACTGATACTAAGTCATAGGACTGGTTTCTGAATATACCGTCTTGTAAGGCGGCTATCGGAGAAGGCAATGGCACCCCACTCCAGTACTCTTGCCTGGAAAATCCCATGGACAGAGGAGCCTGGTGGGCTGCAGTCCATGTGGTAGCTAAGAGTCGGACACGACTGAGCGACTTCACTTTGACTTTTCACTTTCATGCATTGGAGAAGGAAATGGCAACCCACTCCAGTGTTCTTGCCTGGAGAATCCCAGGGACAGGGGAGCCTGGTGGGCTGCTGTCTATGGGGTCGCAGAGAGTCAGACAAGACTGAAGTGACTTGGCAGCAGCAGCAGCAAGGCGGCTATAATGTCAGGTAAGAGAAGCCCCTCTAGGCTGGCAAAAGAAGGGAGCCGCCTCCTTCTGGCTGACGAGAGGCCACGAGAGGTCACACGGCGGGTCAGAGCCAGCTCCCTGACTCTAGCGTGGCATCTGGGGAGGCTGCCTGAAGCTTGGTCATCGCTCTCAACCTGGTCACAAGGCCAAATGCCTCTCTCATTCTCTCTTTTCTTTTTCATGCAGCTGCTATTTTTTAAAATTTTATTTTAAATTCAGCTTTATTAAGGAATGCTTGACATAAACTGTGGCAACTTCAGCCAATAACACTATGTAGGATAACTGAAACCTGTTAGGAGAGCAGACCACTCAATCCTACAGGAAATCAACCCTGAATACGCATTGGAAAGACTGATGCCGAAGCTCCAGTTCCTTGGCCACCTGATGCAAAGGGCCAACTCACTGGAAAAGACCCTCACACTGGGAAAGATTGAGGGCAGGAGGAGAAGGGGACGACAGAGGATGAGATGGTGGGATGGCATCACTGACTCAACAGACATGAATTTGAGCAAAGTCTGGGAGATGGTGAAGGACAGGGAAGCCTAGTGTGCTGCCATCCTTGGGGTCGCAATGAGTCGGACACGACTAAGCGCCTGAACAACCACAAAGCTCACCCACAGATGCTTCTGAGAATCCGGAGCTCAGGTTACCAATCCTGTGCGTAGTAGGAAAGACAGGGCTTGCTACTGTTCCCACCAATTGTGATGACAGTCATATGAAGTTACGTAAATCTGTCCCCTGATGGTAGATGAGACACATTCTAGGCGCCCGAGTTCACATTCACAACGATTTCCGCATGAGATCTGACCTATGTTTGTATTTTACTGTGAGGCAGTTGCATTTATCAAGAAGGTTTTCTGCGCTGCTGATGCAAATCTTATTACACATCCATAAATATTGATGAGTGTCAAAATGAATGTCCTCTGACACCCACAGAGCTTACATCAAAGCAGAAATTCATTGTTCCTGAAGCCTTTGGGCATTTAGATGTATCATCATAAACTACAAGAATTACAAATTTTTATAATTACATTGACATAAATATACAACATGTGATTCTTGACTGCATCTCCTGGCTGGCTTTGTCTTCATGTCCAAAAGGACATTCTGATGCTTGGCCACTGTATCTGGTACCCACAGCTGCAAACATCACATAATAGACATTTATGTTATGAGCATCCTCAGACACTCAGTGGCTTCATCAGCCATCACCCCATGGGGCTCAGAACTAGGCTGGACTCTGACGTCTGCTCCAGCTCAAGCATCCGGGGGTCAGATGAGGGTCCCCGGGGCCCCAGAGGCCAACACAGCATCCTCTCCTCCAGATGAAGACGAAGGTCAGAGAGCAGAGTCCATGGCTCATGCTTCTCCAGGCTTGGGGTCTTGTCTCTCCCAGAAGTTTACCAGAGCAGATCACTGGCCAAGCTCGACGCTAAGAAATGGGGAAGCACATTGCTTTTCTTCGGAGGAATTGCACGGTTAGGGAGCGGGGACACTGGCAGACGTGGAAGATTGGAGCAGCAAACTCAGCAGCAGCAGTTACTCACCTACGTGTATTCTGTCCCCCAGGAGCAGAAAGCCTTCTGTGTACTGCTGGTGTCCGCAAGGCGGCGGGCAGTACCCTGCTCTACGTGAGGGCCTGCTTCATCTGGGTCACTTGGCACGCGCTGACACCTGGTTACCCTCTCTCTTGTTCATCCTCTTGTGTCTCTCCCTGTATTTCTCTGAAATAGTTATAAGCCAAAGTTATTCCTGGATTCGTGTTGAGATACCTGTTATAATCAAAGCAAATTACCTGGTTCTTTCTGAGAAGCCTGAAAGAGTTCACCTGTACATCATGATTTCACTACAACAGTAAGGGTCTGTCCTAACACGCGCAGTTCGAAACCGAACCTGAAAGACCTCATTTTAAAGACAAGTTCATTGTGACATTTATCGTTGCCAGTTTTTTTTAATAAGCACACATTTTTATTCATGGGCTCAATCATCGAATAATGATGAAAACCATTCAATGTCTAGATTAAAATAAGACCTAATGAGAGAATCATGTTACATGTTTCCTGGTTTTCATTGAAATTATGAACTAAAAAGCCTCTTGATGAAGGTAAAGAGGAGTATGAAAAAGCTGGCTTAAAACTCAACCTTCAAAAGACTAAAATCATGGTATGCGGTCCCATTATTTCGTGGCAACGGGGAAACAGTGGAAACAGTGTCAGACTTTATTTTCTTGGGCTCCAAAATCACGGCAGATGGCGACTTTAGCCATGAAATTAAAAGACTTTTCTCCTTGAAAAAAAAAAACTATGACCAATCTAGACAGCATATTAAAAAGCAGCCAGAAAAGGTCTGTCTAGTTAAAGCTATGGTTTTTCCAGTAGTCATGTGTGGATGTGACAGTTGGACCATAGAGAAGGCTGAGCACCAAAGAATTAATGCTTTTGAACTGTGGTGTTGGAGAAGACTCTTGAGAATCCATTCGACTGCAAGGAGATCCAACCAGTCCATCCTAAAGGAAATCAGTCCTGAATATTCATTGGAAGGACTGATGCTGAAGCTCCAATACTTTGGCCACCTGATGGGAAGAACTGATTCATTGGAAAAGGCCCTGATGCTGGGAAAGATTGAAGTGGGGAGGAGAAGGGGATGACAGAGAACATATGGATGGATGGTATCACCGAGTCCATGGACACGAGTCTGAGCAAGGTCTGGGAGCTGGTGATGGACAGGGAGGCCTGGCGTGCTGCGGTCCACGGGGTCACGAAGAGTCGGGCACGACTGAGCGCCTTAACAACAACAGGAAAAGCGTGTGAGGCCTGAGTTGCCTGGAGCCTCCCGAAATGGCGCAGAGTGCTCCCTCTGTGTAGACAACGCTGGGCTTGCGTCGCGCCTATCCTCCGCCTGCAGTCAGCCTTCAGCGCCGCTCAGAGTGGCCCGGGCAGGTCTCTGGGTCGTTGACGGGTGAGGAGGTGAGTGCATAGGAATCCTCGGTGAGTGTCTCTGGCGCTGTCAGTGCTGAGACCAAGCCGCAGATCACGCGGCAGGGAGGGGTGCTCTTTCCTGCGGCGTCTCCTCCGCGTTGCAGAATGCCTTGCTCCACCTGCAGCCCGACCCCACATTCTGTTTCCCCTGATCACCATCACTGCTCAGCCCCGGGTCTTTTGCACCACGCCTCCCATGTCTGTGTTCTTATCTCTCTGCTCTTTCTCCATAAACACGATGCTCTGAAAATCACCCAATAAGATTTTTTTTTAATTTATTTATTTTTTATTTTACTTTACAATTCTGTATTGGTTTTGCCATACATTCACATGAATCCACCACGTGTGTACATGCATTACCAAACCCACCCAATAAGATTTTGACTGGGCTTTCCAAGCCTAGCTCAGACCCAGGTTGCCGTTAACTGCCCTGGAGAATGGGAGCTGAGGTTCCCCTCACTGACCACTCCCATGGGGTCAGGAACGTGGGGCTTAATTCCATGTGTGTCCATCTCTCTGTAAGGCTTCGAGTCCTGGAAGGGTAGGAAACCAGACGTGGTCCTTCCCCTTCTTGGGAGCCGCATGCACGGCGCGGTGCCGTCACGCACACGTCCACTCCTCTCAGCGGCCTTTCAGCTTGCGTCAGCATCGCTGTCTGCCTGCCCTCTCAGCTCCCCCGCCCGTGCACCCCAGGGCCTCCTGCCCTTCTGCCCTTACTGTGTCCTAATCTTTCCAAACAGTCCCTGCTGAGGGGATCGAGGGCTTGGGACTCTTCTTCTCTCTCTTTTCTTGACCAGGTCCTTCAGTCACTTGATTTTAAGTATCACTTGTGCATTAATTGACTCTGAAGTGTCTCTATTCGGAAAGGTCGCCATTCCCCAGAGTTCTGGGCTAGCATATTAAATGGCCCTAATGCTTGGACATCAAGTAAAGTCCTCGGTCTCAACGTGGCCAACACAACTATCGATGCCCTCAGCCCTCCTGTCCACACGTCCCCTTTCCTGTCCAGTGAGGGGCAGCGCTGTGCATGCTCTTGCTGGGACCCTAAACAACTTCTGATCTCTGCTTATCTTACCTCCCATCCAGTCTGTAGGCAATTTCTTTTAGCTCTGACTTTACCATATATCCTGGTTCCCACTGATCTTTATCACCTCGACTGCAAACGAAGCCGCCCCCAGCTTGCTCCTTACTCCTCTAGAGCAGCCTTGTGATGCTTCCCCCTGCCTCCCTGGGGTCCTTCTGGAGCCCCCTTCTTCAGCAGGGTGGAGGCAGAGAAGGCCATGTAGCACACACAGGGATGGGGCCATATGGCGCCGACTGTGAGCACTGCACTTCACAGAACGACTCTTTCTATGGGATGCCCTGAGTGTGTCCTCTGCTTTCCCACCTCTGTCCCTGTTGCTTTTGCCCTCACTCTTCTCTCGCTTTACAAAAGAAAGCCACACCTCCACCCTACCCAGATCTCATCCCCAAACATTATCCCACCATGAAAGCCCTCAAGAAACCAAACAAAGGAACAACTGTAAAATGATTTTTTCCTGAGAGAGTTTCAAGAAAGCAAAGTCAAAACTAGCTGCAGTGAGAAATCCCAAGGAAACCTTATTTGGCCCATGTTATAAACTTACAACAAGGTTTCTATGGTACCCACAAGTAGACAGATTGATAGGTATGGCAGACTATCTGTCAGTGTATCTATGGAGTCATCTATTCAGCACAGAGCAAACTATTAACCAGAAGCAAACATGCAGCAGTGCATGTTCATCTGGGCTAAGAAAACAAAGGAGGCTTCATCTTGCGAAATCAACAAAGACTTTCCACGCGAGAGCAGGAGGAGGCTGCTCATTCAGGACTCAAGTAACTATCCTTGTTATGAGATGAGAAAGACGCAGAGTGAGGCCCAAATGTCTCCCTCAGGCACGTAGCTGCAACTTACAAACTGGAGGCCTGTGCAAAAGTCCACGTGTGCACTCTTAAGTCAGCCGTGTCCGACTCTTCACGACCCCGTGGACTGAAACCCGCCAGGCGCCTCTGTCCCTGGGATTCTCCAGGCAACAATACTGGGGTGGGTTGCCATGCCCTTCTCCAGGGGGTCTTCCTGACCCAGGGACCGAACCCGAGTCTCCCACATTGGCAGGTGGATTCTTTACCGTCTGAGTTACGAGGAAAGCCCCATGCTTGCCATCTTTTCAAACTCAAAGTAAGTAGCAGGGAAAGTGCCTGGACATGGCTGGCTGCTAACAGGCAGGGAGCATTCCAGCCCCCACCCCCTACAAATTACTGCTGAATATCAGCTACAGATAGAAATCTACTTCAACTATGGCATAGAGACTGGAACAATCAAAACCTCACACCCTTGAAAACCATCTTGCAGGTGCTGAAAAGACAGAATTAAAAGTTGTCTCCCACATAAATCACAGCAGCTGTTCTTAAAGATTAAGTACATGTGCTTTTTTAGTGACTAAGGGTGTAGCATGCACATTAAATAAATAGTGAAGGGAAGGGCTTAGCACATTTCTCCTGAAAGTAAATGAAAAGTCATCCCCTTCATGTTTATTTGGGTGTTTTCATGACAGAGGAAGATGACCATACAGTATTGTGTTCTAAAGAAAATTGTAATGGGCTCTTGTTTAAGTAAGAATAATGTGCCCCACGAATTTCAATCCATTTCACCGGACACAATAATTGGGCACTTGGAGACACATTCTTTAAACTTTATCTCATGTCCCTACTCCCCATCCATACAAAGTTTCAGAAGAAATACTTGAACAGAGAATCAAGACTCCATTAAAACCCAAAGAAAAGAGAAGAGTAACTCTATTTCAGCATTCCCTAAACTCTGAGACAATGCTATTACCTGGAGGACAACGTGATAAACCCAATCTGCTTTTCAATTTCCACCTTTAAATAGCTGCATTATAAATAACCTCCTCCAATCAGTGCCACGAGAAGCGACTTAAATGGTATTTATAGCCACTTAGATTAGTTCATCTTTAAGAGAAGAGACAAGGAACAAGCATATAATTCTTTCTTATAAACATTTTTATTTTTTAAGTGTTTATTTGTATGTTATTTGAAGGGTTTCCTTTGCTGGTTTTTTTCTAACATTCTTATCTCTTAAGATAATATAATGTAAAAGCATAGATAGCCTAGGAAAATCCCTTAACTTTTAAAGGCTTGATTTGTATAATGGATCCATATTTGCTGTGTCAGCTATCATAAATTTAATCATAAATATCATGATATTCTTCAATACTTTATTAATTAAAAAGTGCCCATTACTTTTGCCTGTTTGCATCACAATGGACAAAAAAAAAAAACAAGCAGAGGAGAGGCTGGTCAACTGAATGATTAAAGTGACAAATGTTTTATTTGCTGAAATAAAATAAACATGAAGGAAAAGACCTTGTTTATAAATGAAAGGTTGTTGGATAAGATGGGTCATTTGGAGCACATCTTTTTCCTATAAACAGCACATCTCTGCCCTAGGGTATTACCTGCCCCTCTGACTTACAGGCTGTGAAGTCTTGGGGACACTTTGAGGATGTCCCATTAACTGCAAATCTATAGATTCTTTTTATTACAGACATAGACAAGGCAGTGTCTCCATCTGTGTGGACTGAAGCCTCGGTGTGGACATGCAGTTAGCAAGCAAAGTGCTCAAAACAACAGGAGGGAAGAAAGTGTAAAGACTAAGCCTTGGGGTCACCTGTGAGGGGGAGAGGTATGGCTCCATCACCGCTGAGGCATCTTCTTTGTTTATAGACTTAGCGCTCTGGACAAGGAGCTGCTCTGCTTGGTCAGGGCCTCCTGCCCCTGACACAGAGCACAGATCTGACCCCTTCCCACAACCCCAGAGCTGGTGGACAAGACCACATCACTCAGCTCTGGACTAGGGAAGTCTGGCCCCAAGGCTGCTGGAATCCTCCCTCACCTCCTCTGCACATTCTGTTTTTCTAGACCTGCTGGATGCAAAGGCCCGTGGGAGGACTTGGAGTGACCCAGTGGAGGTGGGGTCACTAAATGAAAGACCCTGGAGTAGCTGGGTGGAGAAGAATGGCCCCTCTTCCTCCTCTTCCTACCAACGGTGCTGGATGGCTATGAACTAGAAATCAGAACTGTGTTGTGTTTAGCCATTGAGAACCCGGAAATTATTTTAACAGCACAGAGACTGTCTGGCCTGATACACATGCTATCTAATTGTTCTCCAGGTATTTTCATTATTATGCTCACGTCCTATCAACGGGCATTGAGATGAATGATTGCCCGACACACGCTCTCACCAAGGCTGCATACTAGTGAACTTTTACAAATGTGCCATCCTTGTCAAACCAGGGCTGTCACTGAGGCGTACTGTGGATGTGGTTAGGGCTGATGTCCAGCATCCTTCCTTGTGCTTGCTGCCCGTTAGACAGTCCTCTGTGAACTGCCTGCTTGCATGTTCCAGGGGTGATGCTGGGATCCTGGTAAGCTGGAGATGGAGACACAGTTTCCCCGGACACTGGTTCTGTTATGTCCCCTCCAAGGACCGGCCACTGCAGAGGCTGAGGCAGGTTTAAGGACCAGGGGAGCAGCCCTTTGAGCAGAAGGGAGGGGCCGCTAGAACGTCTCCCAGTTGTCAGGATCCTGCTGAGGGCCCACTGGAGTGGCCGTGCCTGTGGCAGCTCTGCCAGGCAGAGAATCACAGCAAAAAGAGAAGCCAGCCAGACACACGGACCCCTGGGTCCTGCAGCTCGGCCGAGGAAGGCAGGACGCTCAGGCACGCCTGCCTACCTGCGCTTCCCGCCCACCCTACCTGATGGGCGTTCCTGCTGGACGGCTCGTCTCTCCTCACTGATCAGAGTATAATTTAATCTGCGAAAATTATTGATAGCGAACTGTCTAAAATCCTGAAACATATTCCTGCAAGGTATGAACAAAAAGAAAGCGGATACATCACCCAGATTAATAATATGCTTTGCGCCTGTCATTGGAGAAGTGATCATAGTCAGATTTTCAAGCACTGTCCAAGTGTTCCTGGAAACTCACACATAAAAGAAATGCTTCCATTAACTTTTGCTCCAAAACCACCCAGTGTAACGTTCTTCATGGGTGTGTTCTTCTTTACAAGGAATATTGGTTTTCAATTACCTCCTCTAACAAGTTGAAAGGCTTTTACTGTGACTTAATGTGCGTATTTATCTTAGGTTTTTCAGATGTGTTTAATATCCACCTAACAGCTTGGGGAGAATGTGCTCTATTTTGACAAATACCATCTCACACTGAAGGTCTGGTCCTCACCCCCTGAAGTGCAGGGGCGAGGTTTGAAGAGGAATCGGTCCGGAGCATCTGTTGTCCATGGCGTTTCTCCCCTCCTGGATGGAGGTGAGGGTCCAGACCCTATGGTTGGACAGGACACAGGTCCCTAAACAGAAGTTATCCAGATCTTGACATACGCTGTTGCCATCGCCCCACCCTCCTGGAGGAGCCAGGAGCCAATGTATTCTCTTTGTTCACCCCACTCCATCTAATCCACCAACAATTTCTAGGACCTTCACCCCCAGATGCATTAAAGCCACCCAGGTGCCTCCATCTCCTCCTCCTTCCATCCTTGTTCAGGCCCCGCTCCCCAGGTCCAAACCACAGTGACCCAGTGAACTTTGACCTTGTTCTGTGCGGTCTTGCCTCCACTCAGCAACCAGAACTTTTTTTTATAGAAAAATTCTTCCTTTGTCCACTGGGACATTGCCAGAGACTTCAGCACTTTTCATCCCTCTTAGAACAAACTCCAAAGAATTCCACATTTCAGAGTCCCCGCGATGTGGCCCCTCCTCCTAGCCGAGGTCATTGTGGACCACCTCCGGCTTCCACGGACTCAGCCCCCCTGCTCTTGCTGGTCGGAAAGGACTCAGCTCATGCCTGGTCCAGGCGGTGACGCTGGTCTCCCCAGGGCTCTGTGCCTCCTTCCTGCTTCAACATCAAGGCTTTAGCACTTGTGTTTGTTTTTGTTTAATTTGTGGACAAAGACTTACAAACAAGTGCGAAAGTAAATCCTCTTTTGCAACCCACAACTCATTGTTCAGTATGAGTTTTGATACAGATAAGAAGGAACATGATCCATAAAATGGGTGTGTATTGATGAGCATAAAGATTGCTTCCAGGGCTGTAAAGTTAAATAAGCTTCTGAATTACCAGCTGTATTGATCCTAGTACTCAGTTTTCATGTTGACATAAAACAAAGATGGGCTTCTTTTTTTAGGCTTTTATCTTCGGAATACAGTGTCTGGATTTTGCAAAGATATGTCTAATGCTTTAGGTATTGGCATATCCCAATGATCTCTGTCAAGTTTTAGGGTGTGATAACTTGGGAATTAATATGATTTGAACTTGGTAAGTTTTTAGAGAACTAGACAGATCCCATCTCCTGACCCTAAACAGGATCCTATAGTAAACTGCTTGAGGAAATTGGATCTGGAAGATTACAGGTGGCAAACTTTGAAGCGAACTCCATTGAAGATCTAAGAGGCCCAACTAAAACAACTGTGGCAAGCAGCACAGCTGTGGATTGAGCAGAACTTTTTGAAAGGGCTACCTTGAAGATGACAACTATGGAGGAGCTATGGTGACTGGCAGTGCAAAGAATCAGGAAGTGTGAAAATCCTTAAAAAATCCTTAAAAATTTATTGACTTAAATAACTTTGCCTATGTTATGAATAAAAAGAAACCTTTGTGCAGAAAAAAAAAAAAACCACAACATCAAGGCTTTTATGCCATCTTTTTTGTGTGTGTGTGAGAGGGAGGGTGCTAACCACACAATGTAAAATAACTTCCCACCACTGCCCAGCCACACTGTTCACCTTTTCCACAGCGTCTAAGGGTGCTCACACGTTAACTTACGTTACTACTTACTGTTGATTTGTTTACTGTCATTCTGCATTCCCCAAAGGGGTTCCTAAGCTCTCCATAGGGAAGGGCCTAACCAGTCTGAAGCTTCTGTCTCAGTGTCTTGCAGTGTATTAAACACCTGGCACCATTTCATATATGCACCACATGTAAATGAATAATCAACCTTGTCGGCCTGGGGGGTTGCTTTCTTTGAGAGAGTTCAGACATTTTCAGGAATATATTATAATTGGGCTGAGAAACATTATATCCAATCAATACAGTGAATAAGAATGAGATACACTTATTTACTTTGTGTTTACCTCATATGGGAGAGAGCTGCAATCATTCAAAATAGATCTGTAGCCTGCAGCCAGTGATGAAGAGATCCTTTCTGTCATTGGCAGGATTCTTGAGGAGAAAAATCAGTCTCAAATCATCTGTGTTTTATTTGTCTTGGTGGCAGTATTTTCTCCACTTTCCTTGTGCATGAGCTAAGTCGTTCCAATGGTGTCCGACTCTTTGTGACCCCAGGGACTGTAGCCCACTGAGCTCTCTGTCCATGGGGTTCTCCAGGCAAGAACACAGCTGTTGTCTGCCATCCATGCCCTTCTCCTGGGGATCTTCCGGACCCAGGGTTGAACTCGCATCTCCTGCGTCGGCAGGCGGTGCTTTACCACTAGCGCCACCTGGGAAGCCCGTTCTCCACCTTCTGCCTCTCGTAAATGTGCTGTGTGCCCACATGGCATCACCTAAGTGTGGGTGATAAAGTAAAACGTGATTTTTAGATCAGAATAGGGAGATGGCCAAGGTTTCCCGAACTTCTCTGGAGAGGCTTCGTGCCTTCTTGCAAAGCTGTATGTTACACGGTTATGAAAACAGAGAGCTTTCTTGAGATTTCACCTGCAGAGTGTGGCAGCAAGGGAAGTGGACAGGAGGATATTCAGAGAAAGAAAATCACACTACTGTTTCCATGGGAACTGACAGAGGTGTGTTTTGAATTCCTCTGGAGAATAGCAATTGTGAGTAAACTGTCAGTCTCCCAAGTTTACTTGAAGGTCATTGCTACAAGCCCCCAGCAAACAGCCCATGAGAGTCTGGTTCTCCGCACTGGCCGTGTCAATGGTGATCAATACCCATTGTGAGTGGCCTGACGTGCCAGCTAGGTGAGAGCATCACTCGATAAGCTTTCAGAGGGAGACACAATCCAAACCGGAGGGTGGAATCTCAAACCAATTAATAATTAAATATCTACTGGACTTTGTGTCCAAAGGATTGACAAACATGTAAAAGAATAAGCCCTTCCCTGAGTATACTACATTTACTGATGTCAAGATTTTTAATATACTTCCTAGGTTGAGTTTTATTCATTTAAAAATTATTAATTAAAAAAGGAACAGAATAAAATTCTACACCATAGTGGTGGAACATCCGTGGATGTCAAACATCTGTGTATCTTATTGAGAGAATTGTATGCACTCAACTTGCATTTTAATTAGGTCTTTTATATGTAGCTATAATAAATTTTTTTCAAAATTTTTTATTTCTTTTACAATTCACTATGCACACACGCACACACCTCTGTAATATATATATTATACACACACACACACACACACCCCTATATACCTCGGAATATGCTGTGATAGGCACTAACCATATTGCAGTGAAAAAACAGAGAGAGTTCCTGCACTCATGGGGTAAACTTCAGTGATTGTATTTAATTAGTTGTTTTCCTTACAGCTGTCTCCTTTTTCATTTCAAAGAACTCCATTTGTTTCTTTTCCATCCCAAATACCACCTCTTGTAATTATTCTCTAATTTCCCAGAGAAAAGACGATTATTAGCTCTCTAAATATGGTGGGACAGTACACTTTTGGCAGGTAAATAGTTACAATGCAGCAGTAAACACTGAGCCACGTATCAGAACATTTATCTGTATTATTTCTATTATTATTCTGTGTCTGCTCTCCCACAAACTTGCAAGGAAAATCAGTGAATCGAATCGCTATCATCTTTACAATGAGAAAGAACCAGCTCATACTCCTTCTCAGAAGGTGGTTGTGAGTTTCAACAGGAGGCTCTGTGGTGCTGCCGTGGGAGCTGCAGTGGTGCTCACATGCATCCGTGTAACACACGCAGTTATACTCGCTCACCGTCTTTCACACCCAGCGTGGGCAGTACCCTGACACCAGCACGGGCTCCGGTGAACATTGCGGGGCTTGTCCTGTAAACCGACACTCCGCAGGCCCCCCAGGGCAGCTGAGCAAGGTCTTACTTGAGGGTCTATTTATTGGCTTATATTTGCCTTTTCTCCTCACCTGCATCTTTGTTGACTCTGAGCTCCTGCGGCAGTTAAATATGTGGCAGGGTGCAAAACAGAAAGAGCAAGGTTTTTGGTATTTGTTCTCCAAAAACGTCCATCAAGAAGAAGGAGATTAAAAGGCATTATTAAATTCCCTGGTCAAGAGTTTGAAGGAGATTAGGGTTTCACTGAGACTGAATGAATGATGTGATATTTACTCCCAGACAGCTCGTGGTGGCATTTGAGGGAAAAAAAAATTTGACTTACAAAAATAAATACTCATTGTATACCGCTCAGCAACAAACATGAACAAATTGTGGACGAATCTCCAGGGAATTACACTAAGTGACAAAAGCCAGTCACAGAAGTTAACACTCTGTATGATTCTGTTCACATAGTATCTTGAAACAACTGCATTTTAGATATGGGAACACATATGTGGTTTCAGAGGTTCCAGAATGGAGAGGGGGGAGGAAAGTCAGAATGGCTACAGAAGGGCGCCCTTGTAGGCACGATAATGTTTTGGATTTTGCCTGAACTAGCGTCAGTCTTCCGTTGTGATGTTAACCACAGCTTTGCAAGACTTCACCAGTGTGGGGGAGGGGTGGTGTCTCCCCATAGTATTCCTTGTAACTGCATGTGAATCTGCAGTCATCTAGAAATAAAAAGTTTTTAAAGTATTTCTTGCACACTTTGCGTTCATACCCTTGATACGGCTTTCCGCTAACTCCTTATGTAGATGTAATAAAAATAGCAAAACTAATAATAGTAATTTACTGAGGCAGAAACTGCAGAAGGCAATGGCACCCCACTCCAGTACTCTTGCCTGGAAAATCCCATGGAGGTAGGAGCCTGGTGGGCTGCAGTCCATGGGGTCGAGATTGAGCAACTTCACTTTCACTTTTTACTTTCATGCATTGGAGAAGGAAATGGCAACCCACTCCAGTGTTCTTGCCTGGAGAATCCCAGGGACGGGGGAGCCTGGTGGGCTGCTGTCTGTGGGGTCACACAGAGTCAGACACGACTGAAGCGACTTAGCAGCAGCAGTGGAGGCAGCCAATATCCTTTCATAATTTTTTCTTCTCTGTTCCTAATGTAGGTAGTGTTCTAGAATATTCCCCCAAATTTCTATCCCCATGTGCAGTGTACACATCCTGCCGGCAGTTGCTGGGGTAGGTACCATGCTTAGATATCATCCCCAAGTTCAAGTTATATTGAAAGGCACGGGTGGCTGTAAAACAAGGAGAGGACCTGGGTGGGCCTGACCCTGTGGTAAGAGCCTCTTACGAGAAATTTTCTCCAGCTGATTGCAGAAGGGGAAGCCAAAGATGCAAAGTGTGGGAGGGACCCATGTGCCAGGCTTGAAGACAGAGGGAGGAGTTGGATGGTAAGGAGTGTGGGAACCCCTTTTCCCTGACAGTCAGTCAGGGAATGGGGACATTGGTCTTAAAGCCGTAAAGAGTGAATTCTTGCAAGAGTTGTGAGGGTTAGGTGAGAGCTGCAGCTGTGGGTGAGACGTGGCTCCCGTGGACTCTTCTCTCAACCTTGCAGTGCACTGCTCAGAGAACCCAGCTGGATGTACGTCCCACTGAATTGTGAGCTCTTCAGCAATGTGGTTGCAAACTGCTTTGTGGGTGATTTGTTGTTCGGTCATGTCTGACTCTTTGCAACTCCATGGCCTCTGGCTCACCAGGCTACTCTGTCCATGAGATTTCCCAGGCAAGGATACTGGAGTGGGTTGCCATTTCCTCCTTCGGGGGATCTTCCGGATCTGGGGATCTAACCCAGGTCTTCTCCACTGCAGGTACTTTCTTTACTGCTGAGCCACTGAGGAAAGTCTTAGTGGGTAATAATTTGTTACAAAACAAAAGAAAACCAATGTAATCCTACTGCACATGGCTACTGTTAGAAACCACCGGGAGGAAGGCGTGTGATGGTGCCCTGAGATTCTCTGACTGTCGGGGACCCTGATCTCCTTGAACAAAGCTCTGCAGCAGAGCAGAAAGTGTTCTCAATTTAGGGGATTTGATTCTTCACAGATGTGGTTCATAACCGCACAGCGACAGAGACCAGAGGGTGGGAAGCAGAGACTCTTCTGGGTTTAGGAGTATTGCCCTTGAAGGCACTCCGGGGATGCATGCAGGTTTCATTGGAGACCATCTCAGGTCTACAGGATGCCAGCGATGGGTAGAAACACACCCTTAGGGGGCTAGTGTTCCAAGGGTTGACAGAAGCACCCAGCATAGATCTCATCCACCAGGCTCCTTGTTCACTTATGAGTGGACTGAAGAAAAGCACATTCAGCCACTCTTACTGCCAGGAAGTAAAGTTAGCACCACCTGAAGGCTGAGAAAGCCCAGGAGATGACTGACTGCACTCACCAACCCTCTGTCAAACGGAACCCGGTAAGACTCAGTAGGAGGCTGAGAGGGAAGCCAAGAGGTAGGTCCAGAGATGCTTCATGGAGATGAAATAAGACAGCAAATGGTGGTTGAAGACGTGGCTCTCATTTCCATCAGATTAAGCTTAATTAAAATCTGTAATCATTAAAAGACTGCAGTATTGATGCAAACTTCGTTCAATGGAGCCATTTAGAGAACCAGAAATTAATCTCAGAGTATGGAAGGATTTAGTGCCTTATTAAGGAGACACAGACATGAAAGATCGGATATTACCTTTTCAAGAAGGGATTTAATTGACTATATTTATGAATAAGGTTGGGATTTCCTGGTGATGCACAGAGTAAAGAATCGCCTGCCAATGCAGGAGAAGCAAGAGATGGGTTTGATTCTTGGGTTGGGAAAGCCCCTTGGAAAAGGAACCAGCAGCCCCCTCCAGCATTCTTGCCGAGAAAATTCCATGGATAGAGGAGCCTGGAGGACTGCAAAGAGTTGGACATGACTGAGTACACTCCTGACTAACTATGGCCAAAGTTTGATTCTCAGTCTTACAGAAACACTGTAAAATCACAGATCTGCAAAGAAATGCAGCTTAATCTTCTAGCTTCAACAATTAACACACATTTTGTGTTTATCTAGCCCCTCACTTGTGTATTGTGTTTTTTCCAGCAAATCTGTCATGCAATTTTCAACCTTAAATATGTCTCCAATGTGCATCTCTAACTGATGATGAAGGAGGAAACAGACAGAAAAGGCTCCATCTTGAGAGTAGGACTCCTTCCTGGGCTGGACTGTGGACTTTGAGCTATATGCCCCGTATCTATGGAAACGACATACCAACTGGGAAACCAGCACCACCCTCCCCACCCCCATGGAAGAGTCCCATACCTAGATCGTATCTAGACTCTCCATAGCCTAAAAGAATACCCTAATTATCTGTGTAACATTTATTATGCTTATTGGGGTATGACCACAGGCCTATTGATAATTGTCCACTGTTAACTACCTAGGCTTAAGGCATATGAATCACGGGTTAACTTTGAATCTTTCTTTTCCTTTGTTCAGACTAGTTTCAGGGAATTTGGGGAGGTGGGTTTGGGGACGTACACTTAGGGTATATAAGGTTTTCACAAAAACTGGTTGGGGTCCTCGGCTAAGAGGAGACTCTGCCGTGGGCCCACCGATGTAATAAACTGCACTCCACTATCTGCATTGTCCTTCTGAGTGAGTTTAGGTAGAATAGGGGGAAAGGAGTCCAAAACGGCGGTGGTTAAAAGACAAAGAAGGGAAAAGCCCGCGAAAATAGAACAAAAGAAGGTCCGAGGACCTGAGTGAGGACCTCAGGTAAAACACACAACGCTCCTGGCTGGCCCAATTTTCATAGGACAGGCCCAGGGAGAGACAAACGTATGAAAAGAGGAGCCAAAGCTCGCTCGCTCTCTTTCTCTCCCCCGCCCCCGCGCACTGGGGCGCTCTTCTCTTCGCGTCTGGACGTGCCCTCACGCCTCGGAGATGGATTTTCCTGCTATCTTCTAAATAAAATAGAGCTGTAACACTGAACTGTAGCACTGATTTGTCTAAGAGCTATAACACGGTCTATCCAAGACCCGAGGGCTGTGACGTGCCGAGGGGGTTTAATGTCTGTCATTCCAAATCTTTGTTGTGACGAGACAAAAACTGAGGAATATACACTCGCGTGACGGCTTGTTTCCAGGAACGCATGGCTCCAACAACAAGAACTTTCAAAGTTGAACCCTCCACCACCATTTTACCTAACAAAGTAAAATAGACAAATCTTCTATACTGAGATACTGGAGAATCATTTAAAAATGCTTTCTAGTAACAGTGCAAAATATTCATGATGTGTGAAATAAAAACATACAATTTACTCTTGTATCTCAGAATCACAATATCATTAAGATACATACATATTTGCACAAAAAAATAGGGATTGGAAGAAATGAAAGTGCTAATGGTTAACAGAAGTGAATAACGGTTAACAGAAGTGAAATTTTTGGTCAAGTATTTTTCTTCTTTCTGCTTTTCTAAATTTCTGGAAATAAACATATACTTATTTTGTTAAAAGATTATTCATAGAAAGGACTTTTCTATAACTTCAGATATTCCATCCACAACCGAACATTACCATTGGCACAGACAAGGCATTTAAAAATATTTAGCAATTAACATGAATATCCTTATATTTCCCTGAATTTCTATATCCTTTAGACATTTTTATTGTGTTAGTTTTGCTTTAATTTTGTGGGTGCATTCGCTGGCAAGATTCTGTACCTGACGTCAGCATGGGAGAGATGTAAGTGTTTTCAAGCTACATTAATTTAGTCTTTGCTTAGTGACGTGTCCGCAAGAGCAAGGGGCTCAGTGCCATTTAACAAGTAAATGAAGAGAGGGTGGGAGGGGTTCACAGCTGCTCTCGGCTGTTTAGAGGAAAAAAGGGACGATTGATTGGGGTTTTCCGTGGAGCAGGTTCACTGGAAGTAATAATGGAAACAAACTGGCCAGAGGAGGCATCTTCAGGCACCAGGGTGACACTCAGAAGCTTTTCTTCCCCGGAGGAGGTCGACACGCTGGACACCACGCTCAGTCCTCCTGACTTACTGTGATCTTGCCACCCACATCAAGGGTCCACACCGGCCACTCTGAGAACTTTGCGTGCATGCTTTGAATCGATTTAGATTTGTAACTGATTTTGTTTAATCTGCAAACATCTATACCTGACTTTGCTTCCAGCTTGCTGATTTTCTCATCACTGCTGAAAATCCATATTTAATTCTGAAAGAGCATCACTTCAGTTTTCCTGATAACATTTGCTCCTATTCAATTGGGTTTATGGGGCAGAACAAATAAAATCTTAACTCCTAATAAAAAAGTAAGACTCTAAGCCCAGAAAACTTCCAAAACTGCATGACGTGATGGCAGGCAGGACTGAAGATTTTAAATGATCTTATTGTAGCCACGTGTTCCGGGAAACAAACTCACTCAGAAGGACAATGCAGATAGTGGAGTGCAGTTTATTACACCGGTGGGTCCAAGGCAGTCTCCTCTTAGCCAAGGACCTCGATCAGTTTTTGTGAAAACCTTATATACCCTAAGTGTATGTGTCCAAACCCACCTCCCTAAATTCCCTGAAACTAGTCTGAACAAAGGAAAAAGAAAGATTCAATCATCAAAGTTAACCCGTGATTCATATGCCTTAAGCCTAGGTAGTTAACAGTGGACAATTATCAATAAGCCTGTGGTCATACTCCAATAAACAGAACGTATGATTCTATTTGGTTACACGGATAATTAGGGTATTCTTTTAGGCTACAGACAGCCCTGGGGATCTTCCTTCCAGGGGCCTGGTTTTCCAGTTGGTATCTCATTTCCATAGATACTGGGCATATAACACAAAGTCCACAGTCTGGCCCAAGATGGAGTCCTGCTTTCAAGATAGAGCTTGTTCTCTTTCCTCCTTCAATCTGGGTTGTCTTTCAAATAGTTTAACATAGCATTTTGTGATATGATTTCCTTTAAAATCTTAATTATATCTTCGGTGGTTTTTCTTCAGATCTCAAAGAAAGCCTTATGAAGAGAGTTTTATCTAGAGTTTTATTCTATTATTTAGAATGTAATATCCTAATGAGGCTGGATACACAAAGTAACACTCTAGGTAAGGCGAGTTACTTTTGTCCATTTTATCAGCTTTGCATCGTAATCGGAAAATACGAGGAAATGATAAACTTTTTATTCTATTAAATGTGTTTAGAAATGATTTGATTTTAATAATCCTCAAGTGTATGAGGTAATCTGTAATCTTGATGTTGCTGTCCACATATAAGTGGGTTCCGTAGTGGGTTCTGTGCTTGGAAAGTTAGTCTCTCAGTCATGTCTGACTCTTTGTGACCCCATGGACTGCAGCCCAACAGGCTCCTCTGTCCATGGAATGCTCCAGGCAAAAACACTGGAGTGGATTGTGATGCCCTTGTCCAAGGGATCTTCCCCACCCAGGGATCAAACCCAGGTCTCCTGCACTGGTAGGCAGATTCTTCACCACAGAGCCACCAGGGAAGCCCACTCATTGGAAAAGACCCTGATGCTGGGAAAGATTGAAAGCGGGAGGAGAAGGGGGCGACAGAGGATGAGATGGTTGGATGGCATCACCGACTCAATGGACATGAGTTTGAGTAAACCCGGGAGATGGAGAAGGGCAGGGAAGCCTGGGATGCTGCGTCCATGGGGTCGCAAAGAGTCAGACACGACGGAGTAATGAAACGGGGAAGCCCGCCCGGCCCCCCGGACACTTACCGTGAACCCGGTTTTTAGTGCCGAGTAACTTAATGGCAAACCACTTCAGTATTCTTGCCTTGAGAACCCCATGAACAGTATGAAAAGGCAAAATGATAGGATACTGAAAGAGGAACTCCCCAGGTCGGTAGGTACCCAATATGCTACTGGAGATCAGTACAGAAATAACTCCAGAAAGAATGAAGGGATGAAGCCAAAGCAAACACAATACCCAGCTGTGGATGTGACTGGTGATAGAAGCAAGGTCCGATGCTGTAAAGAGCAATATTGCATAGGAACCTGGAATGTCAGGTCCATGAATCAAGGCAAATCGGAAGTGGTCAAACAAGAGATGGCAAGGGTGAACATCGACATTCTAGGAATCAGCGAACTAAAATGGACTGGAATGGGTGAATTTAGCTCAGATGACCATTATATCTACACTACGGGCAGGAATCCCTCAGAAGAAATGGAGTAGCCATCATGGTCAACAAAAGAGTCCAAAATGCAGTACTTGGATGCAATCTCAAAAATGACAGAATGATCTCTGTTCATATCCAAGGCAAACCATTCAATATCACCGTAATCCAAGTCTATGCCCCAACCCGTAACGCTGAAGAAGCTGAAGTTGAACAGTTTTATGAAGACCTACAAGACCTTTTAGAACTATCACCCCCAAAAGATGTCCTTTTCATTATAGGGGACTGGAATGCAAAGGTAGGAAGTCAAGAAACACCTGGAATAACAGGCAAATTTGGCCTTGGAATATGGAATGAAGCAGGGCAAAGACTAAGAGAGTTTTGCCAAGAAAATGCACTGGTCATAGCAAACACCCTCTTCCAACAACACAAGAGAAGACTGTACACATGGACATCACCAGATGGTCAACACCGAAATCTGATTGATTGTATTCTTTGCAGCCAAAGTTTGAGAAGCTCTATACAGTCAACAAAAACAAGACCAGGAGCTGACTGTGGCTCAGATCATGAACTCCTTATTACCAAATTCAGACTCAAATTGAAGAAAATAGGGAAAACCGCTAGACCATTCAGGTATGACCTAAATCAAATCCCTTATGATTATACAGTGGAAGTGAGAAATAGATTTAAGGGCCTAGATCTGATAGATAGAGTGCCTGATGAACTATGGACTGAGGTTCATGACATTGTACAGGAGACAGGGATCAAGACCATCCCCATGGAAAAGAAATCCAAAAAAGCAAAATGGCTGTCTGGGAAGGCCTTACAAATAGCTATGAAAGAAGAGAGGTGAAAAGCAAAGGAGAAAAGGAAAGATATAAGCATCTGAATGTAGAGTTCCAGAGAATAGCAAGAAGAGATAAGAAAGCCTTCTTCAGTGATCAATGCAAAGAAATAGAGGAAAAGAACAGAATGGGGAAAGACTAGAGATCTCTTCAAGAAAATTAGAGATACCAAGGGAACATTTCATGCAAAGATGGGCTCAATAAAGCACAGAAATGGTCTGGACCTAACAGAAGCAGAAGATATTAAGAAGAGGTGGCAAGAATACACAGAAGAACTGTACAAAAAAGATCTTCACGACCCAGATAATCATGATGGTGTGATCACTCATCTAGAGCCAGACATCCTGGAATGTGAAGTCAAGTGGGCCTTAGAAAGCATCACTACGAACAAAGCTAGTGGAGGTGATGGAATTCCAGTGGAGCTATTTCAAATCCTGAAAGATGATGCTGTGAAAGTGCTGCACTCAATATGCCAGCAAATTTGGAAAAGTCAGCAGTGGCCACAGGACTGGAAAAGGTCAGTTTTCATTTCAATCCCAAAGAAAGGCAATGCCAAAGAATGCTTAAACTACTGCACAATTGCACTCATCTCACACGCTAGTAAAGTAATGCTCAAAATTCTCCAAGCCAGGCTTCAGCAATACGTGAACCATGAACTTCCTGATGTTCAAGCTGGTTTTAGAAAAGGCAGAGGAATCAGAGATCAAATTGCCAACATCCACTGGATCATGGAAAAAGCAAGAGAGTTCCAGAAAAACATCTATTTCTGCTTTATTGACTATGCCAAAGCCTTTGACTGTGTGGATCACAATAAACTGTGGAAAATTCTGAGAGAGATGGGAATACCAGATCACCTGACCTGCCTCTTGAGAAATCTGGATGCAGGTCAGGAAGCAGCAGTTAGAACTGGACATGGAACAACAAACTAGTTCCAAAGAGGAAAAGGAGTACGTCAAGGCTGTATATTGTCACCCTGCTTATTTAACTTCTATACAGAGTCCATCATGAGAAACGCTGGACTGGAAGAAACATAAGCTGGAATCAAGATTGCCGGGGGAAATATCAATAACCTCAGATATGCAGATGACACCACCCTTATGGCAGAAAGTGAAGAAGAACTCAAAAGCCTCTTGATGAAACTGAAAGAGGAGAGTGAAAAAGTTGGCTTAAAGCTCAACATTCAGAAAACGAAGATCATGGCATCCGGTCCCATCACTTCATGGCAAATAGATCGGGAAACAGTGGAAACAGTGTCAGACTTTATTTTTTTGGGCTCCAAAATCACTGCAGATTGTGATTACAGCCACGAAATTAAAAGATGCTTACTCCTGGGAAGAAAAGTTATGACCAACCTAGATAGTATATTCAGAAGCAGAGACATTACTTTGGTGACTAAGGTCCGTGTAGTCAAGGCTATGGCTTTTCCTTTGGTCATGAATGGATGTGAGAGTTGGACTGTGAAGAAGGCTGAGCACTGAAGAATTGATGCTTTTGAACTGTGGTGTTGGAGAAGACTCTTGAGAGTCCCTTGGACTGCAAGGAGAGCCAACCAGTCCATTCTGAAGGAGATCAGCCCTGGGATTTCTTTGATGGGAATGATGCTAAAGCTGAAACTCTAGTACTTTGGCCACCTCATGCGAAGAGTTGACTCATTGGAAAAAACTCTGATGCTGGGAGGGATTGGGGGCATGAGGAGAAGGGAGTCTGAGTGAACTCCGGGAGATGGTGATGTACAGGGAGGCCTGGCGTGCTGCGATTCATGGGGTCGCAGAGTCGGACACGACTGATAGACTGAACTGAACTGAACTGAACTTCCTCCTCTGCCTGCCTCTTACCTGTCTCTAACCCTGGAAATAATGCTCTTTGCTGGAGTCAAAGTCAGAGGCAAAATAGAAACTGGAGGCTGACTTTGGCACATGGTCCCCTCGGGACTAAAGTGCAAAGAACTCTTGTTGATGTGGTTGTGAGGGTGTTGGGTAGGATGGACTTGAAGGACTGGAAGATGAGACACCTGGGTTTCAAGTACACATTCATTTGAAAGTGATGACGCTAGTATTTTCTGTTTACCTCTGATAACTAAACCCTGTTGTGAGCACAGTTTCAGCCTGCCCTCTAGTTCCAAGGTATCAACATGGCAGAGTTTTGCTACATTTTGAAGGAGGAACCGAACATTTCTAAAGCATTAGACATTACAATTTTTTTCCTTCTCATCTGAAGTTTAAATTCCTTCCTAAATGAAGAACGTTTTGAGGTGATTAGCACCCAAATGGGTGAGGAACTTGACAGGGGGAAGACTAATACCAGGAGGAAAATTATATTCAAGCTCATTACTCTGGGAGCATCCCGCAAATCACCACTCGTCTCCCCAAGCTACAGATCCGAGGACGCGGGGCGATGAAAATGTGTCCTCAAACCAATTCAAGGAGCCCTAATGCGGTTCTCCCGTTTTCCTCTACAGCACTGCTTCTCTGAGGAGCAAGCAAACCAGCTTGTTGGCGCCACTGTGTTGATTTGTGACCTCAGGCAAGTCGCATTTTTTTCTACCGTATATTTCTTCTCTGTAAAATGACAATGCTCTATTTCCTCACATCTACACATAAATGACTGTCTGCATGGCTGCAAGGCACCATTACACTAAGCAGCATCAGAGATGGAAAAAAAGGACCATTCAAAACAAAAATAAAACGCAGACTTCATGTCTCCCCTGGCGTTGTGGTTTAGGATTGCTGACTTCTGTCACTTCCTCCCCAAACCAGCCTCAGAGTCAGCAGGAAAACGCAGCGAGTGGGTGGAGCCTTCGGCTCTGCCTCTCAGGTGTGGGCGGGGCACTCCCTCCTGAGTGCCAGGCTCTCCTGCCCTCTAGGGCTGCTCCGGCCCCAGCTCCTTCCCTGGTGGGGTCCACAAGCTGAGCCAGGTCTCTATGAAAACACCTGCCTCATCGAAGCGCGTGGTTCTATACAAAGGCCCCCAGGGTCTCAAGCCCATGACCACATGCAAGCAGGTAACGGTGATGAAGGGGTAACTGAAAATGTGCCCAGGCTTTCTGTCCCACTGTGGCCCCAGGGTCACCCGGTGAAGGGACATGAACACAGAACCTCAGATGATGCAAGAGCAGCCGAAGAGAAGACCAGTGTGGGTCCAGCCCCTTCTCAGGAGCCCGTCCTGTCCAATCACCTTCCGCGGTCTCCGATGTCGTGACAGTTCCTGACCAGGTATCACGCCCACTCCATAGGCATCAGGGCTGGTCAGTGCTGGAGGACTGCAGATCATGTCCCTTTCCCTGAGTGTGCCCTTGTGTTGCAGGAAGGCAGACCCCTTCCAGGGCCCAAAACTGGGATCTTGTCTAACACTCAGAAATGAATTGTCCAAGGAGACACATCTGCTGACAAGGCAAGAGATTTTATTGGGAAAGGGCACCCGGGTGGAGAGCAGTAGGGTAAAGGAACCCAGGAGAACTGCTCTGCTGCGTGGCTCGCAGTCTCGGGTTTGATGGCGTTGGGATTAGTTTCCGGCTGGTCTTTGGGCAATCATTTTAATTCAGTCTTTCCTGGTGGTGCACGCATCGCTCAGCCAAGATGGATGCTAGCGAGAGGGATTCTGGGAGGTGGACGGACACATGGTGTCTCCTTTTGACCTTTCCTGAACTCTTCCGGCTGGTGGTGGCTTATTAGTTCCCTATTCCTTACCAGGATCTCCTGTCATAAAACAACTCACGCAAATGGTTACTATGGTATCTGGCCAGGATGGGCAGTGTCAGTCAGTGTGTTTCCCCTAACAACTCCCCCCTGAGAGACGTCATGCTCAAGATACTTCTTGGGAATTGGGGCGGAGGTCTCTTTCTTCTGTAACTTCTTCCTGCTGTGCATGGGCATAGGCCTGCCTAGCAGAGCAGAAGTCTCTCTCTACCTGATCTCAGTTCAGTTCAGTTCAGTCACTCAGTCGTGTCCGACTCTTTTCGACCCCATGAATTGCAGCACCCCAGGCCTCCCTGTCCATCACCATCTCCCGGAGTTCACTCAGACTCATGTCCATTGACTCCGTGATGCCATCCAGCCATCTCACCCTCTGTCCTCCCCTTCTCCTCCTGCCCCCAATCCCTCCCAGCATCAGAGTCTTTTCCAATGAGTCAACTCTTTGCATGAGGTGGCCAAAGTACTGGAGTTTCAGCTTTAGCATCATTCCTTCCAAAGAAATCCCAGGGCTGATCTCCTTCAGAATGGACTGGTTGGCTCTCCTTGCAGTCCAAGGGACTCTCAAGAGTCTTCTCCAACACCACAGTTCAAAAGCATCAATTCTTCGGCGCTCAGCCTTCTTCACAGTCCAACTCTCACATCCATACATGACCACAGGAAAAACCATAGCCTTGACTAGACGGACCTTAGCCGGCAAAGTAATGTCTCTGCTTTTGAATATACTATCTACGTTGGTCATAACTTTCCTTCCAAGGAGAAAGCGTCTTTTAATATCATGGCTGCAATCACAATCTGCAGTGATTTTGGAGCCCCCCAAAATAAAGTCTAACACTGTTTCCACTGTTTCCCCATCTATTTGCCATGAAGTGATGGGACCGGATGTCGTGATCTTCGTTTTCTGAATGTTGAGCTTTAAGCCAACTTTTTCACTCTCCACTTTCACTTTCATCAAGAGGCTTTTGAGTTCCTCTTCACTTTCTGCCATAAGGGAGGTGTCATCTGCATATCTGAGGTTATTGATATTTCTCCTGGCAATCTTGATTCCAGCTTGTGTTTCTTCCAGTCCAGCATTTCTCATGATGGACTCTGTATAGAAGTTAAATAAGCAGGGTGACAATATACAGCCTTGATGTACTCCTTTTCTTATTTGGAGTCCAGTTCTAACTGCTGCTTCCTGACCTGCATCCAGATTTCTCAAGAGGCAGGTCAGGTGGTCTGGTATTCCCATCTCTCTCAGAATTTTCCACAGTTTATTGTGATCCACACAGTCAAAGGCTTTGGAGAATTTTGAGCATTACTTTACTAGTGTGTGAGATGAGTGCAATTGTGCAGTAGTTTGAGCATTCTTTGGCATTGCCTTTCTTTGGGATTGGAATGAAAACTGACCTTTTCCAGTCCTGTGGCCACTGCTGACTCTTCCAAATTTGCTAGCCTATTGAGTGCAGCACTTTCACAGCATCATCTTTCAGGATTTGAAACAGCTCCACTGGAATTCCATCACCTCCACTAGCCTTGTTCGTAGCGATGCTTTCCTAAGGCCCACTTGACTTCACATTCCAGGATGTCTGGCTCTAGATGAGTGATCACACCATCATGATTATCTGGGTCGTGAAGATCTTTTTTGTACAGTTCTTCTGTGTATTCTTGCCACCTCTTCTTAATATCTTCTGCCTCTGTTAGGTCCAGACCATTTCTGTGCTTTATTGAGCCCATCTTTGCATGAAATGTTCCCTTGGTACCTCAAGCCCTCCCAGGTGAGCCAGTGAGCCCTGAGGGAGCTCAGGAAGGAAAGAACAGCAGCCATCTAGCAGCCAACAGGCTACAGCGGCTCCCTAGAGTGAGCCCAGCTACAGCTCAGGACACGAGGACACAGGATGCTGGTCAGAGAGCAGAGGCACATCTTGAAGAAATGGCTCCAGAAAGCCCGGCCGTTAGGTCTTCCCTATGGAGAAAAGCTCTAAATTCCTTAGCTTGGGATGTCTGGTTCTCTTTAATTTGTAGTAATCTTTTGATGGTCAGACTACCTGCCCTTTGCTGTAAAACTTCTATAAAACCTGGCCCCTCTTCTCCCCGTACCTCCGCAGAGCAGTTGTCTCAGGGTCAGTAGAGATGTTGCTCTGGGCTTGAAGCCCTGAAAATTCCCGCCAAATGAAACAACTCTCAAGTTTTAGGTTGTGGCTTTTTATTTTGTTTTTTTTTCAGTCGACTCTACACCTCTGCCCTGTATCAACCAGTCCTTCTTCTTACTTGTTCCCATTGTGCCTCACAGAGCCCCCTTGCATGGTAGGCACACTCCGTACTGAATGCCAGCCCGACAGGGGTAGAGTGCACAAGTGCAATGGCTTGTTTTGATAGATAATGTGATTTCACGCAGACTCTTACAGTAAATATTCCAAAGTTAGGAGATTAGTGGGTTTTAATCATTTAATTTTATTCCCAGATAATGGAAAATGAAGAAAAAATGGACAGCCATGCAGTTTGATTGGTGGCTTGTCTAGAATGTATCACTAAATGAATATGTTAGGAGAATGCACTGCAGGACAAATAATACTGAAGCGTCCTGGGAGAAGGCAGCCTCCGTTCAGATCTGATCACAGGTGGAAGTGGCCGCCTTTGCTCCAGAATTGTATGGCATTGCTGCCATCTGGTGGCTCAGAACAGCTGAAACAGTCACTTTTAGGTTATAGGGTGCTTCCAGAAAAATTGAACCACAGTCACAAACTGGGTGGCCTTAATTTACTTTTCCAAGAATGTGAACTTATAATGTATCAGAGGATATCCTAAAATTCACACATATATTGACTATACATGCAATTTACTAATGATGGAGAAGGTACTTAGGGTGTTTTTGTGGACTCGAGAACACCATTATGAAACCCCAATTATCACAAAACAGCCTAAAACGTATTATAAGAAATGACATTTGATGCAATGTATTGAAATGTCTTTAATATAAAGTATTCTGCTCATTGAGTGCTTAATGTTTTATTTTTTTTTAATTTAAAGTTTTTTTTATGTGAACCATTTTTAAAGTCTTTATTGAATTTGTTATAATATTGCTCCTGTTTTATATTTTTTGGTTTTTTTTTTTTTTGGCTGCAAGGCATGTGACTCCCTGGTCGGACACACAGCCCCTGCGTTGGAACTCGAAGTCTTAACCACTGGATGGCCAGGGAAGTTCCCCCGCCCCAACATGATTTAAACCTTATGGTTAAATATTGTGAAGTATAACAGGATTCGTCAAGCACAGTCCACGTCCTTGTTGTTTAGAGAAGAGGCCTGGGAGCTGGGGGTCAGCCTGAGACCTCCCGAGGTGCTCAAGCGGGACGCCCGGCACCCTCGGGAGGGACCTCGGCCACAGCATGCGGCGGGCCAGGCGGAGCTCGGAAGAGCGGGGCGTGGGACCTGGGCCTTGGTCTCGGGGTCGAGAGCGGGACCTCAGCGGATGTGCGAGGAAGACACCCCGAGGGCAGCGGAGAAGCCCGGAGGGTTAGCGCAGAGATAGGCTCCGCACCGGTGCAGGTAGGGAAGTTGCTGGGAGTAAAACCAGGAAGGCGGGGTGGGGTAAATCAGAGAGGAGCCCGAGAAGCCCCCCGGGGAGTTCAGGCTGCCGGAAGCTTCTGGCGTGAGACGGGGGTTCATCTGGACGGAGAGGAGCAGGGTCACAAACTGAATGGTCGGGGGAGGCAGCCCTGGTCAGTTGGGAAGACTTTTGCCGTTGTGTTCAGCAGTTTCCACAGGCGAGGTGATGTTCTTGGTGGAAAGAAAGAGAAGGAGTAAGCGGCCTCTGCTGCCCTCCGGGGCTCACCTCCCCGGGCAGAGGTGTGATAGATCAGCTACGGGACAGCACAGGAGCAGACTGGGGACAGGGGCCGGAGAGGGGCCCCTGGGTTCAGCTGGGGACGCTGGGGCCCCTGACGGGGGCGTGGGCTGGACAAGGCGGTGCAGACGGAGCAGGGGCGTTTCTGGCACAGGGGCCGCGGGGAAGGCGCTGCAGACAGGGCCCAGGGCCCGGATAGCACCCTGCAGTCCTCCAGGGAGAGCCTGCGAAATAGCCTTGGCTGCTCGTTTGTTGTCACCGCGTCAGCCTGCTCCGCTGCTTCTGCTCCACGGATGGGATCAGACAGGTGGCAGCTGTGGATGTTCTCTGCCCGGGCAGCCCTCGAGCCAGGGCCTTCTCTGAGCCCCACCCCAAACCACCCGGCGGAAACCCTGTGATGAGCCCCCATGACAGTCTCACTGGGACCCTTCATGTTCTCAGGATGCACTCGCCCCTCATGACTGTAAATCAGTGACCTCAGCTTGAGAGCCAGACGTGTGCCCATCCAGCGGTCATTCTGCGTGAGACCTGGTGGAGGGCCTGGGCCTGCAGCCCCTTGAGACCCCAAGTTTCAGTGGTGAGTGGGGAAATGCTGGACTCAGTTTAGTGGGTGTGAATGCTTAGGAGGGACAAGAGGAAGAAAGCTTTTCAGCAGCTGTAGTGGTGACAGCGCGGTTGCTGCCGACGGAGGTGAAGGCATAGAAACACAAAGCAACAGGCTTGGATGGATTACTCCGCGGCCCGCTGGCCACCGCGTCTGTCTGCGTTTCCTCTCCCAACGCCAGCCTCCGACAGGCGATAATTCTCAGGTTCCTAGTATTAATACATCATGACCTCATCTCAGAGCTACAGAAATGGGCATGTTGCACTACCTCAGTGACATTTCCACTTTTAAGACTCAAAGCAACCTTGGATTCAACAGTCCTGAAGCTGAATTCACCATCTTTCCACCTTATTTCAGTGACCAGTGTGTCACCTGTCCAGTTGCTAGGTCTGGGGAGTTAGCAAGCATCCTTGAGACCTGACCTGGCCCCACCCTCACACCTGCTCAGCCCTGATTGGGCTAATTTTTGCCTCCAAGAGCGCAGAATCCATCCGCCGCCTCTGCTCCCCACCACACCCGATGGATATGGGCTGTAACCCCCTTTTAGTTGTCCTGACCTGGTCTCTCCCTTCCTATTTACCTCCAATCCGCTTTGCATTCTGCAGCTGTACTGATCGTTATAAAATGAAATCTAATTGACTGTATTAGCCAGCATCCATTGGAAGAAATGTAAACATCTAAGCTAAAAAAAAAGGAAAAGAAAACAAAACCTACAAAACCCCCTGAATACAGAGATTAAGAGCTTTTAAGAATGCCGCAGACACTTGGGCCATTCCACTGCAGCTGTGACCCAGATGTTGGAAAGCGGTTGCCCCCCACCCCTGACAACCTGCAGGGACCAGAGTCAGGTCCCCTGAGCTGAGAACTCCAGGAAGTGCCCAGCAGCTGGAGCCTGGGGTCCGGTCTCTGCAAGAGCTGACCTCCACAGCCCCACACGCATGTGTCCCCGAGCTCCTGGCTAACAGGTGAGACTAGGAAACATGACTTCTTGGTTCTGACCTCAGAGGAGAACATGGAAGGAAGAGGAAGAGGATGGTGATCGCCACAGAAACGGCCCAGCACAAGCTATTTGCTGCTCAGAATAGCTCCCCACCTCCTAGCAAAGAGCAGGGGACATTCTGGTGACCTTGACCAGACTGCTTGCTTGGACGTCCCCAGTGACCCGGCTCACCTGGGCCCCAGCCCTCTCACACACGCCAGTGCTTCTCTCTGGGTCTCGGTCCGAGGGACCTTCTTCCCCTGGGGCTGCTTCCAGAGCAGAGCTCTGAGGACCCGGTTCCTGTGGGTGCCGGGAAGACAGTCCTGTTCACCCCACCCACACCGGACCTGGTGTCCCCCCGTGTGAGGTCAGAATGTGTCCCTTTCCCCAGGAACATCCCCACCGCTGTCACTTTCCTGTTGTGCAGTCGCTAAGTCGTGTCCGACCCTTCGTGACCCCATGGACCGCAGACACCAGGCTGCCCTGCCCTTCGCCCTCTCCCGGGCTTTGCTCCAACTCCAGTGCACTTGAGTCAGTGACGCCATCCAACCATCTCATCCTCTGTCGTCCCCTTCTCCTTTTGCCTTCACTCTTCCCCCAGCATCGGGGTCTTTCACAGTGAGTTTTCACCTTACATTGTACTTGGTCATGTTGCATTTTCCTCCCACTGAGAAAGAGGAGAAGGGGTGGGGGCCGCCTGGAGAACCTCGGCCAGGACTCCCGGTAGGAGGGGAGTGTGACCGGGAGTAAGAGTCGGCCTTTGTGGGGCGGGTGAGTGCTGGACAGAGGGCGAGTTTGGAGAAGCAGCTGGGCCAATCCTGGAGCCTCACAGGCTCGGCGCTGGGACATGTGGACCAAATGGTGAGAACCACGGGGGTCCTGATGAGAGCAGGAGGACAACTCTGAAGTGTTCGACCTGGGGGATAGTTTAATTGAGAAAAAGAATCCCACCGGCATCAAAGAGGGTAAATAAAATAGGGCACCACCAGAGATGGGCCATCAAGTAACACGCTTTTTTCTTCTTTGGCAACCCCGAAGAGAGTTATGAACTTAAACTAAGACAGTGACAGGGAAGTGCGGGAGGGAGAAGGTGGGGCAGTTTGGAAAGAATCTGGGGAAATAAAATAGGACTGAGTGCGTGTGAAAGTGAAGGAGGCTGAGAAGTGAGCTGATGGTCAGTGCTTCTCTTTGACTAATACCTGATAACACAGGTGAGTGACAGCTGGAACATGGAAAGGAGGCAAGTTGGAGAGAAACGTATGCTTGGCATGAGAACTCCTGGGTGGGTCTTTGGAAAGCAATTTTGCTCTGATTGCCTCTGCAGTGACCCGGCCACCAACAGGAGCTCTTAGTTATTGGGCCCTCGGGGGCCACCATTCCTCAACTTGTTCAATTCATGTCAGTGTTTACATTACTTCTAGAAACTCCTGGCAAAATATTTCTAAAACCCAGTATACTTAAACCTTACTTCCAACAATTATGATAATATCCAATTTTTCCCATGTTTCAGACAGCAGAGCATGCAGGTGAGAGGAGCAGAGATGTTTTCAGTAGTGAATTTCTGAGAAACTCCAGCAGGACTGCAAATTAACATAGAATGAGAAGTGGGTGGAGGTGTAGATGAAGCAGTTAGCCTGTGAGCTGTTAACTGTTGAAGCTGGGGAATGGATCCAAGGAATTTGGGTGTTCATTGGAAATTTTCCATGATAATGGGTCAAAAATAAATACATGAAAAAAAAAATAGGGCAAAGCTTTAAGCAGGCAATTCAAATATTTGTTCAATAATTTTTAAAGGATTAGAATATATATGAGCTGAAGCTGAAGCTCCAATACTTTGCTACCTGAGGCGAAGAGCTTGATGCTGGGCAAGGTTGAAGGCAAAGGGAGAAGGGGGTGCCAGAGGATGAGACGGTTAGATAGCATCACTGACTCAGTGGACATGAATTTTGGTGAACTCTCGAGAGAGCGAAGGGCAGGGGAACCTGGAGTGCTGTAGTCCGTGAAGTTGTCAGGAGTCAAACACTCCCAACAACAAATGAGTGTTAGCCAGTAACACAGGAGACTGCCTGTGTGCCCCACTGTCACTCGTATCCTTCACCTTAAGAACGAAGCACCCTCAGCAGACAACTCAACAGCTTAAAAATATATAAGACAAGTGGAGATGGAAACTGTGAATAGTTTTTAAAAGATCTTTGTCATTATATGTCCATGTGCTATGTCCACAGTATCTCATTCAAAATTAAACCCATTTCTATATCATTTACTCAGATTGGCATCAAATTCTTTGCTGAGCAAATATAGTTTTGAAAATATAATTTTGAAAATCCTGGGGAGGTCTCCCAAGCCCAGATTTTATGTTCAGAAGAAGTAAAACGGAGATTTCTAAAGTCTGGTAATTTTTTCCTGCAGATTCAGTTCTGATATCTTTGTTTCCACTAGGGGGCTCTGTGGATAAGAGGAAAACATTTAAATCATGGCTTTTGAAGCCATTTAAAATGTGTGTCATTTTATCAGTCATAACCGCTTGGTAATTTTGGCCTAATATGCAGAGATAACTTATTTGAATAGAACTGTGAGGTAGTATAATATGAATACCTTCAGACATTACTTTTTTCTGGTTATTTGACTGTGTCTATAGTTGCTCTGAGAAGTATTCACACTACATAAATCCTTGTTGTTTTCTTTTTTTTATTAGGAGTTATAGTTGGCACCGGGCTTCCCTGGTGGCTCACACGGTAAGAATCTACTTGTGATGGGGAAGACCTGAGTTTGATCCCTGGGTTCGGAAGATCCCCTGGAGAAGGGGAACCCTTCCAGTATTCTTGCCTGGAGAATCCCCACGGACAGAGGAACCTGGCAGGCTATATATAGTCCATGGGGTCGTAAAGAGTTAGACAGGACTGAGTGACTAAGCATAGCACATAGTTGGCACTAATCATTTCTGCATGTGAAGTTCTCTGATTAGCCTATGGTCTAGTTTGTAATTCAGAAGTCTGCCATCTCATAATTTAATGCTCCAAGATTATTTTGAAAAAGTAAAAATCATGACTAACAGTATCATAACACGACAGGGTATAAGTTTTAGATGGGATCTCACTCAGACAAATGTCAACAGTTGCAATGTTTACTTCTCATCTAATTTTAAAAGGTAGTTTTGAGGTTCATAGATACTAACCTTTTACATAAACATCAGCATATCTTTATAAACATCCAGGCATCTGAAACGGTCAGGACATACAGTTTTTGCTTGTGGACTTACAGTTCCATAGAGAGAGGAAGGACAGTCAGTATCCAGTGTGACCACATCAGTTCAGTCCAGTTCAGTTCAGTCGTTCAGTCGTGTCCGACTCTTTGCGACCCCATGAATCGCAGCACGCCAGGCCTCCCTGTCCACCACCATCTCCCTGAGTTCACTCAGACTCATGTCCATCGACTCCGTGATGCCATCCAGCCATCTCACCCTCTGTCGTCCCCTTCTCCTCCTGCCCCCAATCCCTCCCAGCATCAGAGTCTTTTCCAATGAGTCAACTCTTCCCATGAGGTGGCCAAAGTACTGGAGTTTCAGCTTTAGCATCATTCCTTCCAAAGAAATCCCAGGGCTGATCTCCTTCAGAATGGACTGGTTGGCTCTCCTTGCAGTCCAAGGGACTCTCAAGAGTCTTCTCCAACACCACAGTTCAAAAGCATCAATTCTTCGGCGCTTAGCCTTCTTCACAGTCCAACTCTCACATCCATACATGACCATAGGAAAAACCATAGCCTTGACTAGACGGATCTTTGTTGGCAAAGTAATGTCTCTGCTTTTGAATATGCTATCTAGGTTGGTCATAACTTTCCTTCCCAGGAGTAAGTGTCTTTTAATATCATGGCTGCAATCACAATCTGCAGTGATTTTGGAGCCCAGAAAAATAAAGTCTGACACTGTTTCCACTGTTTCCCCATCTGTTTCCCATGAAGTGATGGGACCGGATGCCATGATCTTTGTTTTCTGAATGTTGAGCTTTAAGCCAACTTTTTAACTCTCCTCTTTCAGTTTCATCAAGAGGCTTTTGAGTTCTTCTTCACTTTCTGCCATAAGGGTGGTGTCATCTGCATATCTGAGGTTATTGATATTTCTCCCGGCAATCTTGATTCCAGCTTCTGCTTCTTCCAGCCCAGCATTTCTTATGATGTACTCTGCATAGAAGTTAAATAAGCAGGGTGACAATATACAGCCTTGATGTACTCCTTTTTCTATTTGGAACCAGTCTGTTGTTCCATGTCCAGTTCTAACTGTTGCTTCCTATTATCTAAAATATCAAGTTTCAGTCAAAAAAAAAAAAAGAGATGTGCAAAGAGACAGCGGGGTGTAACCTAGACGTAGGAAAAATGCAAGTAATAGATACTGAGAGCAACCTGATTTCAGATTTGAGAACAAAGACTTCACAGCAGGACTTGTAAATGTGCTCAAAGAATTAAAGGATGCAGATGGTGACTGCAGCCATGAAATTAAAAAACGCTTACTCCTTGGAAGGAAAGTTATGACCAACCTAGATAGCATATTCAAAAGCAGAGATATTACTTTGCTGACTAAGGTCCATCTAGTCAAGGCTATGGTTTTTCCAGTGGTCATGTATGGATGTGAGAGTTGGACTGTGAAGAAAGCTGAGTGCCGAAGAATCGATGCTTTTGAACTGTGGTGTTGGAGAAGACTCTTGAGAGTCCCTTGGACTGCAAGGAGGTCCAACCAGTCCATCCTAAAGGAGATCAGTCCTGGGTGTTCATTGGAAGGACTGATGGTAAAGCTGAAACTCTAATACTTTGGCCACCTCATGCGAAGAGTTGACTCATTGGAAAAGACTCTGATGCTGGGAGGGATTGGGGGCAGGAGGAGAAGGGGACGCCAGAGGATGAGATGGCTGGATGGCATCACTGACTGGATAGATGTGAGTTTGAGTGAACTCCAGGAGTTGGTGATGGACAGGCAGGGCTGGCATGCTGCAATTCATGGGGTCGCAAAGAGTTGGACATGACTGAGAGACTGAACTGAACTGAACTGATGGTGAAAGAAGTAAACGAAGGTGTGATCGCAAAGCTGACAATCAAGTGGAGAATATCAGTGTAAAGAGATAGAAATGGTATAAAACACAAACAGATGAAAATACTGGTTTTCAGAAGCACTGTAGCTAAAATTAAAATTTCACTAAAGGATTTAATGATTTAATTTGACCTAGAAAAAGAATCAGCCAACTTGAAGAGAGGTCAATCCAGAGAACAGAGGGGAAATGCGAGCAGTGCCCCAGAGAATGTGGGCCCATTACACGCCCTGGTCAGGCCTAACAGGGGTTGGAGGAGAGGAGCAGCGAGCAGGAAAAAGTTCGAAAGTGTAGCTGAAAGCTTCTTGAATTTGATTGAAAACATTAACCCATGCATTAAGGAAGGTGAATGAACTTTACATAGACATATCAGAGTAAAACACTGAAAGTCAAACACAAAGACAAAATCTTGAAAGAAGCAAAAGAAAAATGACTTGTCATATACAAAGGAACCTGGATAAGATTAAGAAACGTTAGAAGTCAGAAAGCAGTAAGCTGGGAAGACGGTAGAATAGGAAGTTCCTAACTTTGGTCTCCACTCCCTTACCCTCAATCCTAAAGGAAATCAACCCTGAATATTCATTGGAAGGACTGATGCTGAAGCTGAAGCTCCAATACTTTGTCCACCTGATGCAAAGAGCTGACTCATTGGAAAAGACCCTGATGCTGGGAAAAATTGGGGGCAGATGGAGAAGGGGATGATAGAAGATGAACTGGCTGGATGGCATCATCAACTCAATGGACATGAGTTTGAGCAAGCTCCGGAGATAGTGAAGGACAGGGAAGCCTGGTGTGCTGCAGTCCCTGGGGTCATAAAGAGCTGGACACAACTGAGCGAGTGAACAACATCAACAGCTTCCCCACCTGAGACAGAGCAACTAGTCATTCTCAGTAGACAAGAAGCCTTTGCGAAGATCCCAGAATGGAGTGGGGAGGAGGAAGTTCCCCTGGGCCACAGAAACTGGGAAAACCAGGTGAGAAGGGTAAGGGGAGCAGATTTGCTTTGAGCGCATCGCCCCTCCCCTGGGACATGCACGGCCACGCTGGGGGCGTCCCGGCCTGCAGTTCTCCACTGGGAAAGGGAGGTGCAGCTGGGACATCCATAGTCCTTCCCCAGTGCTGCGGGACCCCTGCTAGGTTGCCCACTTAAGCTATGTCTCACAGAGTCCCTGGAAATCAGCTAGAACTGGGAGGAGGGTGGGGGTCACGGTGGTGAGAGCTTGTAGACCACGCTCCTGTGGGCAGAGGTGTCCTCGGGGAGGATTCTCACTCAGGGGCTGTGCTTCCCGCTGCCTGTCTTGCCGGGGATCTGGGCAGGCAGTCCTGGTCCCACCTGACTGCTGAGCCTGGCTTCCAGCGCTGCCCCACCAGAGAGCCTGGCCAGACACGCCGGGCGGCCGCGAAGCATGGCCACCAGGACAAGTAGCCAGGCAGCAGGCCCACCCAGCTTCTGAGAAGTCCTGGAGAGGAGCCCAGCAGAGTCCCAGGGCTGAGACCTACCGTGACTGAGCCGAGAAACAGCAGAAAAGCGAGGGGCAGACTGGACTGCACAGAGAGAGTCTGGGAAGCCAGAGGCAGCTCATGTCAAGTTGCTGGAGAAGCAAAAAGAATGAAAAAGAATGAAGACAGCCAAAGTGAGTTGCAGGACACAACTAAAAGAAACTGGTCCCAGAAGGAGAAGAGGGGTAGACAGGGGCAGAAAGCTTATTTAAAGAAATAATTGTCAAGAAATAATCGTGGTGGGATTTGGACTTCCAAGCTTATGATGTTTCTAGGACCTTAAAACGTTTCAACCCCAAAAGATGTACTTCTCTAAGACACGTTGTAGTGAAACTGTCGAAAAAAGGAAAAAATCATTTTAAAATCAACAAGGAAAAAATAAATTTCTCACCCTCAAGGGAACCACCATAACAATATTGATGGATTTCTTGGCAGAAATCATGTGGGTTATGTTCAAAGTGCTGAAAGAAAAAAAAAATAGCCCTCAGTCAAGAACATTTTCACTGACAGAGTTATCCTGAGGCAGCTCGTCACTGCTGGACCTGCCTTACGAGAAATTCTGAGTGGTTCTTCAAGCTGAAATGAAAAGATGCTTAGCAGTAACATGGAAGCACAGTAAATATAAAACGCGGTGATAAAAATAGTACCTAGTCAAATTTAGAATATTCGAAAACTGTAATATGGTGGCATGTTGATCATTTATCTCTGGTGTAAAGGTTAAACAGTGAAAGTATGAAAAGTAACTATGCTCACTGTTGTTGTTCAGCTGTGTCCCACATTTCGCTCCCCCATGGACGGCAGCACGCCAGGCCTCCTTGTCCATCACCAGCTCCGGGAGCTTGCTCAAACTCATGTCCATAGAGCCGGTGATGCCATCCAACCCTCTCATCCTCTGTCATCCCCTTCTCCTGGATTTAATCTTTCCCAGCATCAGGGTCTTTTCCAAAGAGTTAGTTCTTCACATCAGGTGGCCAAAGTGTTGGAGTTTCCGTTTTAGCATCAGTCCTAATGAATATTCAAGACTGGTTTCCTTTAGGATTGACTGCAGTCCAAGGCACTCTCAAGAGTCTTCTCCAGCACAGATACCATTCAAAAGCATCAATTCTTCGGCACTCAGCCTTCATTATGGTCGCCTTCATGGATCACAGCCTTGTCGTGTTGAAGGGGATGGCATAACTCAGTGAAGCTATGAGTCATGCCATGCAGGGCCATCTAAGATGAGCGGGTCATTGTGAAGAGTTCTGATAAAACGTGCTCTACTGGAGGTGAGAATGGCAAACCACCCCAGGATTCTTGCCATGAAAACCCCATGATCAGTGTGAGCAGGCAAAAGTAACTATAGCTGCAATAATGTTGTTCATGAATACACAATGTGAAAGTATATAAATTGGGTCTGGTGTCAGACGAATGTATTATAGTCTCTTCTAACTATGACTCATCTGTGCAAATGACTTCAGTTTCTCTGAATCCCTGTGATTTTGTCTGTAAGACACTGGAAATATTTGTGTCTCATTGCGCATTTGATGAAACAATGTTTGTGAAATATGTTGTCTGCATATAAAGCAAATAGAAATGTCCTTCTATTGCCACGTTAATTTCTTCAAACTTCTCCCACTTTTCATCATTCCTGTTTGCAGGTTGACATTTAATTCTTATAACTCTCTCCCTGTCTCTCTCTCATTCTCTATCTCCTTCATAGTCTTTCCTTCTCTTGCTCTTATAGGTTGTCTTCTCTTTCAGAGTCTTTGGACAGAGTGCCAACTAGATATTTTCTCCAGAAAGCATCATCCTCTTACCATCCGCCTTTAGAAAGTTCTAATGTCCACATACTCATGTTACATCCATTGCATAAGCAATGACTGGGAGACAGAGTCACTTTCTTTCAAACCTCTTGGGACTATCATATAACCAAACACCGCCTAGTTATTTTTTGTTCGATAGCAACAATAATCTTCTGTGTTACTGTTTTCTGAAAATCACTGATTATCTTCACTGCACCATTACTTTGCCTTCTCAGTACTGTCTGAGAATTATTCTTCCATTCCTTCTGATTTCAATCAAAATGTATATCTAGCAAACACTTGAACGTTTCTTATGTGGTGGGGACTCTATTGGAAGAGTATGCCTAATATTTCATTTTTCCCTCAAGAGAGAAAAAGTTACTGTCATTCTCATATGATTCAGAGGAGGAAGCTGGGGCTCTGAGAATCTTGGCAACATTCATGGGTGTGGTCATGGACCAAGACAGGAGTCTGGTCATCTGATTCCAGGATGGCTCTTTCCTTCTTAGGAGGGGATCACACAAGAGATGGAAAGTTGGCAGGAAAATGTAGTATTTCTAACTGTAAAGAGTGACCACAGGTAAATATAGACACTTACGTTTAGTAAGGTCATATGCAATCCTTTAGAGTATATGGAACACAAAGATGATACATATATTTTAATGTACTGGACATTACTGACCTCTAAGTAAGGTGGCACATATCGTCTGGTGACCAGGTACTTAGCATTGTCATTTCTTCCCTTCTTGTGGTGGGTATTATAGATCACTGGATCTCAAGTAATTACCCATGAAATTGCTGTGTTCTCTCATGACAGGTACTCAATAAAAGCACTTTGGTTTCCTAGAAGATGATTAACCTCTTCATGGAACCATCTGAACGTGATATTTAATATATGTGACATAATATATACATGTATAACTTTAATACATGACGTCTAAAAGTATTTTATTTGTAGGTCAGAGTTTGTCCAGTTGGCCCTCATGGGCCAACTGCATTACTTGAAAATTTCAGCCCAATTAAAAAATAAAATAAATAAATAAATAAAATCGTTATCTAAGATCATGTAGCTTTTACCCAGCGTACGGCACGGATTTCATACCACCCTCTACGAATGTTTGGTCCCGATCTTTTTCCGTTTAATGAAGTTTGACAATTTGTGACAGGATAGAAGGGAAATTCATTATATTTAGTAATAGAAAACCTATTTCTCATTTTTCACGAACCAAGCAGCTCCGATGAAATTGCCTAAACCACTACATCACAATTCTCCACCTTTGTGGTTCTTAAGGTCACCCTCAAAGGTCTTCAATTTCCTTATGTTCACAGCTTGGCATCTGGTAATTTTCAGTATCAGAAAATATAAGGGGGCTATATGTTTTTTTTCTGAGGAGAAATATTTCTGATTTGAGAAGAAATAAATCTGTCAAGAGGAAAATATTAAAAATAAAAAGTGCGACTGTAATAATCACATTGGTGTCACAGGCAATTTCGCTTCTCCAGCTCGGTGAAGGAGACTCATTGCCCCCTGAAAGAACTGTCGGCGTAAGAGAGATGGATTCTTTATTTCAATAACCACTGTGGTTTAAGGGTAATTTATGTATAAGGAAGCACAACAGCTTCAAGAATCAAATTTCCTTAAAATATTATTTTGCATTCTCTCTGCCACAAAGCTTAGTGAAATTGATAGATCAGAGGGAAGGATGACTAAATTTGCTTCTCCAAGTTATAATTTAACACACATTGTACATGACTCAAATCACCAGCCAAAGGGTAGTGTTTCACATTTCGTATGGGAATTACACTTTTGAAGTGATATTTCCTCAAATAATTTTTACAGTTTTAATATTAAACATAGAAGAAATATTAAAAATAGAAGAAAAAATATTTGTTTGATCTCACTTAAGAGGGGCAGCAAACCTTCCACTACCTATTCCCCTGATACACATCAGATCTTACTTCAATGTCTCTCATTTTCATCAATAATCAACAAACCACTACACATCATTTAAATTCTTTTTAAGTGAACATCTTCCCAGAGAGGGTAGAAAAAAATGCTCAAACATTTAAGTGCTTTTAAATCCTTACTTCTTTCTAAACTGACCTGTGGCCACAGCCACCACCATCTGTATTTAGGATTTTAAAAAGAAAAGAAAAAAGAAGATATGAAACAACTAAACCAAAGTCTTCCTGTTTATTCAGCTTCATGCAGGAGCTATTTATCGCTCTCCGAAGAGCAGTTCTTCCCCAAGCATGTCCACTCACTCAGGGCGCGTTCGCTGCATTGGTGGCTGTGAGCGTGTGGTGGGTCTGCGCATGCGCCTGCCGCTTGGTGCCGCTCCGTCCTCCTTGGCTGTTGAGCGCCTTGTTTCCGAGGCGCTCGTCTGGCCTTCTTGCTGTCGGATCACAGGGCGCGCTCTCTCTCTCTCTGCACATGGAATACTTTTCCATGACAAATACCATTATTCAAAGTTATTGAAGACTGGTAACTATCTCAACATAACATATTCCCCAGAAAGTATCCATACTTATACAAAGTTGATTAGACTTACAAGTATACTTATAATCATACTTATACAAAGTCACCTTATACAAAGGGAAAGAATAGGCATTTGTCAATTTCCAGATGCCTGATCCCACTTAGAGGATATGCAATTTTAATTTTAGAGGAGACACTAACTATGTAAAAAACAACTTTCTAAAAAAAAGAAAGTAACAGGTTTAAAAAGAAAAAAAAAAATACTTCAAACTTCAATCATGACCACTTCAGTTACTATTGAAAATAAATATTTGATTATATTTTAGGTTTGGGAGGATACGTGAGATAAGAAAGTAAGTGAAAGTGAAGTCACTCAGTCGTGCCTGACTCTTAGCGACCCCATGGACTGCAGCCTACCAGGCTCCTCCATCCATGGGATTTTCCAGGCAACAGTACTGGAGTGGGGTGCCATTGCCTTCTCTGAATAAAGTATCTAAAGTGGAGTGAAGTGAAGTCACTCAGTCGTGTCCAACTCTTTGCGACCCCAAGAACTGTAGCCCACCAGGCTCCTCCGTCCTTGGGATTCTCTAGACAAGAATACTGGAGTAGCCCAAGAAAGTAAAGTTGCATTCAAATCTTTGCAAGCCCATGGACTATACAGGGACTGGAATTCTCCAGGCCAGAATACTGGAGTGGGTGGCCTTTCCCTTCTCCAGGGGATCTTCCCAACCCAGGAATCAAATCTCCTGCAATGCAGGTGGATTCTTTACCAACTGAGTTACCAGGGAAGCCACATGGAATATGGATACATGGGGAAATATCTGTCATCATAAACGTTTATTTAAAATATCTGCATCCCCATGCATAACTTGGAGAAGCGAATTTAGTCATTCTTCCCTCTGATCTATCCATTTCACTAAGCTTTGTAGCAGAAAGAACATAACATAATATTTTAAGGAAATTTGAGAATGCTCGAGCTTCCCAGCTGGGCAGACAGATCTCATCTTGAGCTGCCGTCTACTCTCCTAGAAACGCTTCCACCTTGTGTGATGCTCTGAGTCAATATTCATCACCGTATGAAGCTTCATCAAAATATTAACTTGCATCATTCCTACTGAAAGTATACACTTACCTAAAATTATATTCTAGAATAACCCATTGCTGCAGAAGCCCATAATCATTTTAAAGGTAGAAAGGTATAATTAGCACACCAAGATAATCTTTTGGGAAAATGACAGCATATAATTTGAAATTGTTTTATTAACATGATGGGTTAGTAACCTATCAAACACAATGGCTTTTAATTATGGATCAGGTGTTCTGAAACTATAACCAAAACTCTAGAGAAAAGCACTACAGCTTGTTCACTTTAAAAATGACACTAATTTTCATTGCATGGTAACCATAACAACCTTTCTTTCTTATTGAAATAATAAGTAAATGATTTCCTAAGTGTGGAGAGAAAAAGGCATTGCACTTAGGAAACAAATGTTGATTGATATTTTCATAAGTTGATGTTTAAACATTGTCAGTAGGAATAATTTTATGGCATGAGTATATTTTCTCTTCAGCTTTTATATTGGTATCAAGATTTAAATATTTTCTTTAGATTGAATAGTCTAAATATTTGTAATCAAAATGTATTCCTTAAAACTAGGTATTATTTTTAGATACAAAAACAAGCTTCAGTTGGGCAACTTAGAGGCAAATAACTCAGAATTATATCTGATATCTTTAATAATAAAGTTTCAAATGTTAACTCTTCTTTCACACAATTAAAGTACTGTCCATTTATAGCATTAGAAAATAGATTTCCATCTAAATGATACTGGCTGCCTTTTTTACTATAAATTTAAGTAAACAGTAGTTCCAACTGGATAAAAGGTTTAAAAAGTCACAATCTCTACATAATAAAAACAAACCAAAAAATCCTTCAGTACAGTTTTAAAATACTTTGTAGAATAGTGCACAGGCTTCCCAAGTGGTACGGAACCCTCCTGGGTCAGGAAAATCCCCCGGAGGAGGAAATGACACCCCACTCCAGTATTCTTGCCTGGAGAATCCCATGGACAGAGGAGCTTGGCATGCTACAGGCCATGGGGTAACAAAAGGGTTGGATTATGACCGAGTGACTAACAGCTGCAGCAACAAGAATAGAGCACAGCAGTTCTGGTGACCACATCACTTTTTTGGAGGAGGAGGAGGAGGGTTTTAGATAATCTGATATTGCGAACGCTGGAAAATTGCTGTGTACTGGTAGGTCCTGGCAGGCCCTAAATTCCACCACTAGTGCCACCTGGGAAGCCCACTTTAGAATATACTAAGTTCTTTTTTGTGTGCTCATTTACCCTTTTTGTAATTTTCTTGCCCCCTCACCTAGATTCCTTGCAGTTTCCATGTTCTCTTCTATTTTCATCCTGAAAATGTCTGATAGACTCAATGTGTAATTTTTTCCAATAGCGTGTCAATTTCAGCAGAATGCATGTCCTATTAAAGCCTCTTTTTATAGAATTTCAATCTTCAATAAGATACAGTGGGAGATTTTGAGACAATGTCATCTTCAAGGGTGACGCTTGGGAGGCGGCCTGCTCCCTCCTCCGTCAAACTCACTTTCATCATGTAGCATCCATACACATCTGGTGAATGTCTGATTTGTCAATAATTATAGATAGCACAGATTTACAAATACACAAATTGTGTTTTAGTTAATTATTTTCTACTTGGAAGACATTTCCTTTAGTCGGAGAAGTCACCGAATCACCGAGTCTCCAGTTAGGAAGTTAAGGTGTAGTGAGGGATGAGAATGGATGGGACGCACTGGCTTGTCTTGGATGCCGTGGTCCACGGTTGTCATGGAGACCTGGGAGCCACAGATGCTAGAGCTACACTTGGGAATCTTTTCTGAAGTACAGTCAGGACGTAGAGCCCAAAGGCATCAGCCAGCAGGGTGTCACGTGTCCCAGGCTAAAGGGGCACCCTGACCAGTAGAGGGTAACTTGCAGGTGTCACCTCTTCCCACGTGGGCCATTTGGTATGCAGAGAGGAATAATATGAGCAAGTAGAGACACTGACATCCCAGCATTCAGTGCTTCAATTATTTATTAATTTCATTCATCAAGATTCTCATTAATGAGCATGGTAGAGGTAATCAACATATGAGTGTTGATCTAGTTATCATTCATTCAAATTGTCTGAATGATATTAAAAGCTCTATTAATTGACCCAGGAAACTCAAATTTCAAAGAACAATTGATGCCCCTGGTCTTCGACACAGGAAAGCCACCTGCTGTCTGGACACACTGAGTTCCTTAGCCTTTAGACAACCTCTGTGAGACCTACGTGCGTTAGAGCTGTCTAATGCATTCAATTTGTATTTGAGAAAATAATTCATACATAGGAAAGCTTAGGTTTGAAAATCAGTTGAAGGATAATTTTCAAAATGTTAAACCATGACCAGTGCTGGGGTATCATGACCCTTAGCATTTGCTTTTTCTCTTTACATATTTCTTTTCTGAATTTAATTTTTATTTTATATTGAGGTATAGTTGATTTACAGTGCTGCATTAGTTTCAGGTGTGCAGCAAAGAGATTCAGTTATGTATATACACATAACATCTACTCTTTTTCAGATTCTTTCCTTGTATAGTTATTACAGTGTGTTGAGTAGAGTTCCCTGTGCTATACAGTAGGTCTTGTTGTTTATCTGTCTTATATATAGGAGTGTGTGTATGTTAATCCCAAACTCCTAAAATGTTTTTATCTTTGTTCTATTTTATGACAGCTGATTTATGACCCAATATGGTACTGAGCACACTGTGGGCTTCCATTAAATCAGAAGACAGAGGTCTTGAAGGCCTAGAGTGCGCTTAGTCGCTCAGTTTTGTCCGACTCTTTGTGGCTCCATGGACTGTAGCCCACCAGGCTCCTCCGCCTATGGGGTTTTCTCCAGGCAGGAATACAGGAGTGGATTGCCATGCCGTCCTCAAAGGGATCTTCCCAACCCAGGCCTAGAATACATGTGCTTTTTTTGCAGCTTTGAAAATCTGGACTGGTGTGTGTGTATGATACTTGATTCAGTGGAAAAATATTTTTCAATAGGTCTTTTTAAAAAACCCGTTTATTACTGGATGTATGGACTCCTTTGTTCATTTATCATTTTCACAAGCAAAGACACAATATAAATAATGTATATTAAAATATACTACCAATAGTGTATATTAAAATACATTTGCTTTTCCTACTCTTTAACAAAACATCATGCATTTTTGCTAAAAACACAAATAAAACTAATCTCCATCCCAAACGCTGTGGAAAATTGTTCAGGGTGTGAGAAATGTGGGAAGTAACTTTTTCCCTTCTTCTCACCCGACCTTATCACGAGCCCAGCAGCGCAGGACTGCAATCGTCAACACAACCCCCAGTTCCTGCTGCAGATAATCGTATTTTTCTAGAATCGACATCTGCTCTCTTCTGCAAACTTTGCCAAGTCTCCTGGGGCCACAGGGGAGTGGCCCCACATGTCCTGTGACTGAGCTGGAGTCGGGGCCCCCGGGGTGCCTGACTCCCAGGACGTGGTGCTTCCGGTCACCTCCTCCTGCTCCAGGGGCTGCTCCTTCACAGCTGAGCTCGGTTCCACTCACTTGACAGCCCAAACTTAAAAAATTACACTTAAAAAAACTAGCTGCTCTAAAAAATAAAGCCCATTAATGGAAAAAACAAAACGCATCTTATCTCTGGGGCTTCCTAAACTGGTGACTTAACACACTTAGGGTAAGTCAAGCGCCCCTCAGTTAAGCAAGAGTCTGTATATCTCAACTTCTCTGCATCCAACAGACAGGAGAACAATATCCTATATTTTTAAAATAAAAGTAGAAAAGAATGCCTGTTTAAGAAACAGAAAAACAAGTATGTATTAATCTTAAAATTGCTGTCAGTTGATTTACGAAACAGTGATTCTTAGAGATCACACTTTCAAAACTACCTTATATTTTGAAGATGTTTTATTATCAAATATAAACATCATATTTTACAGGTAAACTGTTATTTGCCTGCAAGTGTTCTCTAGTATGGGTTTCCCTGGTGACCCAGTGGTAAAGAATTCGCTGGCCAAAGTAGGAGATGCCAGTTCAATCTCTGGATCAGGAAGTTCCCCTGGAGAAGGAAAAGGCAACCCACTTCAGTATTCTTGTCTGGAGAATCCCATGGACAGAGGAGCCTGGCGGGCTACAGTCAGTAGCAAGGGTTGCAAGAGTCAGTCACAACTTAGCTGCTAAACCACCGCCACATTCTCTAATATACTGTATTAAAACGTTCTTTGAAAAGACCCTCTGGTAGGAAAGTTACCGAAACAAAAAACAAACAGCAAAAATCAGGTTATCTTTGAAAAGGGTCTTTTCGTTTCCTTTCTTTCTTCCTCTCCCTTCCTTCCTCTTTCTTTGTTTCTTCCTTCCTTTCTTTTTTTTATTGAATATAGTTACAATTACGAGCTTCTCTGGTGGCTCAGATGGTTAAGAATCAGCCTGCAAAGCAGGAGACCCAGGTTCGATCCCTGGGTCAGGAAGATCCCTTGGAGAAGAAAATGGCACCCCACTCCGGTGTTCTTGCCTGGAGAATCCCATGGACAGAGGCAGCTGGCGGGTTACTCTCCAAGCGGTGGCAGAGTCAGACACGACTGAGCTACTAACAAACAGACAGACAATTATATTCAACTTGTGCATTTAACTTGTACAATGTGCAGATTCGATGTTTTAATATACAAAAATATGATCACCACTTTAGCATTAGCTGACGTGTCTACCATATCACTTAATTACCATTTCTTTTTTGTAATAGAAATAAGATCTAATCTCTTAGCAAGTTTGAAGTTTATAACAGTGTGAATAATGGGTTTTTCCTTCAATATCCCTTTCATAGATTTTGAAAAATATGGAAATTTATGACCAAAGTATATCATGACAGTGAAGCAAGACTGTATCTTAAAATGTTGTCTAAGAACTTAAGCAATTAAGTATCCCTTTAGTAAGTAAAAACATTCATGGTATTAGTGAAAAATCAGAAGTTTAAACCGTATTGTTGACATATTCACTAATTTTCCACATGGAATTTCTCTATCTGATTTAACCCAAAGCTGGTTGTCATGGTGATTTTTTTTGGCACTAGTTTACCTTGTCCACAGTCTTGATGGAAACAAAAGAAATATTTCCTTTAAAACCAGAAAAGATAGTCATTGTGGCAGCTAGTTCTCCTTTGGTCAATAAAAGTGCATGTATAAGCTAAAGTTAAACCCAGAGGGGACCAGTTATGGATGCTTCACCAGGCACTTTGCACAAACAGCCAAGCATCGACACAGCCAAGGAACTGACGTATCAGAGCACACTCTCCGTCTGTCCATCTAACTCTTAAAATTTTTATTTTATATTGAAATATAGTTGATTTACAGAATGTTGTGTTAGTCTTACGTGGGCGCCATGGTGGTTCAGTTGTACATCTACATATATCTATTCTTTTTCAGATTCTTTTCCCATTTAGGTTATTATAGAATATTGAGCAGAATTCCCTGTGCTGTACAGCAGATCCTTGTTGATTATCTATTTTATATATAGTAGTGTGTATATTCATTTTATATTAATCTCAAACTCCTAATTTATCCCTCCTCCCTTTTCTCCTTTGGTAATTGTAAGTTTGTTTTCTATATCTATGACCCTGTGTTTTGTAAATAAGTACATTCCTATCATTTTTTTTTGAATTCCACATATAGGTGTTATCACATAATATTTATCTTTCTGGCTTACTTAATATGATCATCTTTAGGTCCCCCCATTTTGCTGCAAATGGCATTATTTCATTCTTTTTTATGGCTGAGTAATAGTCTATTGAATATACATATATATGTATATATGTGTGTGTGTGTGTATATATGTATGTATGTATATCTACCACATCTTCTTTTGTGAAATATTTGTAGGGTGAAGATGGAACCTTAGAGTTAGCTGATTTTTAGTCAGTGTGAGCAGAGATATTTTAGGACCCAATCACTCTGAACCTGGAAATAGAAAATGAAAGTCTCAGTAAATAACTCATTACTGATTTTCATAACAACCTCATGACTCACGGCATCTCATCTATGTTGTGGTGGCACTACAGGAGAGTGGATTTACTCCCTCTTAAAGTTAGACCTTGTGGTAAACTTCTCAGTTTCTATAAGAGACTTTTCAACAATAAGTTCTCATGTGTTTTCCCAGTGTCCTGCCACACATTTTGAAAAAGCTTGGTGACACACAGCCACGGTTTATTTGATAGAAGGAGTTGCTCCCCATAGTTCTCTTTCTCTCCTTCACACACACACACACACACACACACACACACACTCTTACACTCCCTCACACACATACTCTTACACACATACACACACCCCCACTCCCTCACACACACACACACACTCTCTCTCTTACACACACACTCTTACACTCCCTCTCACACACATACACACTTACACTCCCCCAAATACACACATTTGCACTCACACACACACACACTCTCACACACATACCCACACTTACACTCCCTCACACACACACTGTTACACTCTCTCATATACACACACACTGTTACACTCCCTCACACACACACAGTCTTACACTCCCTCATACACACACACACACACTCTTATGATCCTTAACACACACACACACACACACACTCTTACACCCTCACACTTGTATGCACGCCCTTACACTCCCTGGCATGCGTGTGCACATCCTTACACCCCTTTGCACACATGGGCACATTCTTACACTCTTGCATGTGCACACACACTCTTACACTCCCTGACACACACTCCTACACTCCCTCACATGTGCACACACGCTCTTACCCTCCCTCCC
>NW_024070206.1:59679191-59696920 GCF_014754425.2 Oryx dammah
CTCTTACCCTCCCTCCCAGGTGCACACACGCTCTTACACTCCCTCCCGTGTGCACACACGCTCTTACCTTCCCTCCCATGTGCACACACGCTCTTACACTCCCTCACATGTGCACACACGCTCTTACCCTCCCTCCCGTGTGCACACACGCTCTTACCCTCCCTCCCGTGTGCACACACGCTCTTACACTCCCTCCCGTGTGCACACACGCTCTTACAGTCCCTCCCATGAATGCAAGCGCTCTTACGCTCCCTTGCAAACATGCACATGCTTTTATACTATAGTCCTGTCTGCACTATAATTGAGATTTGGAGATGAATAAGCTAGTCATAAAAACAGCCACGGGGCTGCAGGCCCCTTAGTGCAAGCATTTGCTCAGCATTTTGTAATATTCACAGACGTCATTCACATCAGCTTTGAACAACTTCAGGGCGGAGGGTCGATCATTGTGCCTGTTGACCGCTGTGAAATTACAAAGCCCTGAGGTGGTATGGTTCACACTCCATCCCCTACTAAGGCCCTGTGACCACTGTCCCCTCCCCCTCACTAAGGCCCTGTGACCTCTGTCCCCTCTCCTCACTAAGTCCTGTGACCTCTGTCCCCTCTCCTAAGTCCTGTGACCTCTGTCCCCTCTCCTCACTAAGTCCTGTGACCTATGTCCCCTCCCCCTCACTAAGGCCCTGTGACCACTGTCCCCTCCCCCTCACTAAGGCCCTGTGACCACTGTCCCCTCTCCCCACCACTAAGGTCCTGTGACCACTGTCCCCTCCCCCTCACTAAGGCCCTGTGACCACTGTCCCCTCTCCTCACTAAGCTCCTGTGACCACTGTCCCCCCCCCTCTAAGCTCCTGTGACCACTGTCCCCTCCCCCCACCACTAAGGTCCTGCGGCCTCTGCAGGGCAACATGGGCTTGGAACCCTGGGCGTCATATGCCCACTGCCCAATCTGCATAGGAACCACATGCCAGCAGCATCTGACCCCAAGTGCAGCAGAGCCCCTGGTGCAGGGATACAGGAAGAGATGCTCTGACCATTTCCAGACTGGGTGATCCTGAGTGCCGGGAGCGACCATGTCCTCTGCCCACCTTGGCACCCAGGCCACCACAGCTGTATTAAAATGTAGGGGAAACGTGTCAGAACAGCACCTTCTGATTTTCTGATTTAATTTTGCCTTCCCTCCCTCATGGGAGTAACATTAATGAAACCATTCATTTAAATAAATTACCAGTCTTATCTACTTGTTCTGTGCAAATTATTATCCGTTTGAGACAACAGATAAGTGGCCTTGTCCAAAGTTGATTGTGTACAGTAAATGCCACGTTAATATTAATAACTTCATAGTAATTCGGTATTCATAGCATGCATAAGAACGAGGGCAAACTCATTTTTAAATGATCTTGACAAGGATGGGAAAGACCTGGGAGCAAGACTGATCCTGATTGTAATTGCATTGAGAACGAGCAATACAGGAAGTGACGCACAGGATGAGAGCCTCCATATCAGGCTGGAAGAGCAGCAGCAAGAAGCCATCAGGAGTGACTTGGAATCAGCTCCGCGAGGGGCTGGGGGTGCTGCCGCCAGTCATCAGGCTCTTAGAGGCCTCTTTCCAGCTCTGTACCGAGCAGGTAGAAAACTCCCGATCTGTTGCATAAGGGAAGCTAGCAGCTGGGCGCACTACACGGTTTGGGTGGGTCCCTGAGAGCAGCTTGGAAGGCTTAAGAGTAGCTTTTTCTTTTCCTTTTTCAGATCGAAATGTTTACAGAAATCAGGCAGAGAGCAAAGTGAGACAGCAACCTTCTAGAGGAGCGGTACTGCTACTCAACATATACATATATATATTTGGAATTATGGTTAATTTACAACGTTGTGTTAGTTTCAGATGTACAGTACAGTGATTCAGCTATACACACACACATATATCTGTTATTTTTCAAATTCTTTCCCATTATAGCTTATTACAGGATATTGAGTAGAGGTCCCTGCACTATACACTGGGTTCTTGTCGGTTATCTATTTCATATATAGTAGTGTGTATATGTCGGAGAAGGCAATGGCACCCCACTCCAGTACTCTTGCCTGGGAAATCCCATGGGCGGAGGAGCCTGGTGGGCTGCAGTCCATGGGGTTGCAAAGAGTCGGACACGACTGAGCGACTTCCCTTTCACTTTTCACTTTCATGCATTGGAGAAGGAAATGGCAACCCACTCCAGTGTTCTTGCCTGGAGAATCCCAGGGACGGGGAGCCTGGTGGGCTGCCGTCTATGGGGTCACACAGGGTCGGACACGACTGAAGCGACTTAGCAGCAGCAGCAGCAGTGCGTATATGTTAATCCCAAACTCTTATTCATGCCTTTTCTTCTTCCCCTTTGATAACCATAAGTTTGTTTTCTATGTCTGCTGGTCTATTTCTATCCTGTAAATAAGTTCACTTGTATGTCACTTCTTTAGATTTCACATATAAGTGATATCACATGATATTCAACTTTGTAGAGCAACTGTGACTTGCAGAAACAAGGGTCTAAGGTTGCTAAATTACCTGACTTTTTATAAAGGATACAGGAATCCAAATTGTCCTGTGTCTTCTTTGTCTTTTTAAAGCATTGCTCCCAGCGTTACTGAGATATAATTGACGTGGAACATTGTGTAGGTGTAAGCTGTGCAGACAATGAGCTTATGCAGTAACTGACCCTACAATAAGGTCAGTTAAACATCCATTGACTCATATGGTTACTTAGTTATCTTATAACTGAAGTTTGTACCTTTTCACCACTTTTACCTGTTTTCCCCATCCCTAGCCTCTGCCAACCATCAAGGATGCTGGGGAGGAGGGGCTCTCACAGGCGCCACATGTAGTGGACAAAGAAATTCCAGACCCCTCCAGGTCCTACAGATATGAGGTCCCCATGCCACTCCCAAGCTGGGAGCAGGGGCACATTCCGATGGTAACAGTATTCCCCAGCAAGGTCAGCTGCAGGGACCTGTGTGTGTAACAGAAGCTGTGTCTATACCAGGGATGGAGTCAGTCACTGTATTTCAATGACTAATTAAACGAGAAAAAAATGCAGTCAACTGATTGATTGGCGTCCCCAGGCCTGTGTCTGAATTGACTGAATTCAGCACTGAGGGCTCCGTGTAGGCGCCATCTGTGCAGCTGTGTGTTTTAACCTTTGGAGAGGTTGGGCCTCCTTAACTGCTCTAGAAAACTGAAAGCGTAGAACACACAGGGAACAGGGTCCTGCGTTCTGAACTGTTGGCTCACAGGTGAAAATGGCGCAGAACCGGGAGAAGAAATGCCCAGAAGAGCATCTTTCTCCAAGGTTTCTGTGTAGCAAGAATGAGAAAAATCGGATTCGCCGGCAAAATGGTTTTTAACCTTTATTCTTAGCATAAATCAAGAGGCTCATTTTTCAGTCTCTACAATTCAATTAAAGGTCAGATTTGTAATGGAGATCCTAATTATTAATGTGTTGCTATTTTAATTATTAATAGGTTGAAATATTTGCATAATGGATAAAGAAGTAGCCCAAGAAAACTATGGTATCATCTAAGACTCTTTAAAATGTTTTATCAATATCCCCTTTGTTATGAGCTTATACAATTCATTTAAAACTCACACATTTATTTAAAATATCACAAGGGTGAAGCTACTGTTAGTACCATTTGGTTAAATGAATCAAATTATACTGATTATGGTTCTGAAATATTTAAAAGAGATGATTTGTATAGAAATCAGCAAGGAAAATTGTAAAGACAGCATTTATTTTCTTATAATCCTAACATTAATTTCTAAAGAATAATTTGGTTTAAGATATATTAACCACACCCAACATTGTTCTCCTTCATCCTGAAAATGTACTGAATCTAAGCAACTTAATAAGGCAGAAACATGTCACATATGTGATGTTTTTAACTATATGCTGTTGGAATTAGTTTTTCTGAATGAGATTTGTCAGAACCTAGAAATATCTGTTTCTGTTATTAATAATAAATCTCCTGACAAAATTAGGTAGCAAATGTTTTAACAGATGATTGATATTATAATACTATCTATAAATTAATTTAAAGGAAAGAGTTTGCCTAGTTGTTTTTGTTTAAGTTATGGTATTATGAAAAAAATATAGATTTTCTTTTAAATTTGAAGTGTCATTTAAAATTTATTATCAGTATAATTTGATTCATATAATTATAACTAAACTATGTAAACCCAAATATTAAGAATAATATTTTTTTATTTATATAAGCATGTAAAAACTATTGGCCCAAGGAACCAATGAATTTCCTTTTTTAAAGAAGGAAAGAACAAGAATGTTTAGCTTCAGAGAAATAATTTATCTAGGGATGTTTGAGGGCAGAATTAGTGATACTGACCAAAATGAACTTTTCAGTAGCTAATGTGATATTTATTAGGGTTCAGTTTAACCAATGTTAGTAATTATAAGAGACACAAAATTCACTATTAATTAGCTCATCATCAATTATTTAAATATGCCTTTAAAGGATGGTCACTTTCAAGCCTGTTTTCTATGTTTGGTGTGGATTTCATTCCTACATTTCTTCACTTCAGTTCCTTTTCACCTGGTAAAAATTTTACCTTCCTTGTCTATTACAACTATTAGTTTGAAAATGTTTTGTTCTGAAAGCTGATATCAACCTATGAATTCTTATTTGGGGAAACATGATTCAAAATTTAGGCAGAAGAGACTTTAAAAAAAAAAAAAAAGAAAGATTTTTTTTTTTTTGAACAGCTCCTAGTTAAAAATATCTTTCTTTTGATGAAAACAGAGAACGTGATTTCAGGAGAAAGAATCACCACCAAAGTGTTCCCTTTCAAAAAATTCGGCTCATAAGGAAGTAGCAGTTAGCATAATTAACTCATGGGGGGTGCTGAAGCACATATTTAGAGATTTTTCTTTCTTGTTAATTAGTTAAACAAAAAATAGGCTGTGTGTCCATCACAAGGGCATCTGTGTGACTGACCATGTTTACACAGCCTTTTCCTCCATTCTCTCCAGTTTAACCAGGATAAAACTGGCATGAAACAATTTATCCATCAACATACTGATTGGATATATGTATATTTTGTGAAACGATTGACACAATATTTCCTTAAAATCCACCAACTCTCATAGTCACAATTATCTTTTTCTTTTGGTGAGAACTTCCAAGATCTACTCTCTGCCTGCTTCTAAATATACACAGATTACTGTAAACGACAGTCACACGCTCTACATCACATCTCTAGGACTAACTCTTCTCATAACTGGAAGATTCTGCCTTTTGACCGGCTTCCCTTTCCTCCCATCAGCCCCTTACCTGCCTCTCACGGCCACCTATTTGTTCTCTGTTTCTAGGACTTCATTTGTTAAAACAATTTTAGATTCCACACACAGGTGAAAACATACAGTATTTGTCTTTCTCTGTTTGATTTCACTTAGTATGAGGCCCTTGCGTTCCATCTAGTGTGTTACTGGTGCAGCCCTGTCTGACTCTGCAACCCCAGGGACTGTAGCCCACCAGGCTCCTCTGTCCATGGGATTCTCCAGGCAAGGATATTGGAGTGGGTTGTCATTTCCTTCTCCAGGGGATCTTCCCAACCCAGGGACTGAACCCTGGTCTCCCGCACTGCAGGCAGATTCTTTACCATCTGAGTCACCAGGGAAGCCCATCTATGTTGTTGCAAATTGCAAAATTTCCCTCTTTTTTATGGCTAAATAACGTTGTAGTATCTATGTCTATATCTTAAGCTATTTTAACACGTAGATCTACTGGATAACTCTGGTGGCTCAGAAGGTAAAGCATCTGCCTACAATGTGGGAGACCCAGGTTCAATCCCTGGGTTGGGAAGATCTCCTGGAGAAGGAAATGGCAACCCAATCTAGTATTCTTGCCTGGGAAATCCCATGGACAGAGGAGCCTGGTGGGCTATAGTTCATGGGGTCCCAAAGAGTCAGACACGATTGAGTGACTTCATTTTCACTTTCACTTTCACTGGATAGCTCTAATAACTCGATCTAGATCTACCCATCCTACATTTTAAAAATCTATTCATTTATGGATGGACTCTTCAGATTATTTCCATGCCTTGGCTATTATAAGGAGTGTTGCAGTGATCACTGGGGATACACATATTCCTTCAAGATAGTGACTTTGCTTCCTTTAGCTGAATACACAGAAGGGGAGCTGCTGGGTCACATGGTAGCTCTGTTCTTCATTTGTTCCTACAATGACTGAACCAGGTCACATTCCCACCAACACGTGTGCTTACATAGCTTGGAATCTACATCGTCTATTGCAGCAACTTCCCCCAGCATCTGCCTTATGTCACTCCAATGTGTCACAGTGCCCTTGACAACAAATACACTATACAGAAATACACAGTCAATGACAACCACACAATTAGACGCTGCTGTTCCAGCTGCAAGGACAAAATGCAACAGGAAGGGATAAGGTCATCATAATGAGTGGAAAGTGCTGCTGCTGCTTCTGCTGCTAAGTCGCTTCAGTCGTGTCTGACTCTGTGCGAGCCCATAGATGGCAGCCCACCAGGCTTCCCTGTCCCTGGGATTCTCCAGGCAAGAACACTGGAGTGGGTTGCCATTTCCTGCTCCAGTGCATGAAAGTGAAAAGTCAAAGTGAAATTGCTCAGTCGTGTCCGACTCTTCGCAATCCCATGGACTGCAGCCCACCAGGCTCCTCCATCCATGGGATTGTCCAGGCAAGAGTACTGGAGTGGGGTGCCAGTGCCTTCTCTGAGAAAATGCTAGTAATTAAAATAAAATGCAGTCTTTTCATTTTAGGCTTTTAATTGATTGAATTTATTTATCTGCTTATTTATTGAAAGATCTTAGACTTATTCAGATAGATTTTTAAAATTCAGTAATATGTCATGCTCAGGAGTATGTATATTGGAAAATATAAGCCAGTTAAATTAGCATGTCCTCAATGATTCTTCTCTTCTGATTAATTCCATGTTTTCCATCTAACATTCACCATGTATGCTGCTCTTGAACCATTTCTTAACATGTGTCCCAGCAATGTCTCTGAATATTGCTTCAAAAGTCACTGATGTGTACATATTCCTCAATGTTAAAATACAAAACGACTTAATTTCAGCTACCTTAAAAAAAAAAAAAAACAACCTTAAATCCATGTCAGAAGTCCAACCGATACTGAACAGTTTTTTTTGTTTTTTTGTTTTTTTTTTTGTTTTTTGCAGTTCTTTTTATTTGGAGTCTTGTTAATCATCTTCTCACTCCACCCAAGGAGCCAAAGAATAATTCCTGTGGCATTCTGCATTCCTCCATTTAGTCCCTCTTGGAAATCCACCACCAAGCTTGGGGACTTCACCCCAGTGAAATTGTAAGCCTTGTTAGGTTTTTATCTAAAACTCTTGCTATAGCATGGGTAGCTGTGATTGCAGAGTCAACTGTCTATGGCTACCAGTTTCACCAAGATTGTAACAGCATTTTTATTTTCCATGCAACGAAAAAGCTTTGTTAGTAAAATCTTAGGATGGGGAACACGTGTACACCTGTGGCAGATTCATGTTGATGTATGGCAAAACCAATACAATATTGTAAAGTAATTAACCTCCAATTAAAATAAATAAATTTAAATTAAATTTAGAAAGAGGCTTTATTTCAAATAGTCAACTCTGAATAACTGAAAACAAGAGAAGAAATTATCTTAAAGCAATAGTCTTTCTTTGTGTTATTCCTTAATGGCATTTTCACCATGTTTTAAGCTGAACGTTTCCATGTATCACAAATAGGGGATCATGTGCGGCTGAATATTAGGATGAAGCTCCTTTGACATCATAGTTCGATTTCGGTCTACTCGCTTTTTCTTATTCACATTAACAAAAATGCAAAGCGAATGGCTGTGTAATGCATATCCGTTATGATTCCAAGCAAGCCATTAGCTTTCGAGAAACGCGGCTTAAACCACTCAAGGGATCGGATTCCCTGGCGAGCACAACCGCAGACCACAGGTGTCCTGAGATGCCAAGGTCTGTGCAGAGGTCAAGGTCAGGGAGAGAAGCAATAGTTCCAGAAGGAAAGAAACTCTTATCCAAAGAGGATAGTTTATTGATAGCAGTTCTTGGTTGGTTTAATAGCAGCTGTAAAGCTCAGCAAATTCAATTTAGTGTTGTTTGGAGGCAATGAGAAAACAATATGAAAAACACAAAACCAGAGGGTTTAGAGTCTCAGATGACAATGCAGTTTTGTCAATCGTATGAATCAATTTAAACATGTTTACTTCAATTTTAAAAAGTCATTTCAAGGAATAAAAACATGAAGGAGGTGCTCTCAAAATTCTCATCCCTCCTGTTACAGCAACAAATCTACCTTCCTCCGTCCTAGGACGCCCTTCTACACAGATCAGATTCTGAAATCTGGATTTGTCTGATAATCACGGTCACATGGTTATGGTATTTCCTCTTACCACAACCCCTATTATTCATTTAATGATATATCTTATACTCAAGTGTTACTTAAATTTCATGAAATACAAAAATAGCAGACAGGTTTGTTGATACTTGGGACGTTTTAACTTGACTTTTTATTTATTTATTTTTTAGATTTCTTTTTTAAAATTTATTTATTGTTTGATTGAAGGATAATTGCTTTACAGAATTTTGTTTTTTCAGTCAAAGATCAACATGAATCAGCCATAGGTGTACACATGTGATTCAGAGAGTATATACAGGTGTGAAGCATTGAAAGCACTTTGTGTTCATTATTGTGATAACCTTTATTGTACTTTCCATCTGTTCTTATCACAGTTTGTGGGTTGTAAGATGCAGAAAGCAGTCCCCCTCAGCTGGTGTTTAAAGCTAGAATGAGCAAAGCGATGCATTGAGAGGGTGGGGGGCGGGCGGTGTCCAGGACCCCGAAGAGGAAGCTCAGTGGCCTGCAGGCCTGGAATTCAGGCAGCCTGTCGCTCTGCTTCTGGGTACCTTGTTCCCCGCTCTGCATCCATTTCTCTTTACCTCCTGTCCTGCTCCTTTTAAAGAAAGTCTCAAAGTCAGCGCAAGTCTCCTCCATCTTCTCTGACTTGGGGTCTCTGTAGCCTTTCTTCTTGTCACATAAAAGAATCGAGGAAACCAGATATGAGGCTGGGACATACCAGGATGGTGTGAAAACCGACTATGCAAATTCTCAGAATTCAGGGAGACTTTGTAAATCACCTGGATAGCCTCCGGTCTGTTACAGTTGATGAGAAAAGGGCCAGGATGCTTAAACAATAAGACCCAGAAAACTGCTGTGAGGTCAGTGGGCACCCAGTGGTCACTGGGTGAGGATGAATATTTAACTGAGAATGGAGAAAGCATGGTAAATTAAATTCATCTTCATAACAAAACGTGAAGAAAAATGGTCTTGAGTTAGGAGGTCTAAGTAATAGGAAGGTTTCAATAATAGCTGTTTTATTGTTTTCCAGTATAAACAGAAATCATACTAACTACTTGCAACTTGGTAGCTGGTGGCTCAGACAGTAAAGAATCTGCCTACAATGTGAGAGACCCCAGTTCGATCTCTGGGTGGGGAAGATCCCCTGGAGAAGGTAATGGCAACACACTCCAGGATGTTTGGAAAATCCTGGAAAATTCTATGGACAGAGGAGCCTGGCAGGCTACAGTCCATGGGCTCACAACAATCGGACATGACTGAGCAACTAACGCACACATTAGTGAATATTCAAACATTAATTAATTTACACACTTTTATTCACTCTGCTTCTAAAGCTCTTTGGAGTACCTGAAAACAAAGTACTTTCTTGTGTGTTAAATAAAAGTACTTTCTTGTGCTATAATAGCACAGCACCAGGCTGAGCTCCCTGTGTTATACAGCCTTTTCCCACTAGCTGTCTATTTTGCACATGGTAATGTATATATTTCAGCGCTTCTCTCTCAGTTCATCCCCACTCTCCTTCCCCACTGTGGCCACAAGTCCTTTCTCTGTGTCTGTGTCCCTGTTCCTGCCCTGTGATAAGCTAGAGGGGTGCGACGAGGGGGCAAGGAGGGAGGCTGTATATATGTGCTCACGGCTGATACACATTGTCGTATGGCAGGAATCGACACAACAGTGTAAAGCAGTTATCCCCCAGTTAAAAATTTTAAAAAATGTAATCAGTCAGTTCACTCCCTCAGTCATGTCCAACTCTTTGTGACCCCATGGACTGCAGCACGCCAGGCCTCCCTGTCCATCGCCAACTCCTGAAGCTTGCTTAAACTCATGTCCATCGAGCCGGTGATGCCATCCAATCATCTCATCCTCTGTCGTCCCCTTCTCCTCCTGCCCTCAATCTTTCCCAGCATCAGGGTCTTTTCCAATGAGTCAGTTCTTTGCATCAGGTGGCCAAAAATGTAATAACATAGTTTAAAATACCAGCAGGCATTATAAATGAGTATCAGCTTTGCTTAGTTAAGGGGTAAGCAAGTTCCAAATGAATGGTGCTCCATTTTGCCAAGGAAATGTATTTAATTGCTCATCCTTTTCTGGTGGAGCTCTTTCATCAGATACAATATAAACAGAAAGGGGGGCATTTTTTCCTCCATGTGTGTCCATGTTTACGTGAATTCTCACAGGTTTAAATTCTGCAGTTTCACTCTTAAAATATTCCAGTGGAAAGCTTAAGTCTGTGACTGCCTTTGAAAAGTGACCAAGTCTCTTAGCCTCTAGCTTCTCAGTAGTAAAGCTTCTCAAAGCCCTGCTGAGAACACAAATGGCCAGTTGTGTTTCACAGCTGGAGCTTTCGGAAGATAAGTACTAATTCAAGATATTTTGTCTAGTGTGAGGTGTAATACCATTTATGATCCCTGGAGAATAATCTCTAAAGCAAAGAAGAAGGCATATTCTTGCATATTCCATGAAGAGCTTGTCTCATGAGTAAACTAACACAGAGGTACCATTAGTGTCTAGAAAACAACTGACTGTTCTAGAAAATTTTAATATAAAAAGTCAATGTCATTTTCACAGAGATTGATGTACAGGCAAAAATTAGACTGTTGTCAAACATTGATAGCCACCGGTATCACCACATATTGCATGAGTAAAAAATATCTGTTTTGTGAACATGTTCATCTCAACAGAGCCAATAAAACACATTGAAAAAGGAAAAACTGGAAAACCAAAAAAATAAATTAGACATGTTAGTGAAAGCTGCACATTCAGTGCAGCATATTGAGTAAATTTATTATTTTTCCTCCAGACTAACCTCCATTTAATTAACTGAATAAAATCAAAGTGGTTTTTAAAGATAAACACTGATTTTTTTAAAAATGCTGATTTTTAAAAGTGGCAAATTATTTTATTTCAACTTTGAAAAAGTACATGGAAATTGAGATCAATAATAAATCTATCCATAACAGGAAAAAAGATTATGAACTCTTCAGATACCTTTGCAATATTTTTCTATTTTATTTCAGCAATGGTACAGTCTTCTAAGAAAAACATCATTTGCAAAGAAAGAAGGTAAAACAATAAATAAAATGATAAAGAAAAGGCATTTTTATTTAAAAATAAATTAAAAAGTGAAATAGTACCCTGAAATCTTTCATCATATGCTTTTCTTTGATAAAATATGCTTAGAGTTTCATCATATAATAATAAAAAGGTATTAATACATTGTGTGAAGTAGTCAAAATGTATCTCCTTAACATATTTGTAAAATTAACTAACTGTGACTTTTGTTGTGTAAATTAAAGGGATTTAAAAATCTTTCATCCCTTGAAGTTAGAAATGAGGACACTTGTAAGACCATTCTCAAAGGCGAACATGGAATTTAAAGAGTTTTAAAGTACTTTTGGAAATTAGCTTATTTAAATCTACCAAGCATTGCATAATGGAAGATGATTACCATATAGCAACATTTTGGGGATGATTATCATATAACAACATTTTGGGCAAGGTATAGGAAGCTGATGATAGGTTAACTTTTTTTTTTTTCCACTTCTACAAATAAATCAATTTAAAAAGTATGGTTTGAATTGAAAGGGGAAAAATAAAACAATGCAATTTGGGTTAAGAACTTCCTATATTATATTGCATTTTCTGGGAAAGATATGAGGCCCCTGATTCCTATGGAAATAAAATAAAATGAAAAGAAGAAACTCCTCGAAAAAAGGTGATGACTTTCATGGACTGAATTGTCGATGACTTGGTGAATGATTTTAACCACATGAACAAATCACTTCCAGAGTTAGTTCTCACCTGTCAGTTAGCGTGTTTTGGTTGACTTAAGAAATGAAAAGTTCTAATGCATGTATTTTGGTGTAATTCAAGGGCATTAAATTACAAGGTTGAGGAAGAAGTCATCCAAGTGTCCTGATGGAGCAGCAATTGAAGGAAGTGAGTGAACATCTCCAAGAATAGAAGCTGCTTCTTAAGAATGGAAAGACACCAACACGGTGCCCAGTCGTAAGGAAAGACCTCTGTAATCACAGAGGGCAGCGCCAGGAAACTGACATAGTGCAATTAAGGACAGGCTCGTCTAACTCTTGCATAAAGTGCGCATTAATAGGGCCACGCCCCCGAACACAGCCAAGACTGAGAGCCCCAGAGAAGGTCAGTGAAGGGTGCTGAAGGACTCGCCGAAAGAAGCTTTATTTTACTTGAAAACAGATAGCCTACGAAGGGCGGCGAGATGATGAAAACGTGCATTTAGCTAAATGGAAACTGTCAAGTCACAATCAGAGACATCAGACTCTAAATATTAGTATTATCTAACTATGCATTAAACATGCATTAATGTTATTTCATCCTCTTGTTAGAGGCACCTGGAACTCGCGGAATTAATACTTCATGAGGAAAGTGAAGCAGGCCTTCCTTTGTCCCAAGGAAGACATTGTCAATGGAATTTTTAAAGTCACAATTTCAATATAACAAACTGAGGACATGAATTTCAGTGTGAGAAATGAATCATTCATAGGATAACTGACCAACCATAGATAGGTCTGTACCGTTAATCTGGGACATAGATCTTGACATGGATAAAATGTGATTGATGGGTATGAGAACATATCAGATCCCATTAAGCTAATTGGCCGGGAGCGCTCAGATCACAGTGAAGTGCCTGACCGATCCAATATGCTATTTGAAACAGTTTTTATTTAGCTAGCAAGAACATGCCTTTTCCACAATTAGGTAGTGTATCATGTAAAACTGTATTTTTGTCTTGGACTTATGAATATTGGATTGTTACACCGTTTTTTTCTTGCCAACAAGTTGAAAAAAGTTAATAAAAAAAGGAACCGTGTGTCCCCAAGATAGCTAAAAGGGCTCATCATAAATGGCTTCCGTTTTGAGCAGTAAAAAGGCAATGATTTTCCTAATAAAAAATTGAAGTAAAGATAGCTTTTGGTAGTGTCTGTCCCCTCTAAGAAAGGTTTTATCTTCTCACAAACGTTATTTTCATTACATAGCTGACTCTCAGCTTTCTTAAAATCAGTTGGGAGAGCGTAAGAACACTCTCCATACTCCTAATCCATTGAGATACCAGCTCAGACCTTACACCTGTATTTTCATGATGTGGGAGTTTTCCCTTGTATGTTTAGTCCTTTACCGATTTTTCTGTAAACATGACCTGAATTGTTTTCATCCAAATTATTAAAAGCAATATATGAGAATACTTTTCTTCAGAGGAAATAAGGCTCACTAAATTTAGGGGGAAAAGCTTAGGGAATAGAGTCACAGTATCTTTTAAAGGGACATAAATTTTGAAGCCGATCTTTGATGTTTGGAGAAAACAGTCATTGAATAACAGAGACCTAAACCAAATATAAAAAGTAAGTTGAAAGTGAAAGTTGCGTCTGATTCTCTGCAACCCAAGAATTTGCCAGGTCAGAATACTGGAGTGGGTAGCATTTCCCTTCTCCAGGGGACCTTCCCAACCCAGGGATCGAACCCAGGTCTCTTGCATTGAAGGTGGATTCTTTACCAGCTGAGCCACAAGGGAAGCCCAAGAATACTGGAGTGGATAGCATATCCCTTCTCCAGTGGATCTTCCTGACCCAGGAATCGAACTGGGGTCTCTTGCCCTGCAGGCCGATTTTTACCAACAGAGCTATTAAGGGAGCCCAAATTAAGGAAAACTAAAATAATGATAATAACTTACACTTGGTTGAAATCCTCATTAACATAAACAAAAATTTGGAAAATGGAAACAAAGAAGACTCCCTCTGGCACACTCTCTTCCTGCTTCATTAACTCCGTGAAGGTACCAGTTGTGCCTGTATAAACAAGTAAAATCCAAATCCTGTAACTCAAACACGGAATCTCCCGGTAAAGGTGAGACTGAGAGGGCCCTGCCAGAGTCATCCCTCTTGTTCTCTTCCTAAGAACTAATTTAGTTCAAAGTTTTCCATTTTTAAAAAATCCATTGTGTAAATAGGAGTATGACCTAAAGAGCTGGCAGAAAAATAATTGGTGGCAACTTATAAGGATGGTGAGCATGGAAAAGGCGTTTGCATATGTAAGAGAAGTTGTAAATTTTGAAAATGATAAGAGTTGGACGACCGTTTTATTCCATCAGTGGCTCTGAAATTTTAGCAAGTGCCATTAAAGTGAACAAGGAAATTAGCATAAACAAAACACAGAAGTAGCAACAGCTAAGAAAAGATGAACTGGTCCCAAATTACCAAATTGACCATAAATGAAGCCTGGAGGCAGGAGGCCGGTCCTGAGAGAGAAACACTTTAACACTGATGTTTAACTGTCAAAGAGTTAAGGCACTTTAAATTGCACACCATCCAGAAGCTACTTTGTTTCGGGAGATAATTTTGCCTTTTGCTTCTCATGCAAGAAAGGCTCACACATACGGAAAGGAAAATGACACCGATCGACAGAGGCACCTGCTTCTCATGTGCTCGTGGAAGCAGAAGTCCACTGATACATACGTTACAGAGGTCACAGGAACTGATAAATACACTTTCTAGACCTTATCACTGAGATCTTGGTGGTCAAAGACAATTGATTTCTTGACAAAAATTATTCCATCAGATCAGTTCAATCTGATCTGAACCTGGAAGGTATTTACAACCTCCCAGCCAACTCCTGAACTTGGGCTCTGCCTCTGTGGTGGAGGGCCTAGCAGTGGTGGAGGAAAGCCTGGGACTTCTTCAGCATCACCTCGTCCTACTGCCTGGACAGGTGTCATCAATGTCTGAGGGGCCATCAGGGCAGGAGAGACGGCAGGAACACTGGAGGGCTGCCTTTCTGCAAGTGACTGGTTAAAAATTTAATTCTTGAATGCATCTTCAGAAGAAAACAAAATCCTGCAAAAAGCATAACATATTACTACACCTACTCTACACAAGGTAAGGCTCAGTGATCCTGAAGGGTAATGAGATATTCACCAGCGTCTCCTTTAGATCCAAGGGCATGCATGTGCCTTCATGTGAAAGGAGCGAATTCAAGAGTTGCAACGTTGTTTCTGGATTTAACATCAAAAATAAAGTTGAATATTTGGGGTTTGTGCGCAAGGTGTATATAAAGGGGTCATGCCTGCATGCTCAGTTGCTTCAGTCTTGTGCAGCTTTCTGTGACCGCGTGGACTGTAGCCTCCCAGGCTCCTCTGTCCATGGGATTCTCCAGGAAAGAGTACTGGAGTGGGGTGCCATGCCCTCCTCCGGGAAAGGGATCATACTGTTCTCTTAAAATACACAAACACTCTGCTACATTAATGACGGTACCAGAAATTTTTAAAACTAAGTGTACAGAAGTCCTCCTTATTGACAGTTTCAGTTTGCACGGCCTCGGGTACCCGAGGTCACCCGAGGTCAACAGCAGTCCAAAAGTATGAAATGGAAAATTCCAGAAGTAAACAATTCATCAATCTTAAGTTGCACAATGTTCCGAGTTGCATGATAGAATCTCACACAGCCCTGCTCTGCCCCACCTGGGTCAGGAGTCATTGGTTCCCCAGCCTGTGCCTCCGACCCTCCCATTAGTGTAGGACACAACAGTGTGTGCACAGTATGTTGTACTATCTGTGGTTTCAAGCATCCACTGGGGAATCTTACAGTGTGCCCTCCACGGAGAAGAGGGGACTACATCATAGAAGTAGCATTTAGAGGCTTCCCTGGTGGCTGAGACCGTGAAGAATCTACCTGCAATGTGAGAGACCTGGACTTGATTTCTGGGTTGGGAAGATCCCCTGGACAAGGGCATGGCAACCACGCCAGTGTTCTTGCATGGAGAATCTCATGGACAGAGGAACCTGGAGGGCTACAGCCTGTGGGGTCACAAGAGTTGGACACGACTTAGCGACTAAACCACCACAATTCAAAGACATAAGGAAATCAGTCCTGAATATTCACTGTAAGGACTGATGCTGAAGCTGAAATGCCAAGACTTTGGCCACCTGATGTGAAGAACTGACTCATTAGGAAAGACCCTGATGCTGGGAAAGATTGAAGGCAGGAGGGGAAGGGGATGGCAGAGGATGAGATGGTTGGATGGCATCATCGACTCAATGGACATGAGTTTGGACAAGCTCTGGGAGTTGGTAATGGACAGGGAGGCCTGGCCTGCTGCAGCCCGTGGGGTCGCAAAGAGTTGGACACGACTGAGCAACTGAATTGAACTGAGCAAGGACCACTGTCCTGAGATCCTTGCATCATCTGTGGAGCAATGCGGATGTAGAGTGACTCTGACTAATTAAAGATGCTTACTGTAACGTCTAGCCAATTTTTGAATCTTTAAAAGAAAGAAGTATAAATAATGTCAGGGTTGGAGATAAAATAGAATCATAACTCAAGTGAAGGCAGAAAAAGAGAAAGAGAAATGCATGATGGATGGAACAGAAATGCCAGCAAGATGGTAGATTTTACTCAAACTGTGTCATCAATTACATCAGAGCGAATATCTCATCATAACTGAACAGACTGAAATCATCAGCTTGTATTAAAGGCAAAGCCTGGCTATCAGCTTCTTCAGGAAACTCCCTTGAGATACAAGGAAAGAAATAGTTTAAAAGTAGGAGGATGAGGGAAGACGGGCTGTGTGGACATTAACAAAGGCTGGAGCGGGGACTTCAATGTCAGTGTAGACTTGGGAACGAGGAAGATTCTCTGGGACAAGAGAAGACAATGTGTATTGAGAAGAGTGTCTAGTCCCCAAGAAGACTGACCATGAGCATCCGTGCAAGTCTGTGCCAGGACTGGACCACTGCCCACATCTGGAGCCCCTCACAGCCCTGTCCTGACCACAGCCCGGTCTTTTCTGAGTGGAGGGTGGGGCCACTCCCCCCACCCCCAGAACTCGGTCCTTTGCTTCAGAGAGCCAATCTCACTGGGCAGTTTATTCACTTTGCTTCAGAGAGCCAATCTCACTGGGCAGATTATTACTTAAGTGAACTTTTCATCAATGCTTTCTTAAACTACCAGCAGGATGACATCAACTTGCCCATTGATGACACACTTAACGTGTTTTAAACACGCTTCGTACACGGGGAGGTGCTAGTGGAGAATCAAATACCTTGGTGTTTGTATAGAAACAGCAGGGATACAAACACTGCCCTTAAAGAACCGCAGGCTGGTGAGCGACGTGATTTTAGGAGAGTGTGAAGATGCTTCCAGGGAGCCCAGGGGCTGGGGGCCGGAAGAGCTCCAGCAGGATGGAGTTGGGGAGGGGGAGTGCCCTAGCAGGATGGGGGATGGGAGTGCTCCACCGGGATGGAGGGGGGGAGTGCTCCAGCAGGATGGAGGTGGGGAGTGCTCCAGCAGGATG
>NW_024070206.1:59696930-59769430 GCF_014754425.2 Oryx dammah
AGTGCTCCAGCAGGATGGAGGTGGGGAGTGCTCCAGCAGGATGGAGGGGGGTTGATGCTCCCCAGGGAAGGGTGCCCTGAGCTGAGCTGTCAGTTCTGAGAAGACAACAGCAAGTCCAAGACGGGAGGAAGGACACTGCTGAAATAGGGAGGGGCACGCTGAGGAAAAAGAGTGCAGGGGAGGGCAAGCAGATTGAGGAAAAAGAGGAACCAGGACTGATGGACTGAGAGCTCTCTCTGTTTCCTGGGCTCTGTCAGGCTCCCAGGTTGCAAACCGTGATGGACTCATCAGGGGAATGAGAATCGTTGCTCCATGTGAACAGAGTCTTCCGCAGCCGACTTCATGCAGCAGGCGTGGAGGGTCCTCTCTCTGTCAGGCAAGGCGTTCATGTAGCTTCCACCAGGGTTACTGAGGGCCCCATCTCAGCAGCCAGAGACGTGAGCCTGCCTTGGACACAGGGCAGCGCTGTGCAGAGCTGGGCGGGCTTGTTTCGTGTGTCAAATCCATCTCGTGCCCATTGGCAATGGTAGTGCCCCTGGACCCGACTCATGGAAGAGGGGGCATCTCTGCTCTAGAGGTGCCCGAACAACCACAGAATGCTCAGGGCTGAATACGGAGGTTAAGAAACTCCACCTTTTTAAGCAGAACTTCAAAAGATTGGGTGGGTTCATTTGCTCGTTTAGATAATATTTATTAACATTGATTCTGGCAAGAAATTCCCTAAGTTCTGTCGGTGCAAATTTCAACCCAGGTCTCTTTAAATATGCATCATTGCTAGTGTTTTCTTCTCATTTTCTGGGCCAAATACTGAATTAAGTCACCCATCTCATCTCCTCTTAGCAACAAAGTGCCCAGCATTCTGGGGGCCCCAAGAAACCCTCACTTCTCGTCCTGAAGCAGTTGTCTTTGATGTCATTTCATATGAGTTACAGAGGACAGCAATGTTTTTATAGAAACGTAATGATTAGTCAAAGTTTGGAACAGAAATCCGTTTGAAATGTGTCATAGTCTAATCACTACTAACTTCTTTCTTTTGTCATTTTGCAAAATGAGATTATTTTTCATGGGTCGACATGAATTACATTTTAATATTTTCCCCAGCATAGTTTGTGGAATTAAACCTAACTAATTAAACATAGTTATGCAACATACAAGAATAGTTATTTTGCTGAAAGCATTATCTCAATACAATTGTGGTATTAATATCCCTGGGCTGCACTTCAAGGAACATCCACCAGAGGGCAGTGGACCCAAGATCAGAGAAGACAGGATTTCAAACCAGGACACGGGTAAATTACTTAAGATCCTTTATACTGATCTTTACCAGGGAGCAGATCTACTATTTAAAAAGATAAAAATTACCACAAATAATTTCTTTATTCTTTTTTCAAAATTCTTGAAGAGGGACCACTAAATACCAGTTTGATATTTTTAGATGATTGCATTTGAGGGGGTGGGCAGCTACATGTGCGTTTTAATTTTTTATTATTTCTTAAATTATTTATTTTTGTCAAACATTACCTTTTCGTTTTATATCGAGGTGTAGCCGATTAACATGTTGTGATGGTTTCAGGGACTCAGCCATACATGTCCATGCATCCATGCCCCCACCCCCCCCCCACCCCCCACCCCCCATCCAGGCTGCCACACAGCCCTGAGCAGAGCTCCCTGTGCTCAACAGCAGGCCCTTGCTGTTACCCATGTTAAATACAGCAGTGTGTATACATGTGCCTTTTTAGACATAAAGTTATTTTTGTATGCACTGATTCCTATAAAGAGAAAAAAGAACACACAAACTGTGTCTTCCTAGGAACGGTTATGCGTGTGTGTTGATGGAGGCTTATAAACGTTGTTTTCCCACTCTTGAATCACCTAAACAGGAATGCAGACCGAAACAAAGGAATGCGCGGGCCGAAATAAAGCAGCCCACGTGTACCTTGCAATCAGTGCACAAATGGCTCGGCAAGGGCCCTGGCACCTTTGTGCCCGCTCCTTCCCTCTGCTGTTTGGGGCTGGGCCGCTGGACCACTCACAGCAGGGGTGGAGGGGAATTAGGAACGCTGATGAATGCTCACTTCATTTTCCCAGTGGTCTGGCGCTAAGTTATTATTTAATATTTATCGCTGGCGTGTCTGCAATTGTTGAGCCCTGCAGAAAGAGCTGGACGTGCAGCGGCCCTCCTGGGCCCAGCTGTGCGGTGCTGGCCAGAATGCAGATGCTGGGAGGTGAATGTGCCCCTGCAGCACCCAGGCGGTGGCTGGGCTGGTGGCTGTGGCTCAGGGAGCCTATTTCCCAAGCATCTTCCCCTGTGAGGCTGAGCAAAAGCCGGGAAAGCGGACCAAAGACGGCATTGACTCAGAGGCGAGGGAGACCAGACAGGCAGAAGCCCCAGCTCCACATGAAAGCCAAATCAGGCAGGGAAATTGGTAGAGGGGCTTTTAATTGGACTTTTTTTTTTTATTGAAAGCAATGCTTATTCCTTATGAAAGATTTGGAACACAGAGATAAGCCAAAAGATGAAAATAGAAGTCATGAATGACTTCAGCCCTCAGAGATAACCATCCTAAAACATGTTCTAAATTCTTCTAATCCTCAGATGTTTTAAAATCAATATTTGAATTCAATATCTAACAATATGGATGACTGTTTCATAGCAGTCAGGCACCAGTGGGAAAAAAATCCCTGTTCTCCAAACAAATACTGTGAACAGAAGGCAGAGGTCTGACCTGGAGGAGGGAGTTTCAGCCCTGAAGACCAGGTTCTGAAACCTGGCCTCCCTGGTCAGTAACTCTGTCCCCTCGTTAGAGATGCTGAGCTTTTTAATGCTCTTTCTTTGCAGAGAGGACATGAGTTATTTCCATATCAAAGTGCGTTTTCTTTTCTTGGCTGTACTTGATGGCTTGCAGGATCTTGTTCCCCGACCAGGGATTGAACCCGGGCCTTGGGGGTGAAAGTGTTGAGTCCTGACCACTGGGCCACTGGGAGAATTCCCAACAGTGCCTCTGAATGGACTGAGACACAGCTGATGTAAAGCGTGGCAACATCTTGTTTATACATGTTCTCATGGAACTCAGATATTATATTTCTTCCTATGGGGAATACAAGGTAAAATTCAGACCTAACTTATAAAGTAAAATGCAAATGTCTTTCTTTTTCTTTCTATTTAAAAAATGTCTTTCTAATAAAAGAAATCTATGTCATAAATTTTTTTTTTCACAGTGGCCATATAGGGGAGAAGTTTTCTTGATGTACTTGAGGTTAAAACTTGCTAATACGGTACAAGAATGGAAAAAGGGCAGTCTGCAGTGCTAGTAACATTATTCATTAACTGGTTTTAATGGGCTCTTTGGGGACATTTTGTCTGCAATATGTAACAGCCAACAGGGCTCCTGCTAAAGAATTTCAAGCAAGGTCAAGTGAAAGTGTTAGTCGATCAGTCGTGTCTGAGCTTTTACAGCCCGTGGACTGTGGCCCGCCAGGCTCCTCTGTCCATGGGATTTCCCAGGCAATCTTGGAGTGGGTTGTCATTCCCTTCTCCAGGGGATCTTCCCGACCCAGGGATCTATCCTGGGCCTCCGGCATTGCAGGCAGATTCTTTACCATCTGAGCCACCAGGAATACAAGCAAGGTCACCCTACGGAAATGGTGTACCTTTGTGGGGTGCTGGCCAGGATGCCCTTTTGAGTTGATGCTTCATCCGTTCTGCTGGACAAGACCCTAGAAGCACAAGAGAAGAGAAATTCACACAGGTGGAAGAAGCTAGCAAGCATCTCAGCATGAACACTGGACACACAGGAAAGCCGAGGCTGTGAGAGCTGGAACTTAAGGAGGTTTAGGACTCCCGTCAGGGGGGGAACAATGTCACCCCAGGTTCACGTCCCCCCAGAGCCCTGTGAGCTTATGTGGAAACACGGTCTTTGCAGATGTGATCGAGTCAATATGAGGTCACCATGGCTTGTGGTGGGCTCTGACCCGATGGCTGGTGTCCTCCTGACCAGACAGAATGGGAGAGGACACGCAGGGAGCAGGATGCAGGCCAGGGCATGCAGGGCAGGATCTGCAGGTTTGTCCACATGCCAAGGACACGTGGAGGTCAAGAGACATGGGACCGATGGGCCTCAGAGTCTCTGAAGGGAACCTGGATACCTTGAAGGATCTTTTGGGCTCTGGAGCCATGGAGGATGGATTTCTGTCCATGGAGGATGGATGTTGTAAGCCACTCGGTGTCTGGATTTGCTAGACAGCTATGGGAATCCACCATGGATGCCGTGGCTAGTCTCCCAGGGAGAGAGTCTGTCTACACCTGAGGTACCAGGTTGCTCATTAACCTCGGGAACCAGAGAAGATGAATTCAGTGTCTTCCATGTAGAAGTTGCTGAAACAGTTGTCAGCAGCTGAATGCTGTTTGAAAAGCATTTCAAAGTTACCCCTCTGTAACTAACAGGTTATTGACAACACCCAACAAACTGGGTGATAGGAATTTCCAGAGAAGTCAATGTGGACAGATTCCTGGATCTCCCAGAGCAGAGGTGTGCTCTGGAGGAGGAGGAGCAGCAAAGAAACTGGGAGTAAGGGAGCCACGGGGTTTAACGTTTCTTTGCGGGTAGATGGAGTCACGTCTGTGTCCCTGGACTCTGAAGCTTGAAAAGAGCTGCTGCATTCTCCTGGTGCATGTACAGTGGAGCCCTCTTGACTTTGGTTGAGGAATGATGATGTTGACCTTATGACATGTTTCTTCAGTGGTCATGTATGGATGTGAGAGTTGGACCATAAAGAGGGCTGAGCGCTGAAGAATTGAAGCTTTTGAGCTGTGGTGCTGGAGAAGACTCTTGAGAGTCCCATGGACTGCAAGGAGATCCAACCAGTCCATCTAAAGGAAATCGGTCCTGAATAGTCACTGGAAGGACTGATGTTGAAGCTGAAGCTCCAATACTTTGGCCACCTGATGCAAAGGGCTGACTCATTTGAAAAGCCCCTGATACTGGGAAAGATTGAAGGCAGGAGGAGAAGGGGACGACAGAGGGTGAGATGGTTGGATGGCACCACCGACTTGATGGACATGAGTTTGAGCAAGCTCCGGGAGATGGTGAAGGACAGGGAAGACCTGTGTGCTGCAGTCCAAGGGGTTGCAAAGAGTCGGACACGACTGAGCGACTGCACAGCAACACAATATGACAGCATATCCTGTAGTTAATTCACTTTTGCTCTTTCATTCTTTGTAATAAAGTTATTTTGGAAATGGCATCCTGGCTCTATACTAAGAGAAAGGAAGATTCCCTGCCTTGTGTACAGACTGTAGTTGAAAGAGCAGCATCTAGAGAGTTGGGCGCAGAGGAGCTCCTTGTGGATGAGGAGGGGAGGACAGCAGAGATCACGGCTGAGAAACGACCCCTCCGTCCTTAGTCTGTGTCCTCCCCATACATCCTCACCCACGTGGCTGCTATTACTTGAGTTTTCTTACCTGTGAGTAGAGCATAGCGTACAATCCTTCTGAAATGCAACAGTGCATGCTTTCTTATAATTAGGAAAGATAGAAGAAAACACCTGGGGAGCTGGTAACTAGCTGTGTTTTAAAGCTCCGATATGAGCATTGATGGTAAAGTAGCTAATTAAATCCCTGCATTCTACAAAAATGTAACAAAATGAGAGTGTATTCTTTAGTTCTATGGTCATGGAAAGATGGAACCATGCTTGGAAGCCTAGAGACACAGAAATTTCTCTCTAAAATTAGTAGGTGAGATTGCATTAATAAAACTATTTTGAAAGGAAAAACTGGATATTTTATTTAAGAGATTTAAGTAAAAGAATAAATGGAGAAGCAGAAATAGCAAGTAAAGAATAAAAATAAATGATATTTATTTCTTGATGACCTACAATACCTAAGATGATAGAAATATTAATAAGTGCTCCTCTGGGAGGATTTTGAGAATCATTGGAGGAAATGGTTCAATAACAATTTAGGTATGAGTTTTAAATGGCTTGGATTTCTATCTCTTAACAGCTTGAGTGCATTTGTAGGATATTAGGAACAGTGGCAGATACGTTTTCCTAGGGTGAGTTTTCAGGAACTTTGGTACAGACGTGCCCGTGACCACCCCCCGAGGCTCCCATCTTTGCCCAGTTGGTGGATTCTGGGCCTGCGATGCTCGGCCTCCTGTAGGCCCCAGCTGCCCAGGGACCACCTCACTGGGTGTCCGGGCTCTGGAGCCACTTGGCTCATCTCCTCTATCTGACCCTGATCCTTGCTTTAATGCATCTGCTTTGCACGAATGTGGACTAACAAGGAAGAGGTTGATTAGCTTTATTTATTTTGCACTGGCAAATATTTTAAATTGAATGTTGGGCATTTTTTAATTAGGCTTGCTTACTGTGAGCAAAAGGAAAGATGCACCGTGGGATGCTGACTACTTTAAACAAATAATAATAATAATAGAGGCAACGATAAAATCAGCATGCTACAGCCTCAAAGATTCACATCTAAATGAGCCAAGAGAGTGGCTACATTGTGTCTGAATCAGGAATGTGGAACCCTTTGTGTGGAGGAATGGTGGACATGGTCCAGGACATCAGGAAAGCTTATGTATGTTTGCAATGGAGATGGTCCAGGATGCTCATCCTCCACGTAACCCAGTTCGCAGCACCCATCATGTGAAGGAGAGGGTGCTCGTCCTCCATATCCTCCACATAACCCAGTCTGCAGCACCCATTACACGAGGGACAATTTCCTGTACCTCTCAGGACTGCGGCTCTAAGTGCGCTGCTGGCTCTGGCCCGCGGAAAATAGTAAAGTGATGGCACCCACACGACCGCACTGGGCAGATACCTCCATAGCCTTCTTCCAAACGTGGCGGGGAGCTGCCCGCGCTCCATTCAAGGGAGACCACCATCCTGCTTTAGTGGAACAAAATACAAGCTGTGTTTGAAGAGGCAGCTTTTAGCTCTTCAAAATTATGCCTGCTAATTAGAGGCATGTGACCAGTGAGTTATCTTCCAGCTATAAATTTTAATCCATATGCATAGCTAACGAGAATTTCACCTTCTATGGAGCAGCCGTTATGCAAACAGTAATAGTTGGTGTGTCATTAGAGCATATCAGCAATTAATTCTCAAAATGATCAATGGGAAGGATGTCCTTTCCCCCATCTCTGGTTTATTTATGGGTTCCCATTAATTATGCCTAATTTTCTGTTGGCACTTCTCTTCTTAATGTAATTCAATTTAAGCATATCTTTTAGAGACTTATTAATAGGTAGGGTCATTTATATTGTGTAGCACAAATATTTTATAATCCACTAATCTTGACAAAAAGGCAATGCCTTCCTGATAAAAAATGTATGAGAAGTAATGGTTCCCTATTAATAACTTATTAGGTCAGATCACACAGTTTGAAGTGTCTATTACGCTTTAATTTTATAAGATTTCCTGCTCTGGAATTTGTCACACTTTCTTTATCTTTTGATTTCGATTGTTTTTAGCATCCCCCTGCCTCGGTGACCCCAAACAGTCCTCCTCTGAGGCTTTACAAAGGCAGAGGTGAGTGAAGATCCTCAGGCTGTGCCAGAGGGTGTCCTGGAGAGGGAAACAGCCCTACGTGTCTTACAGGGGGCTTTCTTCCTTTTAAGACATGTTAATAATCAATGGACTCTGAGTTATCTTTGGTTCACACACCCCTTCAAACTTCTGATGACAGCAAACAACCTTCCTTCAGAAAAGACACACTTAAACAGAAAATTCAAGTCTAATTTCAGAGGATTTATAGAAATCCTAAAATTAATCCATACACTTTTTAAGGATCAAAAAACACAGCTTAGGAACTTTCCTTTGGGTAAAGTTCACCATGTTAATTATATCTAGATACTTGGACTAACACAGGCTTCCCAGGTGGTAAAGAATCCACCTGGGAATGCAGGAGACGCAGAAGATGTGGGTTCCATCCCTGGGTTGAGAAGATCCCCTGGAGGAAGAAATGGCAACCCACTCCAGTATTCTTGTCTGGAAAATCCCTTGGACAGAGGAACCTGTTGGGCTTTATAGAGTCACAAACAGACAGGACTGAGCACACAGCATTTTGACTAATAACATGAGCTGGATAGACATGATTTTCCCAAACCTGCCTGTCATTCATTGCCATGGTGTGATGTAATGATATTTGATTTGCCCTTTTAAATTCTCCCACTTCGACTGAAAATATTTTGTGCAATTGAAAAGGCTTTCCCGAGGTCCTGCGGGGGTATCTGCCTTCAGGTAACTATATCAGGAGAGAAAGATGAAATGCCTACAGGAAAATAGCAGCTAGTGATGGATTTTCTCAGACAAGATGTTAGACTTGACTAGACTTCTGTCTTCTCCTCTGTAAAGTTACTTTTTTTTTTTTTTAAATTTTTTTTAAATTTATTTATTTATTTTTAATTTTTACTTTACAATTCTGTATTGGTTTTGGCATAGATTGACATGAATCCACCACAGGTGTACATGTAAAGTTACTTAAAAGGCCTCTTCTGATGCTGATAAAATTATACAAATGTGCAAAAGCAAAAAAACCAAGTCGTGACCAGTGTACATGAGTAGAAATAATTGATGGTGAAGAGATGACCCAAGTCCTCCACAGGGAGGAGCAGGCAGGGTGGCCCCTGGGCGGGCATGTTTCTGGTGGCCTGAGTCCCACTGGGGCATGAAACAGTATTTGCACCATAACCCTGTTACTTTAGGGACAGAGAGTCTGTGTGTGCTAGTTCAGGAGTCGGTTATTTAAAAATACAATGTCAATGCAAATTATCATCTGGATAAAATGTGGTCCAGATTATTTTGCTCACAATGAGATTCCTCACTGGCTAGCAGGTGCCCTGGGAACTGCTTTTAAAAATACCTGCGTGGGGCTACCAACATCTTCACTGACCTTCCACGTTTTGGTAAGAAAGATGAAAAAGAACAGCCAAATTAGTTTAAAATGAAAATATCAGATCTGCACATCTAATTAATAGCTATTTGAGAAATGCTATTAATTTGGAGGAATATATTTATTAAATTTCCTTAAGAATATGGAACTGATGCCATTACTAGACTAGCTTTGCGTTTTTAAAAATCATCAGGAGATTTTACCCTTAGATAAAATTCTCCATTCTTTAAATATATTTTACTTTTGGCTGTTTTAGAAAATTTCTTCTAATATGTTTATTATTAATGTTTTTACTAGAAATAACATTTATCACATGAATAAAATAAATTTGGATAATACTATATTGCTACTGCTAAGTCGCTTCAGTCGTGTCTGACTCTGTGCAGCCCCATAGACAGCAGCCCAACAGGCTCCCCCGTCCCTGGGATTCTCCAGGCAAGAACACTGGAGTGGGTTGCCAGTTCCTTCTCCAATGCATGAAAGTGAAAGTGAAGTCGCTCAGTCATCAGACTCTTAGCGACCCCATGGACTGCAGCCTACCAGGCTCCTCCATCCATGGGATTTTCCAGGCAAGAGTACTGGAGTGAGGTGCCATTGCCTTTTCCGAAAACTATATTAGGTAACAATATTATTCATTGCTGCTGTTCTTGCTCATCTGCGCTGAGGTGATGGTTTTCACCTTCCGGGTAAACCATTTCTCTCCTACAAAGTGAGAGAGAAGAGCATGAGTGAATGAATTTTGAGGAATGCACTCGCTGGAGAATAAGGAAGGGAAGGCAGCTTGGGAGCATGGACCCACAGACCCTGAGCAGGAGGGTGTCTCTGATGGGACAGAGGGACCTGGGGGGCAGGGAGGGACGGAAGTGTGTCGAGGGCTCCAAGGAATCACCAGGAGTCATCAAGGACTGTTACTATGCTCCATGAGATTTCTGGTGACCTCGGCAGGAGATTTGAAGAGAAAGACCAGGAGCCAGTTGGCTTGAGGTTAAGGAACGTTGGCTGGTGTATAAATAAAAGCAACAAACGCAGGCCTTCTGTCTAGGATGACTGCTATCAGAGGGGCGGGCAGCTGGTAGCAGCAGGGTCAGTGAGGACGGTCGATGCATGCTCTGTGTGTTCCCACCGTCTAGTCCGGAGGACTCAGAGCTGCAAAGGTAAACATGGAGGGAGAAGGGTGAGGAGAGCACTGGAGACGGAGCTATCAGCATCGTGCAGAGGAGGAGAGAGCAGAAGCACGCAGGGTTGCAGGGAGACCGATAGCTCCTGAGTTTCTCTGCTTAATAGGGACCGCCACTCCACTGAGGCTGATAGAGGGTGGGATGACCCGGGTGGTGTCTGGTGTGCCTCTCACAGGAGCTGGGATAACCGTGGACTCAGCCTGGCTTCCTGTCCAGCGAGGGGAGAGGGCTGGCATGCGGAAGGCTTGAAGGGGCTGCGTTCCCTGATGAGCGCAGACCCACTGGGCAGGGGAGAGTTCTCCCCGAGGGGTGCCGGTCTGGAGAGCTGTGCTGCAGGACGCCGAGGCCCGCGGTGCGCAGCAAGCCGATGCCCGCGGTGCGCAGCAAGCCGATGCAGCCCGTGTTTGCACTGTGGTCCAGGGCGGAGTGGAGCCACGGGAGGTGAAACGCTGGGCAGTTGTTGGGGGAATCGATTTAGTCAACAGGACTAAAGTCCAGAGGGCCCCAGGGCCGGGCGTTATCTAGGGTATTATTTAAGTAGTTGATTACAGCATCCGATTGGTGGAGAATCTATTACTTCTAGTGAGTGCTTGCTAAAACTCCAGTACTTGGCCACCTCATGCGAATAGTTGACTCATTGGAAAAGATTCTGATGCTGGGAGGGATTAGGGGCAGGAGGAGAAGGGGACGCCAGAGGATGAGATGGCTGGATGGCATCACTGACTCGATGGACGTGAGTTTGAGTGAAGTCCGGGAGTTGGTGATGGACAGGGAGGCCTGGCGTGCTGTGATTCATGGGGTCGCAAAGAGTCGGACACGACTGAGTGACTGAACTGAACTGAACTGAGAGTATAAAGCACTTACGATATCCTTTATATTGGAAAGTCAGATGTACCTACAAAAAGGCAAGTAGGCTGGGTTAAGTTAGCCGGGTTAGGTCATCTGAGATTCCAGGAAAACAGACGATTCCCAAGACAAGTTGGCTAAGGCTGTGGTCGGAGGTGGGAAGCGCTGGTTTGAGCTGCTGGCGGGCTGATGAGTCCAGTTTAGCGCGCAGCCGGTGAACCGGCCAAGCTGGAGTCCTCGGGGCCCTGCTATAGGGCGCCTGCCCGCGGCTGAGGAAGGGGTCACTGGCCAGCCCGGGCAGGTGCCCCCTGGAGGGTGGGCAGGGAGGGGCGGGAGGGTCAGCCCGACCTCCGTGGACCCGGCCCTGGGGGTGGGTGCGAGTGTGAAGCCAGGCGGATGGGCGGGGCTGTCGGGGCTGAAGCTGGAGAGTCGGTCCCGAGCCCCCGCCCACGCCCGGCACCCGCAGGGCCAGAGCTGGACCTCGAGAACCTGCAGGGTGCCGGTCTCCCCCAGTCTCTACCCTGAGCCGGGCGTGGGTGCCCGCTGAGGGCAGCCCCACGGTGACCCCCGGAAGGACCGGCCACCGGGGGATGAGGAGCGGGGTGGGTGCTGGGACCCCCGAGGGACCCTGAAGCGGTGGAGGCGGTGGCAGGGCCTTTCCTCGGACCCCGACCTCGTGACGCACGACGCTAAACCGAAAGCCGTTGAAGTCTGGAACTGGCCGAGACGTGTGCTTCATATTTCACTCTTGATCACATCTGTGGTCTGAACAGAGAAGCGCTGTAGTGCTCCTCCAAATCATTTTATTTTGTAAAAATTGTATTTACTTTTATTTTTGGCTCTGTGGGTCTGCCTTACTGTGCAGGCTGGTTCCTAGTCGTGGCACGCGGCGGGGCGGCTCTCTGGTTGCTGTGCTTGGGCTTCTCATGGCGGGGCTTCTCCTTACAGAGCAGGCGCTCCGGGGCCCGCGGCTTCAGCAGTCCGGGCTCCGGGCTCTCGGGCTTAGTTGTGGGATCCCACGGCAGGTGGGGTCTCCCTGGATCAGAGACCAAACCCATGTCTTTTGCATTGGCGGGCAGATTCTTCACCACTGAGCCACGAGGCAAGCCCCAAGTCATTTTAAATAATGATCATGTTAGAGGAGCAGAAAAGAAATGGTGAGGATGGACGTGGAAAACAACGGCTGCTCCAGAAGCCTCCACCTCAGTGTCTAAAAGGCTCGGCCTGGAGTGGGTGGGTTCTCATGCATCCATCGATGTCCTTGAGGACGGGTCTTCCAACTGATGGTCATTGATTTTCCAAATCCATGAATATTTTTATTCAAATTAATGACCATAAAAATATAATCCATGATTCCTTATTGCATCCTTCCCTGATCATGTTTAAGAGCAAAAGAAGGGAACTTCCTCTTCTCATTAGGAATCTCATTCTGGGTTATCTTGTTAAATATATGTATTTTAAATGAAAGTTTACTCATTCCATTTATTTTTATTTTTAATTAAAATTTAAGAACGTGGGTTTACAATATGAAAATGACTTCCTCACATGTTAATGGGGCCCTGTTATTTTCCTAATATTTTAATAAGATTAATCATTTTATTGGATTAATTTCTGCCTATAAAAATGCTTGCTAATTTCCACTAAAGGGATTTTAAACTCAAACATATGCACGCTTGAATTGTGAAACACAATTTTAAAATATAGGACAAACTGTTGCCTGAGAAAGCTCCGTGGGACCGAGCATGGCTCAGCCCCTCCGCTTCCACGGAGTATAGCTCACTGTATGGAAATGTTCCCCCATGGTCTGCTGTTAATTATGAAATCTCAAGCCTGTTGTTTGAGTGCGTATGTTACATGGACACAACGCTGTTCCCTCTGTGACTCCCTGACCCTCTCCTCCCCATCCAGACACCGGCTCCCCAAGAAGGACCTGCCAGGACATCCTTCTGTTAAACACCAGCCCTTCCTCCCCATTGTAAGAATATCAGACAGAAAATGGAAACAAGCTGGAAATGGCAGAGCAGAATGGCCCTCCCACGGCTCCGTAGGTGGAACAAAAGCCCCTTTCTGGCATCTGCAGCCTCAGCAGCTGCAGGCTGATGCACTTGGCTTTCTGTTAAGTAGAGGCTGGAGTGTAAAAATAGGCACTGGCACTGACTGAGTGCAAGCCTGTTGCAGTTTTACAGATTTAGAAAGTTCACTAATCGCTATCAATTAAAATCTCTGCCTTCTTGTTGCATGCATTATTCACAATAGTGCACACCGTTGTAGGGCTTCGGGAAAAATTTATTGCAGCCAAATGCAGAAATAGTGAAGTTCAACCTGATAAAGATAAAAAATGTGTTTTAACCTGTAAATACAAAGTGGCCATTTTAGCATAAGTATTGGAATATATATCATGCGATCATTGACAGGTGTATGCTGTACAAATATTTCTGATCCCTGATGGATCAAAAACATTTTTGATCAATTTCTTTTAGACTTCACTTTAAAAAATCAAGGAAATAGTACTAAATTAAAAAACCATCTAGTCAGCCATAAGTGTGCAGATATATGCATCCATATATACAAATACACAAGGGCATGATTATAGCAGTGACTTCTCTTTCATTAATTACTTCCTTTATGAAGTCTGCATGCTCTGCCAAAAATGAGAATCGGAAATGTCAGAATGAACTGACTGCTTTTTCTGAAGCTGAATCTTATTGTTGTTATGTTTGTGTTTTTTTGCAAACCTGTTGCGTTTGGTCACCATTTTGCCAACTGTCATTTGTGCCCTGTTGAGCTCTGCCACGCTCAGCGCCCTCCCCCCGCCCCCACGGCAACATCACTGAGTCTTCCTTGGGGACTGGCCGTGAGTCTGCCCCACGTGGCACCATCAGAGAAGCTGGGTTCAGGGGGGCTGTGTGTTGCTTGTACCTGTTTCAACAGGAAACTCAGATCTTGCCTTTCTTTAACCTTCACACCAACCAGCATCAGAGAAGTGGTAAAAATTGCTCTGAAAGGGGAAAGGCAAATGGAAGAGAGCATTCAACAATGATAATCACGCTGTCATTAAAGATTGATGAGAACTTTCAATTAGGCCCCATTCCCAATCTGGAGCCGCTCAAGCCAGCCCTGCCTACTATGATCTAAAGCTTTGCAATAAAGATAAAAGGTCATTACAATCTATTGAATTCAATCATGACAAGTACATTTACCTGACGGCAGCATGTATTACATACAAAAAACTAAATTAAAATAACATTATGGGCTGACTCAAATCCACATGAAAAAGGAAATTTAGAATGAAGGACAGATCAAATCACAGGCTGAGAATAATTTGATTTATCGTCCCTTTTTGTTGCAGAAAAATACTTACTCTGTTGCCCACCCTGATTGACACTGTAGCTCTGGAGAAAGAGGACACTTTCTTACTAACCAATGCTGTTCTTCAATAGAACAATTATAATATCTGATATCTGATATCTAATGATAGACTGAGAGACATATCATTTATCAAAACAATTCAGTAATTCTTGTGTAAGAAGAAATAGACATCTAATTATACACATACATGGTAAACATTATTAGTTCATGAATTTTAAGAGTAGTCTTGAAGTTTGTATAAATATTCAGTGTAAGACAAAACATTTTATAAATATACTACCACTGATTTTTATCCCTTACATATTGTATTTTTGACTGGAAAATTAAACATATTTATGTTTAAAAATGTAGGCCACATGTAAGAGGATATATTTTAGAACTAATATATGTATTTCTACATAAATCTATATGGTCGCTGAAAGATATATTTTTTGTGCTAATACCATTTACATCCATCCCATTTCTTAAGAGTCCCAAATCTAAGTTATCAATAGCTGATATAGTTTTGAACTTGTCACTAGTTGCACGTCACTTAAAAAGTTAATTAATAAGGTTCTTGACTCCACAGTTGAGAGTTCTGGAACAAAATAAATTCTACAATGTGAAGAGACAGCAGCTTCAGTAATAAAATGTATCACGGTTTTTTTAAAATAGGTTTAGGTTATCTTTTCTACATAACAAAATAAGTTGTTGTCCACTTTTGTTAAAGATCATTTTAAAAACTTTACTTTTGTGAATATAAACAGAATGATCAGGGTCATTTGATCTGTTCTCACAAATGAGTCTCACTGTACAGTGTAAACCACCTTTTGAAACACAAAAGCTTTCAGCACTACTGATAAAATGCAAGTACCTATGCTTAACTGTTTAACAAGCCCAAAGCACATTTTAACTAACTTGCCTGTTGTGATGAATAAAATCACTAAAATAATTTCCCAGGCATATTCTACCTTACAAGCAATGATTTATTTCTGTCCTCATTAAGGACATTATTGCTATTGTTGTTTTGACTCACAGCTTCCATTCTAAGTTTCTGCCCAAAGCTCTGGAGGGTAGAACTTTGAGTACTGAATTGCCCTAGAAATCCGTTTCAGTGTAAACTTAGGAGCAACTGATGTTTGCTCAGTTTTGGCTTACTCTGCAATCATTTGAGAAAATGTTAACATTATATGTGCATACACAAGAAATAGCTTAACCTGTTCAAATATTGCCTTTCCTGGCAGCTCATACACACCGGGGAAGTGCTCTCACTAACATGATGGTCTTCTCCCTGCAGAAGACAAAACATGTGCTCGTGGGTGTATGCATCTGTATCTTTGGACCTGAAATATCCCTTTCATATAAGAAATTTATCTCTTTGAACGCACGTTGGTAACCGCTCTGTGTAGTGATCGCTGGTCTCTCCCATGTGGTGGCAGCATTGCAGTGGTGCAGAAGGCTGGGCTATGACTTGCTTTTGAAATGGCAGAGATGAAAGTCAGCTAGGATTTCTCAGAAAGCATCATTGGTGCACACAGAACAATGCCATAAAACATGTGCAGAGCTAAGTCCATAGTGTTTTTACAACATAAATTTAGTCATCAAAATATGATTTAACTTAGGGGTCTATTCCTAATCACTAAAAAAAAAAAACATTAGCAAGAGCTATGCTATTAACAGAAAGATCACAATTTTATTCATATTCACCTCTTCTTACTCATAGATTATTTTTTTATATTTTGAATATCTTATTGATGTACAGACAAGATAAAAATATAACAGCTCTCCCATCTTTATTGCTTAGTTTATTCTAAGGACTAAAGTCATATAAGCAACATAGAGTTTCAATAATATCAAATTTACATTTTAGAAATCCTCGACCTCAGTTTTGCTGCTTATCGGGAATAATATATATTGACTGGGAATTAGTTTTATATTAAAGAATAAAGACTTCATAACAACTTAACCTTGCACATCTTACAAGTAAAAGTGAAGTTTTGTTACCTAAATTGCAATGCTAAATTCCTTCTTGAAATAGAGACTTTTGGTTAAAGGTGCTCAGGTTGGGAAGATCCCCTGGAGGAGAAAATGGGAACCCACTCCAGTATTCTTGCTTGGAGAATTCTATGGACAGAGGAGCCTGGTGGGCTACAGTCCTTGGGGCTGCAGTCAGACGTGACTGAGTGACTGACCACAAATGTTTCATGATCTAGCTTGACAAAAAATGTCTCGTAAGAGTTTTCCTCAGTGTATGATTTCTATTTTTTAGGTAGAATTGAAGGAAAAATAGTTATTATTAAAATAGTAAGTACAATATGTACCATGTAAATACAATAAGTACCAAGAAGTTATCTTGACTGTACATAATCTACTGTAATAAAAAAAATTTCTCAGTGTCAGTTATAATTGCCCATTATAAGTAATTAAACCCAGATGGAAGTTATTTTTCACCTAGAGCAAACCGACTAATCCAATGATGAGATCCATACAGGACACATAACTGGCCCGGGTTAACACTAAGGGTGGGGCCTCTCAGCCTATTTCAGTTCTGCTTCAGAGCACACCTCTGGACCACCTGAGATACAGGTATGGAGATGCCGGTGGGGCCAGAGTCACAGCACCCACCCGCAGCAGCTCTGACATTCCCCTCAGCTTCAGTCTCCTCCTCTCTCTACACGTTCACCAGCTTTTCCAGTTTCTTGGTAAAAGGAGAATAGAGAAACAGAAAATTCTTCAAAGTAAATTTCTTCAAGCAATGCCTTGTCTTGAATAAGCCTGATGACAGTGAGAGGCATTGTATTGGAGAAACGTAATCCAGATTTCCAAAATCTTTCAGTCTTTCAGCCTCTAGAATATCTTGCATTTTCACTCTTCTCATCTGAAAAGGACATTTATTCACAGATTTACTCACTATTTCTTTCAAAAACACATACTGGGTACCATATTTTAACCAGATATAATTCCAGTCAAAAGGAAGAAAGTTTGGTTCCTTTGAAAAGTAACAGATTTGTGTTTCAATGGAATATGTCATGTTTTGAGTATTAAAATGATATAAAGTATAAACATAATTGGAAGGGGAAAAAAAGCATTTTGAATTAGCATCTGTTATAAAAAATACTTTTATAAATTCCAAGTCCTTAATCCACTTACTGCAGTTTATAACTAAGCCAAATAATTTTAATAGTAACTTACAGTGAATTCTTGTGGGATTGATCTGTATAAAAATGCAAGCCCTTTTAGCCATAGGGACAAAGTGCTGGTTAAGAGTGCAGAAAATCAGAGCAAATGCAGAGAAGTTTTTGTTCTTCTTTTAGTCTCTGTTGGTCTACACAGTGGCTGGAAGACCGGCAGGGGAGACGCCCACGGAGAAGGGGGTCGGGATGAGGGGTGCTGGCGGCGGTCAGGGCCTCACCGGGACCACGCATGTGACCCCGCCCCATGCGACCCCGCCCCTTGTGGCCCCGCCTCCATGCGACCCCGCCCCTTGTGACCCTGCCCCTTGTGACCCCGCCCCCATCGCCTCGTTGGGCGTCCTCACGCTGTGGCAGCCTTGCTCAGGGGGCCCTTGACTCTATCTGGCTGTTCGGTGGAATTAGATGAACTAAGAAGTCAGTCAGGCTCCCACAATAACTGCAGAGTTAACTACTGCAGCATTTTTCAGGAAAAACAGAAGGCTTTGACATTTTCTAAATTTCATATGAACTTTGCATTTTTCTTTTGGCTGTGGAGGTTCTCAGTGGCCTGAACAGTCCTCTGATATGTTTAGATCGTTTGTATGTTTGTGCGTAAATGAGTTCCATCTTTTTTTAAATGTTATTGAAGTTTAGTTGACTTATAGTGTTGTGTTAATTTCTGCTGTACAGCAAAGTGACTCAGTTACACACACACACACACACACACACACACACACACATTTTTGTATTCTTTTCCATGATGGTTTATCACAGATACTGAATACAGTATCTGTGTTATACAGCAGGGCCTTGTTTATCTCTTCTATATATACCAGTTTGCATCTGCTAATCCCAAACTCCCTCTCCTTTCTCCCCAACCCTCACCCCTGCCCAGGCAAACACACAAGTCTGTTCTCTAGTCTATGAGCTTGTTTGTTTCATAGATAAATTCATTTGTGTTGTGTTTTAGATTCCACATATAAGTGACATCATATGGTATTTGTTTTTCTGACTTGCTTTGCTTAGTATAATCATCTATAGGTCTATCTGTGTTGCTTCAGATGGCATTATTTCATTTTTTTTTTACAGCTGAGAATTATTTCTATCTTTAGTGGTCTGAAGAAAAAAATTACTGGCTATGTATTATCATGCTTGATAATTTTTCTTACTCTTTTGGCTGCATAAAACTCCTTTATCTGTCAGTTTTGCAAATGCACATTTGTTAGCTTGTGTAAAAAGTAAGTAAAAATATAGATAAATAAAAACCAGTCATGTTTACATAAAGAGAATATGCTATGTATACAAGCATGGACAATATATTATAGATTATATACCCATATATGCATATATATATATTTCTGGTCCTTGCGTTAGAAGCTAAAGATAAAGTAATAAACAAGATGGTCCCTGAACTCATTGAGTTGAAACCTTAGAGAAACAATTATCAAATAAGTTCACAAAGAATAAAATATAATTTTATATTTTTAATAATTAGCACAATATATCTGTGGGCTTCTCTGGTAGCTCAGTGTTAAAGAATCCGCCTGCAATGCAAGAGACACAGGTTTGATCCCTGGGTTGGAAAGATCCCCTAGAGAAGGAAATGGCAACCCACTCCAGCATTCTTGCTTGGGAAATCTCAACGGACATAGGAGCCTGGTAGGCTGCAGTCCAGGCGGTCCCAAAAGAGCTGGACACAACTGAGTGACTAAACAACAACAATATATACAATATATAGATAAGAATCCTTTCTGATCAGTATCATATTGGAAACACAAACAATATATGCAATTTGCTTTCTTTATTATATACTTTGCATTACACTTTTAAGAAGAAGTACTTGGGTTAGCTCAGTTTAAAAAAAAAACATTTGCAATAAGACTACATGATTTTAATTTTTAATTAAATTTTAATTTTTCTGTTTATATTATATAGCATCTGGATAAACTTCTAAACTTTCAGACAGATTTCAATAATATTGGGTGGACTAGAGCTTAAGAAGTGTCGTGATTGGAATGTTCTGTTTCATGGGTATTTGACATTATATTGTTAAAATTGATTATTTAGAAAACAATTTTAAAAATCATATTTTGGTAAACCTGCAATGTCCCTTCCTTCTCACTTACTAAGATTTTTTCCTATTTTCTTCTTTATTTCCTTCCTACCTGGGCGGCCAGAGGAAAGATCTTATGCAGAGGTAGGACATTTAAGGGCTTAATCTTCACAGGTTCTTAGCATTAAAATCATGTTGACCCGAATTCTAAATTACTGTTATCTTTCCTGACACACCAAATTCCCTTTTGAGAACTATTTTTTCGGTGGTGTGTTGTTCCTTGTGTCCAGATCCTTAATTGCATGACCATCAGGAGAGTGATATACAGTATATTTAAAGATCACGCGTTGTTGTAAATCTGGGGCTCAGTGATGTGGTTTATAAGGCAAATTACAACTCCACTGGAGTCCTCTAAAGTGAATAAAATTGCTCTTTTTGTTGAATCCTTTTGGTCACAGTAGGCAATGAGGAAAAAAATGTGTTGACAAAAAACAAGCAATGATGAAATAAAAGATGTTCCAAGATTCAGAGATGCACGCATCTTGGATTTTGGTGACTTGACATAGGAAATAAGATTCTTAACTGAAATTTCAACTATTGTACTCCTGACTTCTTGCCTTTTATAAATAGGACAGAGCAGAAGTGAAGCCCTTACTACACCTGGCGCTTGTGTTTCCTAAAGGGTTTAGTGACCTCTGCATTCCCGACAGCCTGGATGGGGTGGACACCGTCCTGTCACTGCCTGACGTTCACCTCCCACCCCCTCCCACACAGACCACTATCTATTCATCATAGAGCCTTGGTTTGTTTCTTCAAACATTAGGTCTCAAAAGCAAATTTTATGGCCACTGGAAAACCCTGGGTGTATTTATTTTTTCTATCCCCTTGTTGCACTCTCTTCCATGAGCGCCTTACACGGACCTGTCGTGATAGACACAAATTCAGGACATGAAACTGACAACTGCCCACATGTGGACTCGTAACTTTGTAGATCACGACAAATTATCTAGCACCCCCCTTGATCTATGTTGTCACAGGGCACTCTGCTAGACTGGAAAAGACCAGAAGGATTTCCCACGTGCGTGGCGGACACAGCTTGGTTGCTCCCACATCCTAAAATGCAGCCTCTCTCCACCTGCTCTTTCTGGATTGCCTACATCTTTTCTATTATATCTTGGATTTCTGGGCTATGTATGTTGTAAACTTTGTTATTTCCATCACTAGTATATATCCTATAGGAGATTTTACTTCACATTGTTACCTATCAGAAAAACAATCCATTTTGTGAATGGATTACTTTGAGACCAATAAATGCATTTTGTTTTTAAAAAGGTTACTTCATTTTTGAAAATTTGAAATGATTACATGTACTTTTTATCAATAGGTATTTAAAAATCTGGCTTATAAAATCAGTTAGAATATTAACATTTAATGGTAATCAGCATTCTAATGGAGAAGGCGGTGGCACCCCACTCCAGTACTCTTGCCTGGAGAATCCCATGGACAGAGGAGCCTGGTAGGCTGTGGTCCATGGGATCGTGAAGAGTCAGACACGACTGAGCGACTTCACTTTCACTTTTCACTTTCATGCATTGGAGAAGGAAATGGCAACCCACTCCAGTGTTCTTGCCTGGAGAATCCCAGGGACGGGGGAGCCTGGTGGGCTGCCATGTATGGGGTCACACAGAGTCGGACACGACTGAAGTGACTTAGCAGCAGCAGCAGCATTCTAACTATGGAAGAGGCAATTAGAATTTTAAGACAGACAGATCTGTGTTGGTCCTATTTTATTTCTTGATAAAAAGGGGCAATTAATTTTGATTAACTGAAATGGTAATGATAACATTGATTCTTTAAAAGATATGTTCATATAAAATAAGCAATGAATGTGCAGTGTTTGTAATGTTAAAACATGTCCTCTTTACTTCATTAGTAAAATGTTCTACAAAATTTCCTGATTTCTGTTAATTTTCCATTTCAATTCAAGATGAAAATTTCGATGATAATTGATGAGCTCAATAAACAATGGACAGGAGATTTCAGAGCATCGCTCAATACTAACAGTCCTCTGCCTCAGTTTTCCTTAGGACCTCTGTAGAATAACTGATACAATTCACATTGAAGGGATGTCACACACTTTTATAATGGACAAAGACCTTCAGAACTCAGAGGCATGTCTCAGGGCGAGTGTTTACATTATGAGCTTAATAAAACCTCCTGCCGCTGACTGCCAGCCTCCAACTGAATAGTTTTTTTCTAGAATTTCACTTCTTATTCCATTGATTCCAGTAATATCAAGAGACTGAAATCATTATGGGTGCAAATATGTATAGGATTTCCCAGTGGTGCAGTGGTAAAGAATCCACCTGCCAGTGCAGGAGACGTGGCTTTGATTCCTGAAAGCCATGACCAGCAGGTTGACTCTGTATCTATTTGAATGTAGAATATATATTTTTGAATGTATTTTCTTAAGAAGTACCCATTTTCTTATTTTTTCAGACATTCATTCAAGAGCTATGTTATTGGGTACCTCTTTTGTTTCCAGAACTAGATTATATCTTATATGTCTATATAAAGAAAATCCTCTGGAATTCCCTGGCAGTCCATGGTTAGGACTCTGTGCTTCCACTGCAAGGAACACAAGTTCCATCCCTGGTCAGGGAACTAAGATCCCGTAAGCCACATGGTGTGGCCAAAAAAGAAAGAAAGAAAGAAAAGGGAAGGAACTCCTCATAAATTTATAATTTATTTTTGATTTTGAAAGTTAGAAACAGATTAGAAACAGATGGAAGCATATATATATGTATGTCTCGTTAGTGAGGTTTCCTTATTGCCAAATTCAGACTTAAGTTGAAGGAAGTAGGGAGAACCACTAGACCATTCAGGTATGACCTAAATCAAATCCCTTATGATTATACAGTAGAAGTGACAGACATATTCAAGGGATTAGATATGATAGACAGAGTGCCTGAAGAACTATGGATGGAGGTTTGCGATATTATACAGGAGGCAGGGATCAAGACCATCTCCAAGAAAAAGAAATGCAAAAAGGCAAAATGGTTGTCTGAGGAGGCCTTACAAACAGATGTGAAAAGAAGATAAGCGAAAGGCAAAGGAGAAAAGGAAAGATATAAGCATCTGAATGCAGAGTTCCAAAGAATATCAAGGAGAGATAAGAAAACCTTCCTCAGCGATAATGCAAAGAAATACAGGAAAATAACAGAATGGGAAAGACTAGAGATCTCCTCAAGAAAATTAGAGATACCAAGGGAACATTTCATGCAAAGATGGGCACAATAAAGGACAGAAATGGTCTGGACCTAACAGAAGCAGAAGATATTAAGAAGAGGTGGCAACAATACACAGAAGAACTGTACAAAAAAGATCTTCACAACCCAGATAATCATGATGGTGCGATCACTCACCTAGAGCCAGACATCCTGGAATGTGAAGTCAAGTGGGCCTTAGGAAGCATTACTACAAACAAAGCTAGTGGAAGTGATGGAATTCCAGTTGAGCAACTTCAAATCCTAAAAGATGATGCTGTGAAAGTGTTGCACTCAATATGACAGCAAATATGGAAAGCTCAGCAATGGCCACAGGACTGGAAAATGTCTCTTTTCATTCCAATCCCAAGGAAAGGCAATGCCAAAGAATGCTCAAACTACCACACAATTGCACTCATCTCACATGCTAGCAAAGTAATGCTCAAAATTCTTCAAGCCAGACTTCCATAGTACATGAATCATGAACTTCCAGATGTTCAAGCTGGATTAGAAAAGGCAGAGGAACCAGAGATCAAATTGCCAACATGTGTTGGATCATTGAAAAAACAAGTGAGTTCCAGAAAAACATCTACTTCTGCTTTATTGACTATGCCAAAGCCTTTGACTGTGTGGATCACAATAAACTGTGGAAAATTCTGAAAGAGATGGGAATACCAGACCACCTGACCTGCCTCCTGAGAAATCTGTATGCAGGTCAGGAAGCAACAGTTAGAACTGGACATGAAACTATGGACTGGTTCCAAATTGGGAAAGGAGTGTGTCAAGGATGTATATTGTCACCCTGCTTTTTTAACTTATATGCAGAGTACATCATGAGAAACGCTCGGCTGAATGAAGCACAAGCTGGAATCAAGATTGCTGGGTGAAATATCAATAATCTCAGATATGCAGATGACACCACCCTTATGGCAGAAAGTGAAGAAGAACTGAAGAGCCTCTTGCTGAAAGTGAAAGAGGAGAGTGAAAAATTTGGCTTAAAACTCAACATTCAGAAAACTAAGATCATGGCTTCTGGTCCCATCACTTCATGGCAAGTAGATGGGGAAGCAATGGAAACAGTGAGAGACTTTATTTTTTGGTGGAGGGGCTCCAAAATCACTGCAGATGGTGACTGCAGCCATGAAATTAAAAGACGCTTGCTCCTTGGAAGAAAGGTTATGACCAACCTAGACAGCATATTAAAAAGCAGAGACACTACTTTGCCAGCAAAGGTCCATATAGTGAAAACTATGGTTTTTCCAGTAGTCATGTATGGATGTGAGAGTTGGACCATAAAGAAGGCTGAGCACCAAAGAACTGATGCTTTTGAACTGTAGTGTTGGAGAAGACTCTTGAGAGTCCCTTGGACTGCAAGGAGATCCAACCAGTCCATCCTAAAGGAAATCAGTCCTGAATATTCATTAGAAGGACTGATGCTGAAGCTGAAACTCCAATACTTTGGCCACCTGATGCGAAGAGCTGACTCATTTGAAAAGACCCTGATTCTGGGAAAGATTGAAAATGAGAGGAGAAGGCGACGACAGAGGATGAGATAGTTGAATGGCATCACCGACTCGATGGACATGATTTTTGAACAAGCTCTGGGAGTTGGTGATGGACAGGTAGACCTGCTCTACTGCAGTGTGTGGGGTCACAGAGTCCAATATGACTGAGTGACTGAGCTGAACTGAGGTTTCCTTACTAGTTTTGGCTATGGAAACTATGCTGATCTCTTAAAAAACAAAGGGATAGACAGCTACTCTAACTGGACAGGGAGGAGAATGAGGTTATGTTAATCTCTCAGTAGCTGAAATGTGTGGTTTGGCTGGTTGCCATCTTCAGGACTACTATTGATCTCTGATTGGGTCAGGTCTTCCTACCCCTGGAAATCTTGGGCTGCACACCAGCATTGGTCACTAGCATGTCTACCCTTGAGATCCAAACTCCAAAGTGTCTGAAATGTTCATTCTTCCTTCCCATGGACTTACGAGAACTAGGTGGACAAGCTTTATTCATTCTGCTTGTAATTAGTTTCTTAAATGCAGCCTCATTCGCTCTGAATGAGCCCCTGAGATTCCGCGTTGATGACTGTCTTATAGTCAACGGCAGGGAACACAGCCCAGGCTGTATCCATTTCGGTGTTCACTGATGGGACTCTAGGAACTGGGAGTGAGCGTTAAAGACCCAGGTCTCCTTCATCAAGGAAAAGTGAGTGTATCACTGACTATTCTGAGTCAAGTACTCTGCAGAATGAGAACAGCCCTGGCACGTGGCTTCCCCTGGTGCGTGGAGTCGCTGGCTCTATAGCACCCAGAGCGGGAACGCACTGTGGCTCCCTCTCCCACACCAGAGGAGCCGGCGCTGGGCTCACTGGCCAGGTTCCTGCTTTGGCTGGCTCTTCCCACAAAGGGCCCCTTTCGCAGAGAAAGTGAGTGTTTTCTTTCTTCTGCATAGGGGTCTGAATTTTAAAATACCAGAACCACAACTCTCCACTTTGTCATGTAAACTTCAGAGCAAATGACAGGGTCTGTTAATAATAATACAGGATGTTAGACCCTAGCTACACCTGCTTTCTGCTTCACAAGATGTGTTTCCATTTCAAATTCTTATGGATTGTATCTTTGATGAGTCCTTGTTTTATGTCAATTTATTTACCTCTTTTCTTTCCCTTGTCATTTCCTACTGCTTTGATCATTGAAAATGAGATAGGAGTTGCACAATGATGGGGATGTACTTGGTGTCACCAAACTGTACAATTAAGTGTGATTGAAATAGTATGGTTTATATTATGTGACTTTTACCACAATAAAAAGCATTAAAAATATATAGATCAACAACAAAAAAGAAAAGTAGATAGGAATACTTCTGTACAGATTAATTCCATACAGATTTAATCCAAGACCTAGACCCCAAGACAACTCCTATACATTCAGTTCAGTCGCTCAGTCGTGTCCACCTCTTTGCGTTATAGATCCATATCAATAGCTCCATCTGTATCCATGCTCAGTGTATCTGTATGTCTAGATTTCTGTGCTTAATTGCTCAGTCATGTCCGACTCTTTGCGACCTCATGAACTGTAGCCCACCAGGCTCCTCTGTCCATGGGATTCTCCAGGCGAGGATGCTGGAGTGGGTAGCCATTCCCTTCTCTAGGGACCTTCCCAACCCAGAGATCAAACCCAGGTCTCCCGCATTGCAGGCAGATTCTTTACCATCTGAGCCGTCAGGGAAGCCCGTCTAGATCTCTATCTGTATTCATAAATATATCCTTGTTTCAGTAGTGTAGTTAAAGTTGACACAGAGGGCTTGATAAATTTTGTGAACTCTTTTATTAAATTTCCATGTATGCAGACATTTTTTATTATTTATTTTTATTGTTTTATTATTTCATGAGATTCAATATCATTTTACTATATATTCTCATAAAATTGTTTCTGTCTTAGATAATGGCTTAAATCTTCATCTTTGAGTTAGATTTTTGTTTGCTTGTTTTTTTGCTTTCAATTTCAATTATCACCAGCTTGTGTCTGTCTGCATTCCCTATTCTTGGTTAACCAAAACGTGATCCCCAAAACTAACTGAAGAAAAGGCTCCTGTTTCAGGAAGGGAGAAATCTGGGTGGCTTGTGAACTCCAGCAACAAGAAGCGAGGAAACAAGCTGGACTTGCTCAGCCAGGCGGTGTGCTGGCGTCAGGGTGCATCACCCCTCTCCTCACTGACCCACAGCTCATGGCCTGTTAGGTGCCCTCTGCCTGCACATCCACAGTTCTATTCACACTGCTTCCCCATGCCACAAGGCTTCCACAATGCCCTGCAGCCTGCTTTTTAATTCACATCACTTACCTCACTAATGACCTCAGCAATGATGCAAATACTGTTTTCAAAGAACTTACCACCTCTTTGCGGGGTGGGAAGACTGAATGGAGTATAAAAACAAATATGCAAGTTGGAACATGGTGAATCCAGAGGCACCACCTAGTCCATGAGAATCCAATGGATGACAGTGCTTGCAGCTTGAAACCTGAATGAAGGAGGTAGAGATGGTGCCAGGTCCTCCAGGAAAACTGTGAATGAATCACTCGAAGATGGGAGATGATGGGGAAGATAGTTGAAGCAGGCAGGTAACCTCAGAGTATCCAAATTGTATACAAAGAAGTGAATAAAAGCCCTATGTATCAAAAAATTGCAAAGAAGTTATGGCGGCTGTAATACAAAGTGAATGTGATGAGCCAACAGTCAAAGGTATGAGGTGGAGAGGAGCTGGACTGGTCATGTGTGGTCTTGTCCATGAGTGTGTGCTTGACTCCTGTAGGACATTTGGACCATGAGCTGGTGTGTTCTCGCCTGCATGGATTCTCCTGGCTGTGTGTGGGCTGTTTCAGGAATCTCCAAGTTAATCATGGTTTAAAATGGGATGGTGACAGGGAAAGAAAGAACAAGGCAGACAGGTGAAAAATTCAGGAAGTAACACCTGGAGTGTTTGATTGTCTCCAGGTAATGGAAGATCGGACAGCAGCCATGAAATTAAAAGATGCTTACTCCTTGGAAGGAAAGCTATGATCAACGTAGATGGTATATTCAAAAGCAGAGACATTACTTTGCCGACTAAGGTCCATCTAGTCAAGGCTATGGTTTTTCCAGTAGTCATGTATGGATGTGAGAGTTGGACTGTGAAGAAGGTTGAGCACTGAAGAATTGATGCTTTTGAACTGTGGTGTTGGAGAAGACTCTTGAGAGTCCCTTGGACTGCAAGGAGATCCAACCAGTCCTTTCTGAAGATCAGCCCTGGGATTTCTTTGGAAGGAATGATGCTAAAGCTGAGACTCCAGTACTTTGGCCACCTCATGCGAAGAGTTGACTCATCGGAGAAGGCTCTGATGCTGGGAAGGATTGGGGGCAGGAGGAGAAGGGGACGCCAGAGGATGAGATGGCTTGATGGCATCACTGACTCGATGGACGTGAATCTGAGTGAACTCCAGGAGTTGGTGATGGACAGGGAGGCCTGGCATGCTGCGATTCATGGGGTTGCAAAGAGTCGGACACGACTGGGTGACTGAACTGAACTGAACTGAACTGAACTGAATGGAAAATCAATGATTAATGGGAGTTTTCAGGTATGAGAGAACAGGTTGGTTGCAGATTCCAACCAAGAATATTGGAGCAGAGAAGAAGACCAATGGAGGGGAAAACCAACTCATACAAGGGAAAGCAGGTTCAGGTTGAATTCCTTGAGCCTGAAGTAGTTGAAAAATCCAGATGACAGTGACAACCCAGGAAACAGGAGGAGGAGCCTGATGCTTGGAGGAGGGTCCCAGCTGACTCTGTGGGCAATCACCTAATTGGAGACAACAGACCCTGAGAGATAGACCCCAAAGAAGAACATCCCGTAGGAGTGGGTCAAGGGACAGGAAAGCTGATGAGTGGAGAACCAGGGAACCATGGCAGACTCAAGGTCAAGAAAGTGGAATTACAATGAGTGACTAATATCATCAAACCACAGACACTGTGGGAAATGATATTTCAGAGTAAGTGTTGGGGTCGAGGATAATTGGCCACCATCGTGAGAATAACCTTAGTCACATGGTGGAGCTGAAAGTCAGTTACAGGATGTTGAGAAGCGAATGAGCAGCCTGGGGAGCTGGTGAGAGCTCAGCCTTGGAGAAGGTGGGATGGAAAAGGAGGAGAGAGATTGGCAGGCAGAGTACCAGGCACAGGGTGGTTTTCCTTGGGGAGAGATCAGAACATACAGGCTGAAATTAAGGACCCAGAGGAAGGCACCATGGGCATTCTAGAGAGTTCTCTTTTAGGACCCAGGTTTGGAAAAGATGGGATAAAGGACACAGGAAAAGGGTCAGCCTTGCAGTGAGAGTGATACAAGGAGGAGATATTCTAGATGTGGGTGCCTTTGTGGGTGGGAGTCTGAATGCATGGTTGCCTAACGCCTTCACTTCCCTCAATTCAATAAGGGGCAAATAATTTTCTAAAACTGAGTGATGGGTGGGTAGCATATGGGCTTCTGGAGAATTTTGGATTAGTCCTGAGAGAAACTGAGCAAGCTTGCCAAGCAAGGAATCCTGAAAGAATTAGCCTAAAATTGAAAGCTCGTGGACGTGGGTGAGCCAGTCACAGTTGGTGCAAATTGCCTGTGGCTACAGACAATGTCCCATATAGCAGAAGGCTATTCCATTGTGGGGACAGATTTGGGTCCCTCTAGAGGAGGTCACGCCCTATTTCCCCATGTGAAGAGAAACTACACCTGCGAATATGTCATCTTCTGAGACAAAAGGGATTCTGAGGACACCATCGAGATGGTGACCAGTTAACCTGAAAATAGGAGATTTTCCTGGATTATGTGGATGGGCTGAATGGAGCCACACAAACCCATAAAGTCAAGACAGAAAATAAAGTCAGAGCAGTTTGAAGTAGGAGACAGATTTGACACTGATTTCAAGGTGGTGGAAACCACAGACCAAAGAATGCAGGAATCTCTAGAAGCTATAGATGAGCCCAGTAGACCTGAGTCCACATCCATTATAGACACAAACACTACCCATGGCCTGAGCCCGGGAACAGATTCTTCTCTAGAAACCCCAGGCTCTTGGCCAACACTGAGACTCTGTGTCCATGAGACCCTGAGCAGAGACTCTGCCTCTTCACCCTGGACTGTGGACACACAGAAACTATAGGATTATCAAGAAGAGATGTGGTTCTGCATGACTCTGCTTGTGCTGACTTGTTATAGCAGCAACAGACAACTAATGTCTGCCTTTTGTGGAAATTTATGACTATTACGTATGGTGGAGTTTTTAGGGGCAGGTCCAGTAGCATCCAGAGGTTGCAAAGAGTCAGACATGATGGAGTGACTTTCGCTTTCCCATATTGGGCTTCCCTTGGGGATCAGCTGGTAAGGAATCTACCTGCAATGTGGGAGACCTGGGTTTGATCCTTGGGTTCGGAAGATCCCCTGGAGAAGGGAAAGGCTACCCATTCCAGTATTCTGGCCTGGAGCATTCCATGAACTGTAGAGTCCATGGGGTTGCAGAGTCAGACATGACTGAGCAACTTTCACTTTCTTTTCCCAGTGAATAAGCAGGTTCAGATAAACTGAAAGTGCAGCTGAGTGAGGTAAGGATACCCAGCCTGTTGTCTGGATTGTGTAGCAAAGAAAGATAAGGTCATCTGGGAAGGTGGAGGACCTGGACATCCCAGGATGGCTGGCACCTGTTTTAGTGGAATTCAGGTCATCTTTTTGGTTTAATTAGCCCACTCTCCTAAGCCTACTGACACCTGAAAATCTTCACTGACTCCATTTCACCAAATCCTGTTTTTATTATTTATTCAAATACCTAAGGTTTTTCAATATTTGCTTTTAAACTATCTCAGAGACAGTATCGGAGAAGGATGAGAGGCAACCCACTTCAGTACTGTTGCTTGGAAAATCCCATGGATGGAGGAGCCTGGTGGGCTGTAGTCCATGGGGTGGCCAAGAGTTGGACATGACTGAGCGACTTCACTTTCACTTTTCACTTTCATACATTGGAGAAGGAACTGGCAACCCACTCCAGTGTTCTTGCCTGGAGAGTCCCAGGGATGGGGGAGCCTGGTGGGCTGCTGTCTATGAGGTCACACAGAGTTGGACACGACTCAAGTGACTTAGCAGCAGCAGCACCAGGGACAGTATACTTATCATTTCCTGTGTTGACCTTCCCCCAGCCAAGGCAGCTGTGGCAGATAGAACTTGTTTCTGATTCTTTACTCCTCTCTAATGCACTGTGGGTTGACATGATTGCCTTGGTCCCATGACAGCAGATTGCATTTCAGGCTTGGCCCTGTGACTGGATTTCACCCTTGGGATTGGCAGGTTTCTGGAAAAGGGAATGGCAACCCACTCCAGTATTCTTGTCTGGAAAATCCCGTGGACAGAGGAGCCTGGCAGGCTACAGTCCACAGGGCCACAGAGTCGGACGTGACTGAGACTAACACACACACACACATTGGTGGATTTAACTGAGCAAGTGGAAGCTTGAAATGTGTCTCCATGGTTGGCTGCCTTCTCGAACTTCTGCATTTGCAATGAGAAGGAAATCTTTGAGCTGCCACAGCCAACCCCTCTAAACATGGAGTCCAGGGTCAGACTTGTGAAGAGAGCTACCCCAACTAACTGTTGGATAAATGAACAAGGAATAATTCTTGGAAGTACATGCTGCTGAAATTTGCTTGCTTCCTAGCAAAGCTTTCCAACCCACTGAAAACACTTTAAATACCTTCCTTCATGTTTATTCTTGCTGGTGACATCCTCACCCTCCTGTGTGGTCTGAATGTTTGTGCCCCCAAACTCACATGATGAAATCCCAATCCCAGCAGGATGGTACTGGAGCTTGTGCTTCTGGCGGGTGATCCAGTCACAAGGAGAAGCCCCGGTGAATGGAATCAGTACTCTTATAAAGGAGACTTGGAGCAAAAAGGGGCTCATCCATGAGCCAGGAAGCAGGCTCTCACCATTGAGAGCACCTTGATCTTAGGGTTCCCAGCCTCCACAACTGTGAGGCGGTTGATGAGCAATCCAGGTTACAGCATTTTGTTTTCGCAGCCCCATGCCTCTTCTGTGCACAGGAGACTTTTCAGCTGGAAAAGTCTTACCATCCTTCATGTACAGGTCACAACCCTTATCACCCTCCTGAAAGCCATTTTATCACCAGAAGCCAGAGAAAATACCTTTGACTGCTTATGTTGTTTCTCCAATAAAATGAATCCTTATGCATTATCTCATTTGACCATGAGACTGGTTCTACGTGGATAAGCGGATAGATAACATTAGCTCCACTTTGTAAATAATGAGAAAATTAGCGCTCACAGAAGTTGAGTCACTAAATGTTATTGGTGCAACCAATGAGGGGCATAGAGAGAGAGTTCAGTCCAGAACCGGAGCCTTCGTTCTGTGCTCTCCCACACGTTTTGGAGTCTGAGCCATTTCTCGAATTCCTGAAAGGCTTGGTCTAAACAAACTCATTTCTCCTCATGTTCAGCATGGGGCTCTGCCCAGAACAGCTGTTGACTAGGTGTTCATTGACTGAAATAACATGAAAGAAAGTGAATTTAATTAGATGGAAATAGCTCTACAGAGGATTTTTATCACCTCTACCCAACGTGGGTCTGGGACTGGGTTGTCTTGACCCCTGCCTGTGCAGACTGGACCTTGATTCTCTGCTTCCTGATGGAACTGCTCCCAACCTTCCCCCCAAAAAGGTTTGCTTTGGATTTTCACAAAGTTGTGTTATTCCCAACAGTGAGGGGCCCGAGGTTGGGTGACTTCTGTCTACCTGCTCCCACGCTCTGTGAACTACACAGATTCGTTGTAATCAGTCTTGTGAATTTCTGTCTGAGTGACACATACTCAGTGATCACCCAGTGACTGTTACCTACTGGTGGAAAGGCTGACCAGCTGACTGACCGACTGACTCCTGAATTCCAGGGCCACGAGGACGTTTCCCTGTGACTGATGGAGCAATGATAGAAAATAAACTGAGAGACACCCGAGCCAGCACTGAATGTTAGTGCTCAATGAGCACAAACGCTCATTGATGTCGTGCCTATTCATGCCCCTAAAGTGTTTTATTTTGTCCTTAGTTTTTTTTTTAATTTATTACTTTATTAAAATATAGTTCATATACTGTAAAATTCACGCATTTGAAGTGTACAGTTCAGTGATAGTATATTCAGAGTTTTTCAATCATTACCCCTATCTAATTCCAAAACATTGTCAACACTACTCCCCCCCGTAAGAAACCACTTTATCTGTGAATTGTTAGTCTCTGTTCTCACCTCCTTGTTGTCCCAGGCAACCATTATTCTACCTCTGTCTTTAGGATTTGCCTATTCTGGACACTACATGCAAGTGGGACTGTACTACATGTGACTTTTGTCCAGTTTTTCTCATTCAGTATAATGTTTTCAAAGTTCATCACATGGTAACATGTGTCAGTATTTCATTCCTTATTACTGAAAACACATCCCATTGTATGGAGAAGCCACATTCTCTTTATCCATCCATTAGTGGGTGGACCTTTGGGTTTCTGCTTTGAGGCCCCTATAAATAATGCTACTGTGACTATCTGTGTACAAGATTTGTATAAATGTATGTCTTCATTTCTCTTGGGTAGATGCGTAGGAGTGGGATAGCTGGGGCACATGTTAACTCTGTTTAATATTTTGAGAAACTGCCAAACTGCTTTTCAAAGTAGCTGCACTTTTCTAAAATTCTACATTCCCATCAGCAATGTATGAAGGTCCTCAGTCACTTTTTTCTTCAGTTTTGCTGACTTCTTTTGACAATCAGATGTTTTAATTGTTGAGTATTCAGCTGATAAATGATTGGATTTGTTCATTTATCTTAAGAGTGTGGGGTAAATGCATGAACAACAGTGCGGGAACCTTCAGAACCCACCTGTCCGCCTGGCTGTTCTGTTCCGATGCGGAATGCAGTTATCCTAGGCTTGTGAAATGATTCATATGACAGGTGGGATATGGAGTCTGATTGCAAGAAGACTTATTTAGTGGTTTCTTTTCCTGAAAAAAAAAAATCCAAGAAAAGAGTGAGAGTCATTCTTGTGGGTCTTTTGAGGTTCTGGATACTACATTTGAAGCCTGATTACATTGCCCTTGTTAATTACAGAATCACTTCCCTAAGGACACAGAGGGAGGGACACAGCACCCAGACCTCACAGCTGCCACCATGATGACATCACTGGCATCAGAAAAGTAGGAAAAGGACAGTGGGGCCAAACTGCAGGGTGTGGAAAGAACCGCCCCCCCACCAGGGATTCCACAATAGGCCCCTTGTTGGCAAATATCTCAGTATAAATATGATTTAAAAGTTATAAATCACATTTTAAGATAATCTCCCCCTACATTCTTAACTTTCAGGGTTTCAGGTTCAAGAGGAAGTGAATACATTTTACACCGCAGGAGAAATTTGACAGTGGTGTCAAATTTATATTAGTTCAGAGGGCTGAAATTTAGCCATTGATTGTTAAAAATAAAAGAGAGAGATATGTGTATAATAAGAGGCTTTTTTTTTTTTAACTGAAAAGAAGTAATCTCAAGGAATAAAAGAGGCAGACACACAAATGTCCTTGAGATGGGTCTATAGGACCTGATAGGTTACTCCATTGGATTCATGAAATCCAAACTGGTAAGAAACCTAAACAGGTGGTCATCCAGTTCAATTTCCCCTGGAAACATTCTTAAGGGTGTAACAACATTTGAAAAGCACATCAGGATCCATCAGGATCAAAGGTTTTCGTCAATGGGAAACGTTAGAATCGCTCTCCATGTATCTGTTAGCAACACTGCTCCCGCCTTCCATCTTCTCGTTCCTACTGACTGTCTTGCCTTTCCCCCAACCTGTTTCCCTCTTTAACTCATCTTTCCATGCTGTGCTTCCTGGGATGCCATTTAACTGAACTGATGTTGGTAAACAGCATTGAATTCGTTCACATTGGCAAGGATTTTCTTGCAAAAGAGTTCTTCCTGAAATGGCTGACCCTGTTTCTCACTTAATAGAATGTATTTGCTTCTTCTGTTTTCCTTGTGGGCACCCAGAATGCAAAAGGGAACAAGTTCTGCTGTATTTGCCTGCCACTGGAGGCATTCTTTCCTCTTCCTCGTGGATGGCCCACAGCATTTTCGGTGCCATTAAAGAGAGAGCCGCATCTCACAAAGGAAGCAGGATTCTTTTCAGGAGCATGGAGAAGGACCTTGTTCATCGCTTTCTCCAGCCCAGCACTGCCCTCGCAGGTCCTTCTCCCCTTGGAGGAGACAGGAAGGTAACATTTGATATAACACTTTCTTAAAAATCCTGAGTGAAGAAAGGAGTCTTGAGAGAAAGTTCCCAGATATGGATTACCTATAAAAAGAATAAAAGGGATGAACATGGAAGATTTTTCATCACCATAAACAAATAATTTGTGATCGCTCTGCACTCGAACCACAAATAAGACCAGGAATTAGAAGTGCCCCTAGCTGGCCGGTATATACATATATCATTGGTCTGGGGTAATGAAGATTACCTGATAAAGATCACAATATGACAGGTTTCCTTTTGCATTGCCCGCTGAACAGCCAGAAACGGTTTTCTGCGGCCGGCCAGCTATTGATCCAGCTCTTTCTTGTCAGTGATGCAGTTAATGGGAATTCCACAGGCAAATAAAAGCTACATTTTGTCTTCATTTTCATCTGAAATATGAGCTGGTCCTTTGTACTCTAGACAGTCATTTATTACTCATTTTCCTTTATTGATGTTTATGAGCTGAAGCATAAAATGATTCTCAAATGTAGTTTAATTGAGGCGGCAGTTGACACGGTAACCGTGATTACCGATGCGCCGTCGGAGGCATGAAGTCCATGAATCAAGGTTTGCTTTTCATTGGTCTTGGAGGCAGCGCAGGGGCGAGAATATCCTTAAAAAGCAACTGGGCTGGAGCTGCAGAAATATGTCGATTTATCTTCATAGGTGGCTGGGGGGGAAGCCAGCACCCCATCCTTAGCAGCGGCCCCTGAGGCTTTCTCATACTTGACATTCAAGGGCTGGCTGTCTTTCCTAGCAGAGGGGAAACTTCTCCTAAACCATTTTATCATTTTAAAAAGTGTTTGAGCAGATCCTTCTTTTGAAAATATTGAAGCTCAATGATTAGCCCTCCGAAGCGTCTGTGGGGGTGCGGCGGGACACGCCATCTACAGCCACACACAACACCGGGCAGCCCAGTTAGTCAATTCATTCGTAAAATGGGAAGAACAATCAATACCGCGGAGAAGTATTTTTTTATATGCAGTTATTAACTCATAAGCTACAGTATATCTCATCTCATTTCGACAACAGCTGAGGTCTCCATCTCCCCCTGGAGACCCCTGCAGGTCCCATTATGAGAATCATAAATAATATGTGCTAATGAGATATGAATTGATTATGTTGGAAAAGCTGACATTTTCATCCATCATTCTAAATGATGTTTAACAATGGATTACCAGCCAGTAATTCCTCTGATATGAGATTAAATAAAATAGCCGGCTGTTTCAGCAGACTAGCTCAAGGAGATGGCAATAAATCTGCTCAATTACTGTATTACCAATCCGTTTTTCACTGCTAAGGATATTATTATTTCATTTAGACTTGTTCATGCATCATAGATTATTTTATTTCAGGCAGTCAATGGCAGGAACCGCAGCGTTCTCTCCACCGAGCAGTGGAGCGGTGGTCTTGGCCGAGTGCAGTAACTGCCCCTCTGTGCACCCCAAATGCCCCCCAGGAGAGGCTGCCCTGCCGCCCCCCGGGGCAGAGACTCCACATGCAAGCCGCATTTCAGAGAGACGCATTTTGCTTTCAACCTAATTTTCTTTACTTATCTGAAAAGTCTCAACCAAAGGATACCGCCTCAGAAACCGATCGATCGAAACGAGATTATTAGATCCTCTAAGATGATTTGGTCTTCATCTCAGTCCTGTAGTAGATTGAGAATTAGATCACAGAGACCATTCTTTGGCCTCGCAAATTAGATTCCCAGCCCCTGCAATACAAAGGTGGCCTTTCTCCCTCATGCCAAACACACGGACAACTTATACACTTTATTGATGTGAAAATGGGATAGGCGGGAAGAATCCCATGGCACCCCTGGCATCGCTCATCATCTCGACAAATCTGAATAAAGTTTGGAGCCTGAGCCCCACGACTGTCTATATAGAAAGATTTCAGTGGGATGGGTGGCCTTGTGAACCCTTGGCTTCCTTCTCATAATCACCTATGTGTCAGTCGACTTGAAGAGAAGATGGGCAGAGGCTCAAGGCCCAACTCCTGTGCCAGGCAGTTCACACGGAAGAGGGAGGCCAAGGGTGTCCACATGGGCTCCATGGACACCTCCACGCACACCCCGGCCCCGCCCACCCACCCAGCTCCTTGCCTTCCCTGGCCCCGCAGATGGCCAGCAGCAGACGGCCCTGCGTGGCCTGCGGCTCTTCCCGTGAGCACAGACCTGCAGGTGCTCACACCTCTTGCCTCCAGGAATCTCGGTTGACATAGAGGCGTGAGGTGGGCCACCAAGGCACACACAGCCAGCCCAGGAAAGCCAGGGAATTTATGGCACAGGTGAGAAAGCTCTGACAGCAGTGGGTCAGAGTCTTCTCTCTTCTTACCCCTTCTGAAGAGGACACACCGCCTCCGTCTCTCCAGGAGACAGCCGAGCAAAGCAGCGTAAGTAGGGACCGCACCCAGCACGGAGCAGCTGGATGAAGAGCTCTTCCGTCAGCTTTCCTCTCTCCTGGTCTTACTGCCACCACCCCTTCCTCCTATCCCCCAGGACTGCAGCCCTGAAGAAGTTGCAGAGGAGGCCTTTGCTGTGGTTTCCGGGGAACACAGACAAAAACAGTGTGTGACGCTGGAAAGCAGAACCCAGAGCACCCAGCTCTGGCCCTCATCCAGCAGGGATGAAGAACCTGTGGTGATGGTAAGTGCCTCCACAGCAGTGCTGTAGGACCATTTCTAAGGGTGCCCCCGTGGCAAGGCAGGGGAAAACACCAGAAGGGAGGTGCTTGGCCATGCGGTAGCTGTGGTTCTTGCGTAGGATGGGTCACTGATAATTCCCGGATCAAGGACTGTGGAATGGATGGCCTTTGAATGTCTCAGCAAATGGAAATGAGAGGCTCAAAGGAGCCCAATGACACTCAGACTCTACGGAAGCCAGAGGCTTCCATGGTGGTGCTCCAGAAAGCTCATCTCCAGCCTAGCGCTATCTTCCTTTCCCACAGACTCCAGGGTGGCCTCATCTGTGAAGGTGTCTCACAGAAGAGCCTTGTTCTCCTCCAGCTCTGCCAATTTGCTCGGCCACAGCCTCCAGACCCACAGGGAGGAGGTAGTAACTCAGCACCGTCTGTGTGAGGAAGCCCTGCCCCAGCTCCAGGAGGAAGAGCTCAGGTGCTGAAGGACTGGTGGTACCAAGTTGGTCCTGGCACTGGTTCAGGCTTCCTAAGAGAATGGTAATCTGTTTACTTCCTATCAGTGCTTATGTGACTGTAGAATATGGTCCTACTTGGTCCTATCCAAATGTAACAATATGGTGTCAGAAAGTGCAAAAAAAAAAAAGAGAGAGAGAGAGAGAAATCATATGTGATTGCATAGCTGTCTTTAGAGATAAGAAATTTCTTAGTCTTATTCTGTAAAGTTCATAAAAAGGGAGAAATGGATACTAATTCTGTTCATCAGGTAGGCTTTAGGATCAGAGAGCATTAACTTTTCTTCCCTGGTAGCTCAGTTGGTAAAAAATCTGCCTGTAATGTGGGAGACCTGGCTTCGATCCCTGGGTTGGGAAGATCCCCTGGAGAAGGGAAAGGCTACCCACTCCACTACCCTGGCCTGGAGAATTCCATGGACTCTATAGTCCATGGGGTTGCAAAGAGTTGGACACGACTGAGCAACTATGACTGTCTTCACACAGGTATCAAATTATGGCATGGGTGGAATGGGATGTTTTAGTTTTAATTTATGTTGAGCAACAATGAGTCATCTCTAGTATCAATAACAATAAGAATTGCATTATCATTATATATCTTTTTTTTTTAAACATAACCCTATGAACATCAATCAGCCTGAGAGACACATTGGTGAATGAAAAAATGCATAGAATGTAGCTTGTCTTAGGAGGATGAAAAAGAGCCTTTGTCCTAGAGGAAAATCTTGCAATCAAGTCCTAAGGTATTTCTTGAAGTCTATAAAAAAATAGACAATCATAGTTTCTAATCTTCTGGTATAACACAAGGAGAGAACTGGTATAATCTAGGGACCTCGTCTTCTTTCTAGAGTCTAATGTACTAGAGAATAAGTGATAAGACATGATTACTAATAGAAAATTCTACTCGAAGGCAGTGCATTAGCTCTGGCAAGTGGATTCACTGTAGGCGATGAAGAGAAAGGAGAGGAAAACTTTGTAGGTGTTGTCTAGTGAAAGGAACGTGGAAAAGAGACTTTTACCAAAACTGGAGACCTGAATCCAGAGCATCGTGAGAGTTCGCAGGTTGTCATGAGCTAACGGGTGGCAGTCCTGAGTTCCACAGTCTTAATAAGTGTTACTGTCATGCTGACGATGACCATGAGCTAAGTGCCATCATCGTAGCAAGCAGCAAGGAAATCTAGCATGCTGTAAGGTGCTAACGCAAGGATGTGTTTCACAGGAGTCAGTGAAGAAAAGACCATGATTTTTATATCAGCTTTTCCCCCAGAGATATCTGTATTAATTAAAGACCAAATGGTCACCTTCATAAATGAACGGATGGTGGTTTATTTCTTTTTAAGCCCACAAAACCCCATACACAATCAGTTCAGTCACTCAGTCGTGTCCGACTCTTTGCGACCCCATGAATTGCAGCACCCCAGGCCTCCCTGTCCATCACCAACTCCCGGAGTTCTCTCAGACTCACATCCATCGAGTCAGTGATGCCATCCAGCCATCTCATCCTCTGTCGTCCCCTTCTCCTCCTGCCCCCAATCCCTCCCAGCATCAGAGTCTTTTCCAATGAGTCAACTCTTCGCATGAGGTGGCCAAAGTACTGGAGCTTCAGCTTTAGCATCATTCCTTCCAAAGAAATCCCAGGGCTGATCTCCTTCAGAATGGACTGGTTGGATCTCCTTGCAGTCCAAGGGACTCTCAAGAGTTCAAAAGCATCAATTCTTCGGCGCTCAGCCTTCTTCACAGTCCAACTCTCACATCCATACATGACCACAGGAAAAACCATAGCCTTGACTAGACAGACCTTAGTTGGCAAGGTAATGTCTCTGCTTTTGAATATGCTATCTAGGTTGGTCATAACTTTTCTTCCAAGGAGTAAGCGTCTGTTAATTTCATGGATGCAATCACCATCTGCAGTGATTTTGGAGCCCCCCAAAAATAGTCTGACACTGTTTCCACTGTTTCCCCGTCTATTTCCCATATACATTTCTAAAAAATATACTGGACAATGTTGAGACAAAAATGAGATAAACTTTATGGTAAAACTTATCATTTGTACAATTACAGATGTTCAATATAAATCCAATTGTATCATTTTATATTGCCATAGTACTTAAAGAGATTCAATCTTTCAAATGATGGAATAATATGGTAATAATCACAATTAAATCAATGGAAAATTTTACTGAATTTTACACTATAAAGTAGTCACTGTTACTATCCTGATTTTAAAGATGGAAGCCCCTGAGGATAAGAGAACTTCAGTAATTTAAGATCACACAGGCACTAGGTAGTGGAGATAAAGTTGAAATTCATGTGTTTCTGGTTCAAAAGTCTGCTGTTAGCAAGTAGCGTTTATAAGCTATTAGGTTTGGGAAATCTCTGTTTCCACTCAGTCTTAAGTCTCTGCCTTTATCTTAATTCACCCCAAAATCAAATAGTTCAAGTCAAAGCAAACCACAGAGAGTTCATTTACATCTGTGTGCAAATTGATTGTAGAAATCAATGCAGCCAAAGGGATTGAACACTTACTGTATATCACGTACTCTCCTAGGTGCAAAAGGGAAGGAGCGTTGAGGCGAGGTGCCCAGTCCTGAGAAGGTCAGATGGGAAGGACGACACTTCTGGGAAGGGACCATCATGGCAGGATTCCAGGGAGCTGAGGGCTAGAGGAGCACAACTGCCATCCGATCCTGTGATGGGTGCTGTCTTTCTTGCCTCAGGTCCCTGGGACCAGCAGGGTACATGGGGAGAGACCAGTGAGGAGACCAGTGAGGAGAGACCAGATAAAAGGGAAATGACGTACATTCCAGAAACTGAAAGTGTTTGTATGTAGAGCAAACACAGGGGTCAGCGTCATTCCTTTTGCACAGTTTAGGTGACCCTTGTGGAGTAGAGAGAAAATAAATATTAAATATATTTTCTGGATTTTATAGTCTGTTTTGAGTTACTTCTGTATTAAATATAGATTTAGGTCAAGGTTCATAGTTTTGCCTATGGCCATCAAATTGCTCCAACACCATTTATTTAAAGGCTATCCTCTCTCCTTCAAATCACTTTTTGATCTTGGTCAAGAATCAGTTGGGCATGTTTGCACTATATATATACAATTTTTCTATCAAGAATATACTGCCTTACAAGGTGAGTTGGAAAATCTTTCATTCTGTTTTTGGTAGACTGGATAAAATTGCTATTAATTCTTTATTTGGTAAAGATCTCCAGTGTAACCATATGGACATGGAGTTCCTTTTCAAAAGGCTTTTAGTTACACTTAGAAGGGCTTTCCCGGTAGCCCAGATGGTAAAGGATCTGTCTGCAATGAAAGAGGCCTGAGTTCAACCCCTGGGGTGGAAATTCCCTGGAGTACAAAATGGCAGTCCTCTTCAGTATGCTTGCCTGGGGAATCCCATGGACAGAGGAGCCTGGTGGGCTCCAGTCCCTGGGGTCGCACAGAGGTGGACGTGACTGAGCGACTGATGCTTGCTCGATTTCAGCTCTCTTCTGGTTCATGGTTCTTTCTTGTGGGGCCCTAAATGGGAAACCTTAAAAAAACGAGTTAGCTTTGCGGTTGGAAACTAAAATGGTGCCTGGCAGAAGAGATAGGGGCGTGGTCTATGTTAAAGTTTTTGATTGGCTCTCTTGATTTCCGTGCACGTGGACAGCATGTGATCACCATAGACTCCTGCTATAATGAAGGCACATGATGATTTGACCTTTAATGTGATTGGTGCAACTATGGCATATTACGATTTGACCTTTAACGTGATTGGTGCAACTATGGCATATTACAATTTGACTTTTAACATGATTGGTGCAACTATGGCACATGACGATTTGACCTTTAATGTGATTGGTGCAACTATGGCATATTATGATTTGACCTTAAATGTGATTGGTGCAACTATGGCATATTATGATTTGACCTTTAACATGATTGGTGCAACTATGGCATATTACAATTTGACTTTTAACATGATTGGTGCAACTATGGCGTATTACAATTTGACTTTTAACATGATTGGTGCAACTATGGCACATGATGATTTGACCTTTAACGTGATTGGTGCAACTATGGCTTGTGACTATTTGACCTTTAACGTGATTGGTGCAACTATGGAAAGTCCCTCGCAAAAACCCCCTACTTGTCTATATAAACCAAGAGCTTGTGGCAATATAGTGGAACTGCTTAGACGGAACTCCTGTTGTGTCTGATTGTCTCTCGCTGGCCGAGGGGCTGGGTTGGCGGACAGCAGGCTCACCTCTTCTCGGGACCCCTCGCCTCTCTCTTTCTGTGGAGCGCCCCTCGCACTGAGTGAGGTTTGGCGATCTACAGTTGAGGAAGAATTGATCATTTTCTTCTATGTTGTTAAATTTATGAGCATAAGTTTGTTCATAGTAATCCTGTGATAGCCTTTTATTGTTGGCAGGATCTGTGGCGATTATCTTTTACTTCATTCTGATATCAATAATTTGTATCTTTTCTCTTTTTATTGTTAGCCTTCCTAAAGATTGATTTCACTGATATTTTATTTTTATAAAGGAACCAGCTTTTTGTTTTAATTGATTCTCTATTATTTCTGTTTTTATCTTTCTCATATCCTGTGATGCTCTGCGATTCTGCACTTTGCCATCTCTACTACACTATTTAGACTATTTAGTGAGCTTCAATTTTGATCAATATATTTTTCAATTCCATAATTTCCTTATGGGTCCTCTTTCAAGTTATACTTGTTAATATTTGCCATAATTTTTTTACTTTTTAATATGATTGAAGATAGTTGTAATTATGTGTATATCAGTTTTACAATGACTGTTTATTGTTGGATGATGCCAGCATGTGACTCACCTCAGTGTTGGGCTCATGGGATTTTCTTGTCCCATTTGAATTGCATTTTTCCTGTTTGTATCACTAGTCATTTTTCAATATGTTAAATATTTTAGATATATTAGGAGACTTCTGATTCTATTTAAGTCTTCCATCTTACAGTACTCTATTTGGGCCCTGGATTATTTCTGTGATCTGCAGTTCCAGTGGGAGTTTAGGATTATTTTCAGAGCCCTTTCAGTGTTATTCGGGTCAGCTTCATTCTCCTGGTGACTCTGAAGCTCTAGAAACCCTGCCAGTGCAGCCTGGATGTTGGTTCCAATGGGTCTGAGAGTACACCAGCCCTGGGTGGCTCTCTGTCACTGGGTGGAGGACCAGGAACTCCTGGGCCAGTTCCAGCAGATGAAGCCCCTGTCGCCCCAGGGGTGGAGGCTGGGTCTCCCTTCATCTCTGCCGACGCTGGGCCTGGGGGGTTGGGCAGCTCTGGGTCCCAGGCTGGGCTCCGCTAACTCTGCTGCTGACCCCGCGTGACAGAGGGCCCGGATGGAGGAGGCTTGCCGTGTCATTGCTGCCCGGGTGGGCATCAGACTTCTGCCAGGCTGACACTTCCCCAGCCCTGGGCTAGAAAGAGCAGGCCTTTCCTGGTTTTGCTGTGTGCTGGATTTCTGTGTCAGTTCGTGGCTCTCAGTTGGAGGCCTTTCCAACACACACTCCAGAAAACAGCAACATCCAGGAATGTTCCTTCTCTGTCCATCCTCAAGTCTTGAGGCCTCTGCCAGTCTATCTTCTCCCTCCTTGTAGAGTTTTCTGATGATTTATTCCAAAGGGACTCATAGTATTTAGAGGAGGGTAAGTCTGTGCCCTCTTTCTCAGAACTTAGTTCTCACCTTAAAAGTTTGGAACGCTCTTCCTTCATCCTGAGATTCTGTTCTGTTTTGTGTTTTGTATCAGAAGTTAACAAGCCTTTAGCACCTTGTAAAGGGCCCAGCTTCAGAGAGGAGGGTGAGCTCAGAATGCTCAAACTCTGTTCTCTGCTGGAGTGTGCAAGGTGGGCGAACCAAAGGCAAGGACAGCAGCCCAGCTCCACTGACTGGCCCATGTCCAAGTCAACTAGAGAAGCCAGATATTGCGGCATGGAGACCCCGGAGCAGAGGCTAGGGCTCGGGGGAGTCGAATGTCCACCAGAGCTTGCACACTCTTCTCTGACACAGGGGTGCAGTTCTTTTTCATAGGAAACTTAACAATCTTGTCATGTTAGTTAAAAGTAACTGCCTTTTAGAGTCCCAAGGGCAACCAATTAAAAAATAATGATATGAAGTGATAAAGCTGAAATCACCGTGAAATTGTCACGGCTGGATGCCAAAAATCAACATGTACCACTGAATAAAAGTTAATCAGTGGCAGAGTTACTGGGATCAAAACAAAGCCAATACTTCTGCAGTGAGCCTAACTGGTCATGACGCCGATAAAAAATATTTAGGTGATGGGATCATTTAGCACTTGCTTTGATTAGTCTGACAGCTCTCACAACTGCTATTTCATTTTCCAGAGACTTTTTCAAGGCAAGTTAGGCTTCACCATGTTATTGTTTGATGCTTTCAAACTGTGGTGCTGGAGAAGACTCTTGAGAGTCCCTTGGACTGCAAGGAGATCAAGCCAGTTAATCCTAAAGGAAATCAGTCCTGAATATTCATTGGAAGGACTGATGCTGAAGCTGAAGCTTCAGTACTTTGAACACCTAATGTGAAGAGCCGACTCACTGGAAAAGACCCTGATGCTGGGAAAGATTGAAGGCAGGAGAAGGGGATGACAGAGGATGAGATGGTTGGATGGCATCAAAGACTCAATGAACATGAATTTGAGCAAACTCCAGGAGATAGTGAAAAACAGGGAAGTTTGCATACTGCATTCAATGGGGTTGCAAACAGACACGACTGAGGGACTGAACAATAAAAATGCTATTTTTATCTTATTTTGATAACCACACAAGTTGCCCCAAGACCAGTGGGCTGGTGATTACCTGATGGATGGGACAAGTGGTACCCAGGGCAACAAGGTTCAAATTCCTCATTAGCTTCTCTGGAGGTCACAACATGGCATCATGCACGTGTAGGGGTCAGTGTGATGGCCGTGTTGCTGGAAAACTGTTGGTTTTAGCCCAAAATCTATGAGAACTTATCCAAGTATACTGACTTTCTTTTAAAATAAAAGTCATTCTTGAAGGTAGAGACAGAGGACATCTAGACTCCAGTCACCTGAAGAGCTAAAGGGAAGAAAAATAAAGTCCAAGTTTAAAGCCCCTGAAGCCACGTTTAAATATTGGTTTGGCAGATTTGAGACTATGGAAAATTTCAAGAATACTGGATATTCGAAAAGACTAGCTGATCTGAGTCCCAAACCTGAATTAATAGTTTCTTTTTCATGTTGACATGTGACTGCAGAACCTACTAACTATTCAGGCTGCCAGATTTCATGGGCTATTCCAAGGAGAGGAAAATATGGGCAGTAGAGAGCCAGGGAGAAGGGGCTTAAGTCACCTCTAAACAAAAATAAGGAGTAAGAACTAAGTGACAAGCATGTGGGTCAGAGTTTCTCTAAGTGACAAGCATGTGGGTCAGTTTCTCCAAGAATTATTTCTCCCATGAACTTAATTGAATTAAAAGGAAACATTTAGGTACATTTCATATTCGGACTTTTTCCCCTTGTAGTCTGTGTTCGGTTTCCCAAAGTTTTGGGAGTCACCTAATACTTATGAAAATTTCTATATCCTCAAATTTGGCAAACCAATATTCACCTTTTATCTTAGATTTTGAAAATAATAGCTTGCCCCCAGTTCAACTGGTCTTTAGAGTTACGTGATGAAGTCTATGTGAACCTTTCAGTTCAATACAGATCAGCATCTCAAATGCCTCTCTAGAGACTGCGGCTTTGAGAAAGCTATGGTTCTGAAAATTTGTACTTCACACAGCACATGATTTTCTCTGCAAAACTACAAGGAATATTAAAACTGAAAAAAGAAAACAGCCTCAAAATTTGCATTGCACTTGGTAAGCCAGTGTTCTTCATCACACCTAGATAATTGAATAGGTGTCTGCCGCTGAATTGCTTCTGCACTCCAACCTAATTGGGACTCTGTATTTCCCCTGCCTATAAATTAATTTGGGTGGAACTTGACAAGTTAAAGTGTTACCAGCTGTAAGGTTATGCCAGCTAACCACGCCAAGACCAGAGCCAAACTGAAGAGAACACACACACATTGGGCAATTTCATCTGTTGTAAATGTGGTCCTGAATCTATCCAGCACAGCAAAAGGGAGATTGAGTGAGTTACTGTGGGCTGTAGGAGATGAAAATTGGTTCCTAGGTAGCTACAAATAAAGCTTGAAAAGAAGGGCTTCTTTGAAAAACATGCAGAAAATAGGGAAAATCCAAAAGGCAGCTCAATCAAATGGTCATAAATGTCCAAAAATCAAAAGCAAACTCCACATATATGCAGAAGCAGTGAAAAAAGGAGTCTTAGATCTTATGCCATTACCTCCTATGCATCTATTCCATTTTTTCAAATAGTTTTTATCATGAATAGGTGTTTAATTTTGCCACATTCTTTTTTTTCAATATTTGATTTTTCTTTTTTTTTAATTAATTAATTTTTAATTTTTTACTTTACAATTCTGTATTGGTTTTGGCATAGATTGACATGAATCCACCACAGGTGTACATGCGTTCCCAAACATGAACCCCCCTCCCACCCGTCTCCCCACAACATCTCTCTGGGTCATCCCTGCGCATCAGCCCCAAGCGTGCCATATCCTGCATCAGACATAGACTGGCAATTCGATGCTTACATGATATTATACATGTTTCAATGCCATTCTCCCAAATCATCACACCCTCTCCCTCTCCTTCTGAGTCCAAAAGTCCGCTATACCCATCTGTGTCTTTTTTGCTGTCCTGCATACAGGGTCATCATTGCCATCTTTCTAAATTCCATATATATGTGTTAGTATACTGTATTGGTGTTTTTCTTTCTGGCACACTTCACTCTGTATAATTGGCTCCAGTTTCATCCATCTCATCAGAACTGATTCAAATGTATTCTTTTTAATGGCTGAGTAATACTCCATTGTGTATATGTACCACAGCTTTCTTATCCATTCATCTACTGATGGACATCTAGGTTGTTTCCATGTCCTGGCTATTATAAACAGTGCTGCGATGAACATTGGGGTACATGTGTCTCTTTCAATTCTGGTTTCCTCTGGTTTCCTCTGTGTGTATGTCCAACAGTGAGATTGCTGGGTCATAAGGCATTTCTATTTGCAATTTTTTAAGGAATCTCCACACTGTTCTCCATAGTGGCTGTACTAGTTTGCATTCCCACCAACAGTGTAGGAGGGTTCCCTTCTCTCCACACCCTCTCCAGCATTTATTGCTTGCAGATTTTTGGATCGCAGACATTCTGACTGGTGTGAAGTGGTACCTCATTGTGGTTTTGATTTGCATTTCTCTAATAATGAGTGATGTTGAGCATCTTTTCATGTGTTTGTTAGCCATCCGTATGTCTTCTTTGGAGAAATGTCTATTTAGTTCTTTGGCCCATTTTTTTGATTGGGTCGTTTATTTTTCTGGAATTGAGCTGCAGGAGTTGCTTGTATATTTTTGAGATTAGTTGTTTGTCAGTTGCTTCATTTGCTATTATTTTCTCCCATTCGGAAGGCTGTCTTTTCACTTTGCTTATGTTTTCTTAACCTAATTTTTCTTTCTTTTAATATGGTTGATTATATTGATTATATATTTCCAAACACTTGATCTACTTGCCTCTCTTGACACACACACTCAGGGTACGTAATTCTTTTTAATGTATTGTTGAATATTTTTTAACATTTTGTCAATGGTTTTTTCATCTATGATTATTGTAATTTTCTTTTGTTCATCTCTCTCTCTCTCTTTTTCTTTCTTCCTCCTTCTCTTTGTCCCTTCCTTCCTTTGCTTGACTGTCTTGGTATCAGGGTAACAGCAGCATCATAAAATGAATTTGGATCTTCCCTGGTGAAGAGCTTGGGCTTCCCATGTGGCTCAGCTGGTAAAGAATCTGCCTGCAATGTAGGAGACCTGGGTTTTTTCCCTGGGTTGGGAATATCCCCTGGAGAAGGAAATGGCTACCCACTCCAGTACTCTGGCCTGGAGAGGTCCATGGACCGTATAGTCCATGGGGCACAAAGAGTCAAATATGACTGAGTGACTTTCACGACCTCTTCCAGTTCTTAGAAGAGATTGTGTAGAACTGGTGTTACAATTCTCTTGTGGTATCATCTTGGTCAGGAGATTTTTTTCTTGGGAACTTGTAAATTATGAATTCCTTTTTCTTAATAAATACAAGCCTACTTAGATGATCTTCACTGACTACACTAAAGTCTTTGACTGTGTGGATCACAACAAACTGTGGAAAATTCTTCAAGAGATAGGAATACCAGACCACTTGACCTGCCTCCTGAGAAATCTATGTACAAGTCAAGGAGCAACAGTTAGAATTGGACATGGTTCCAAATAGGAAAAGGAGTAGGTCAAGGCTGTATATTGTCACCCTGCTTATTTAACTTATATACAGGGTACATCATGTGAAACGCTGGGCTGGAAGAAGCACAAGCTGAAATCAAGATTGCCAGGAAAAATATCAATAACCTCAGATACGCAGATGACACCACCCTTATGGCAGAAAGTGAAAAAGAACTGAAGAGCCTCTTGATGAAAGAGGACAGTGAAAAATCTGGCTTAAAACTCAACATTCAAAACACCAAGATCATGGCATCTGGTCCCATCACTTCATGGCAAATAGGGAAGCAATGGAAACAGTGACAGACTTTATTTTTGGGGGTTCCAAAAATCACTGCAGATGGTAACAGTAGCCATGAAATTAAGACACTTGCTCCTTGGAAGAAAAGCTATAAAAAACCTAGACTGTGCATTAAAAAGCAGAGACATCACTTTGCCAACAAAGGTCCATATAGTCAAAGCTATGGTTTTTCCAGTAGTCATGTATGGATGTGAGAGTTGGACCATAAAGAAGGCTAAATGCCGAAGAATTGATGCTTTTGCATTGTGGTATTGGAGAAGATTCTTGAACCCTTGGACTGCAAGGAGATCTAACCAGTCCATCCTAAAGGAAATCAGTCTTGAATATTCATTGAAAAGACTGATGCTGAACCTAAAACTTCAATACTTTGGCCACCTGATGCAAAGAACTGACTCATTGGAAAAGATCCTGATGCTGGGAAAGATTGAAGGCAGGAGTAGAAGGGGACGACAGAGGACGAGACGGTTGGATGGCGTCACTGACTGGATGGATATGAGATTGAGCAAGCTCCGGGAAATGGTGAAGGGGAAGCCTGGCGTGCTGCAGTCCAAGGGGTGGCAGAGAGTCGGGCACGACTGAGTGACTGAACAAGAAGCAGCAAATGACCTGTCTCGCATTGGGTGCGCTGGGGTCGCTTGTATCATGAGAGACATTGGTCCATGCCACCCAAGTTGTTGCAGCCTGGCAGGGGTGTAGGTTGTCACTCAGCCCTTGGCCTTCCCTGACAATACTGCAAAAGGAGTCAGCTACCCTGTTACTGTCCAGGAGGTGGGTGTCTGGGTTGCCCCTCAGCCTGGCAGCTCAGGCTTCAGTTTCTCTGTGGTGTTGGGTTGCCATGGAACCATTATTGTCTAAACGGCTTCTGTCTGGCTATGTTCCCTCTTCCCTGGTTCTTTGGCCAGAGATTGATTTATTTACTCATTTTTAAATTTTTTGCACTTTTTGAACTTTCCAGGTGACAGCTTCTGCACCAACCAGCCTGGGATACAGGAAATAGAATATGTTTGCATCACGATTTAACCATTGCACATGCCTGTTCCTACCTGTCTTTCTTCCAACCCAGCCTTTCAGGATGAACCTCTCTTTAATAGCAAACTCAATCTCCTTTACAACAGGGACCAAAAGTATCCAGCTACAGCTACACGTGATGGAAATAGTTCCAGCATCAAGAACTTGGAAGATTTGAAAGTGATCCCTCCTGCTCCGCTGCGAGCTTGATAGTGTCACAAACGCACTGTGTTTTATCGTGCCATCTCCCTCCCCTGCTCCCAGCTACAGTTACCCCTTGGGGAGCCAAGTTGCTTACCTGGTTTTCTGCGGGTTTTGGGCAGGTACTGGGGATTTCCCTCCTGCCTGATCTAGGGCACCAGCGTTGGACCACGTCTGTCTTGCCCCTGTTAAGGAGGTTCAGCCCACATCTCTTCATCTGCCTGCCCCTGGTTCCTCACAGCTTTAACTCCACTCGCCCTGGCTTTGAGCCACTTTCACTCCCAGCATGGGGTGTTCTTACCTCTGCTGAGAGCGGGTGCTAATTACCCAGGTGCCTACTATTAAAGGAGCTCCAGTGGAAATTCCTTTTTACTCTATCAAATGAAGCAAATCTTCTTCCAGCTTTGCCTGTCATTCCCTATTAAATTCATTTTGTAAGTGTGCATAATATAGTGGGTTCGTAAAGTGTGCTCCCCTGACAATTTTGGTTAAAAGTTGAAGGAGAGGGGCGGGGGGCCCTGCAGAAGTGTCCCCTTTTTGTCCCTTTATCTTGTGTTTTCTTGATCTGCGGTTCCTGCACAGTCACACAGGAGAGGCACCTGCGAGGCTGACTGAGTGATGCCAAGCCCACTCCTTCCCAGACAATTAAATCAGAATCTCTTGGAGGTGGCATCTGACAAAGGACAGAATCCTATCAATTCATGGCTCAGAAATGAAAGCCTCTGCCTGCACTTTACCTATGAACTAGTAGGATTGCAGATACTCCTGGACTTTTAATGGGATTTGGCATTTCAACAACTAAAATACAAAAACATATTGATTATATGTGTCTAGGATCACCAGTACATTATTTGGACTTACGATGTTGACCTCATCAGCAAGATAATGAAGAAGTAATGAGCTCATTGCTCTTCATGGGGAACTCAGCTGGACCCATGTTTTGTTGAGTCCTCGGTGCCCTTGCATTAGGTAATTGGGGGTTTCTGTTCAGGTGGAGTGATCCATCATGAAGACACCCCTACTCCTCACAGACTTCCTCTTTTAAAGAACCAGGTGGACAGGAGGGTTGTTGTAGAGGCAGGCAATCAACCCTACAAGACCACAAGAAGAGAGAAGGAGTTGCTTTCCAAATCTGTGAGCCCTGGATCTTCCACTTTGGTACCCAAGGGAAGATGCTGAATTCTGCACAGAGGAAATTGGCCCCATTGGCGGAGATTTCTGTCTTCCACTTACCACGAAGAGGGCTTGGACATGGGATTCAGTGATGCATCCTAGACAACCTGGAGGCCTTTCATCATTCCCTGCAGTCGCCGAGCCCCTGGCTTTGGATCCCTGGGAGACAGCTGTGCTTCTCCTAGGTCTTGCTGAATAGACTCAGAATCAAAATTGTTTTAAGTTACACAAATAAAGGACAACTCCTGCATGTTGGATACCATTACACATGCCTTATCGCCTCTTAGACTAAGGCTTGTGTAGTCACGTATGGATGTGAGAGTTGGACTATGAAGAAAGCTGAGTGTTTTTTCTTCAGAAAGCTAAAGAGTCAATGCTTTTGAACTGTGGTGTTGGAGATCAACACCAACAGAGAGTCCCTTGGACTGCAAAGAGATCAAACCAGTTCATCCTAAAGGAAATCAGTCCTGAGTATTCATTGGAAGGACTGATGCTGAAGCTGAAACTCCAATACTTTGGCCACCTGATATGAAGAACTGACTCACTGTAAAAGACCCTGATGCTGGGAAAGATTGAAGGCGGGAGGAGAAGGGGATGACAGAGGATGAGATGACTGGATGGCATCACCGACTCAATAGACTTGAGTTTGAGTAAGCTCTGGGAGTTGGTGATGGACAGGGAAGCCTGGTGTGCTGCAGTCCATGGGGTTGCAAAGAATCAGACACGACTGAGTGACTGAACTGAACTGAACTGCGTGATCAAAGAAGTATGGGGTGAAATGAGATGCCATGGACATGGGGTTCTGCACCCCACCCAGACACTCTCCCATTATTTTCTCATCTCTTCATCCCTGGACAGGATGGTGGCTCCACTGAGTCTGACACCAGGTCTGACTCCTCATTCCTCATCCAGGCAGACGCACACCTGTGACTCTTGGGTTTCCAGCGGGTGAGATCTGATCAGCTCCCTGCCCCCTCTCATGAGTAGGGTTAGAGTAAAGGATGAAGCTGCTGGGGGCATGTCCACGAGCCTTAGACTATGATTCCATGAGCCTCCACTGCTGTTTAGAAGTGGGGCTTCCCAGATGGCACAGTAGTAAAAACCTTCCTGCCAGTGCAGGAGATGGAGATCCAGGTTTGACCCCTGGGTCAGGAAGATCCCCTGAAGGAGGAAATGGCAACCCAGTCCAGTCTTCCTGCCTGGAGAATCCCATGGACTGAGAAGCCTGGTGGGCTACAGTCCATGTGGTCGCAGAAAGATTGAGCGACTGAGCACACAGATGTTGAAGGTTAAAAACATCAGCTGTTAGAGGAAGTACTGAAATACTCCTAATGGTGATGATTTGTTTCTTTGCGTATTATCTGTAGGGTCTCTTGATGTCAGGTTTGGTATTTACATTTTAATTAAAAGATTTAAGGCGTGAAAGTGTTCAGTGGGTCCGAAGGTCCTTTGGAGCCGCTGGTGGCTGCCTGTCGGCCCCGAGTGACGGAGCCGGGGCGGCAGGGCCCCCAAGCTGGGAGAGAGCAGGGGCTGCTCATTTCCTCACATTGTTGGTGTGTGGGTAGGGGGAGAGGAGCCTCTCAAATGTCATCCCGAAAGAAGCTTGTTTTTCCACTGCTTCCTGTGGTTTTAATTAAAACCCCAAACCTTTTGTTCATCTATTTAAATGAAAAAAATAAATAAAAAGAAAGAAAATCTGGGCTCCTGGTTTTAATACGGTTGTGCCTTCTCTCAGGCAGCCCATCATTCACGCTCACTTTGGGGTCGGTTGGAATAAATTAAAACACACACATGCACACATACACACACACTCAGGGTGAAAAAACAACAAAACTAAGTGCATAATGGCTGAGCCCTTGAGTTCCCGTTTCTGTCAGTGACAACACAGTAGCAGCCAAGCATGACAGCCAACGCGTGTGCTTGACACCCGCTGTAAACTCTTGTCTTCCTTTACAGCTGTTTCTGTAAACACATATGAATAATAGTTCTCTTGTGCCTTAAGCCGGAGCAGGAGTTGCTTTTCTTGGAGACTGGCCAGCTGCTAATGGAAGTTCACTCCCTGTGCAGAGATATGCTTTTCTTGCCCTCAGCATGGCCCGTGGCTCCGTCCCATGCTACACACTCTCCCTTGGGCATCCGTAGGGGTTAATGATTTTTCCTCATGGGGGACTGGAAGATTTTCACTGGGAAAGTGGGGAAAAATAGCAAATACTGCAATCAGCCCAGAATTCTTCGTTCATTTATTCATGCAGTAATTACTGAGTACCTACCATGTGCAGAGGAGGTCAGAGGACAATGAGCAAGCAACATACTAAGTAAGATGATACAGTTCCAGGAATGTAAAGTGTCGTGGAAAAAAAGCAAAAAGTAGAGTGAGCTAGGGGACACCTACAGCTGGGAGCAGGAAGCAGGTATTTTAATGCTGTTGAGCTGCTGGGATGGTTTTGCTCTTCCTGCCAGGTCCAGGAACAGGCACTTTCGTCCAGTTCCCTTGCGAGCCCGGGGTGAGAGTCATGGCGGGTGAGGCAAGTCTGTTTGTTTCATCTCGTTAACGCTGTTGTTGATTTTCTCTATTCCTCATTCCTTCAACATCGTAGAATCCAATGCAACTCCCAAAAAGGCTAATTTAAAGAACAAATCCACCCTAAAAAGTAAAAATCAATTCTCCTTTTCACATAGCAAACCCAAGGGAATGGAAACGTATGGACCGTGGACATTGCTGTATTAGTTTTTGAAATATGTTCTAATGGGAAAAGATCCATTGTTTTCTCTTGAGAATGGATTAATGTAAGGACTAAGTAGCTAGAGGTTGGAAGCAGGGCAGAAGTCATGGGGACAGCCTGACACACACCGTGCAGCCCATTGGGCTGACTGTTCCTTCCTTCCTAAGAAGCTCCAAGAAGGAAAGGAAAAACGGCCAGTGGTGATGCCTTCTGATGGACAGACGCTAATCCGAAGAATTTGCTATAAACATTCAGAATCGGTGACATGGATTAATCATTCTCGAGAACTTCTGAGGGCAAGAGTCTGAGATGTGCTTAGTTTTCTTCCCATGCTTGAGTCATTTTGCCAGCATGTTTCCTTAAATACCTATTTCCCCGCAAGAAACTGCAATACAAACCATTCTTCATTAAACTTTACATGTATATATATTTTTCTTTTCTATTGTTCTAACTCAAGCCTTACCACTTGACCCTTGAATTTAAGGTCAGTCTCCTTAGAGACCCAGTCCCCTTAAACCTTTCTGTCCACTTTCCATATCATGACAAGATAATTCATCGGCTTCACCAATCAGTACATTCACCATATTGTTAGCCTTTTTGGATGAGGTTCTCTTCTGTCAGCTCTTGAGAAATACTTGTAAAGCTTTCCATGTTTATTCACTAATATGTACCCTGAAAACATAAAAAGCTATATATGTACATGAAAACATAAAAAGCTATATATGTACATAAACCACATAAAGAACTATTTCTAGAATGGAGATTATCAAAGGACTGTTTTTGAGTTTGTTTCCCAATGTGTTCCAGTGAGGAAGGATCCTGACCAGGGCTCTTTTAGAACTTGGTTTATTTGACAGGTATACTCCCAAAGTATATATGAATGTATTGGTCTCTTTAAAAAATTTCTCTATCTTTACTGATCATTATTCAATATACATATCAAAAAGGTATCATGAAAGAAAATATCTTATGCAGGTTTTAGTGTCTACTACTTAGCTCTGAGTCTCAAGTAACTTAAATATTAATTTTTAATGAACTGTTTCATATTTTTAATATTTATTGGTTTTATAATTATTGAAAAGTATTAGTTCACTTAACAGATATATCTTGACATAGTTTACACAAAAAAGATTTGTTTTAAATACCATATTATCTGGTAAAGATACAGAGATGGATGAAACATAGTAGCTGCTCATGACTTCACTATCTAGCAGAGAAAACAGATGTAAGCAAGGAGACACTTGGGGTTTGCAAATTTATAAATAGACATACAAAGTGGGTATAGTACCTCTCTTATTTCTATGATCACTGAGCATGAAACAATTTGATATTCCACGCACAAAAATAATGTAGTGATTGTTTCATTAACAATATAGTGACTTGTTGACTTAAGATATGCAAATATGTCAATGAGCAACATAAATTTTTAAAATATGAATGTTTTTACAGAAAAATTTCACTTCTAGAAATTAATCTTGGGTACATAATCATAGATATTAAATATGTATATATAATATATACAAACATATATATACATATACACATTCAAGCATTATTTAAAACAAAACTCTGGAATCATCTAAAAGTCTAAATTTTGTTTTTACTATAGTTATGATGAATAATTATGTAGCCATTGAAAATCATTTGTAGGGAACTTTTGATTGGTGTGTGAAAATGATCCCAATACACTGCATGTCTTAAAACAATTGTAAATAATATTTATCAGTATTTTAAAAGAAATACTATGATGGGTTTTTTTTTCTGTGTGTGTGCATGTTTTTTCTATTACCTAAGAGTGCATAACTCAAATTTACAAGCAAAATCATCTGATCATATTAATTGATGCAGTAAAAGCTTTTGGCAAAATTTAACAACCGTTTGTGGTAAAAAACAACTCTCAGAAAAATATGAGTAGAGGAAGAATTTCACCAGTTTGGTAGAGAACATCTACAGAACACCTACCACTAACATTATACTTATGGTAAGAAAGTTACTGCTTTCCCTCACAACTGAGAACAAGTCAGGAATGTTCATTCTCTCTACTGCTATTCCACAGGGCGCTAGAAGTTCTATCCATTGCAAGGAGGCAATAAAAGCCATTCTGATCAGAAAGAAGTCAAGGTAACTTCCCTTATTTGTTGATATAATAATTGTCTATTTAGAAAATTCCAAAGATTTAAAATAACTTAAAAGTAATACGTGAGTTTTTCAAGGTTGCAAGATACAAGATAAACATACAAAACTCAATTGTATATATAGCAATGAACATATGGATATCAAAAAACTAAAATAACGTTCACGTCAGTCAAAAATGAAAAAATATCTAGGCATAAATTCAGTTAAAACATGTGCATGATTTGTGTGCTCAAAATGAAAAACACATAAACAAATGGAGAAACATACTGTGTTCACAGGTTGGAAGACACAACATAGCAAATATATCAATACTTTCCAAATTGAAACGCAACTTTAATAGAATTCTTACCAAAATTCCAGCAAGAAATTTTGTAGATATAGACAAGATTATTCTAAAATTTACATGGAAAGGTAGGAAACTAGAAAAGCTGAAATAATTTTGAAAGAAAGAATAAGATGAGAGCGTTTATATACCCAATTTCAAGACTTATTAATCACAAAATCAAGACTCATCTAATCACAAAATCAAGACTCTGTGTATTCACAAAGAAATAGACACAAATATCAACTGATTGTAATTGAGAACAAAGAAATAGAAGCTCACAATATGCCAATCTGATGTCTGACAAAGGTGCATAAGCAGCCCAACAAAGGCAAGATGGCCTGGTACCAAACAATGCTACAACAGCCAGACATTCAGAGGCAACAAAAAAACCTCAACTGAAGTTTTGCACCTAATGCAACAATTAACTCAATGTGAGCTATTTCAAGTCCTAAAAGATGATGCTGTGAAAGTGCTGCACTCAATACACCAGCAAATTTGGAAAAGTCAGCAGTGGCCACATGACTAGAAAAAGTCAGTTTTCATTCCAATCCCAAAGAAAGGCAATGCTAAAGAATGTTCAAACTACCATGCAATTGCACTCATCTCATACGTTAGCAAAGTAATGCTCAAAATTCTCCAAGCCAGGCTTCAACAGTACATGACCATGAAATTCCAGATGTTCAAACTGGTTTCAGAAAAGGCAGAGGAACCAGAGATCAAATTGCCAACATCTGTTGGATCATCAAAAAAGCAAGAGAGTTCCAGAAAAACATCTACTACTGCCAAAGCCTTTGACTGTGTGGGTCACAATAAACTGTGGAATATCCTTAAAGAGATGGGAATACCAGACCACCTGACCTGCCTCTAGAGAAATCTGTATGCAGGTCAAGAAGCAACAGTTAGAACTGGACATGAAACAATGGACTGGTTCCAAATCAGGAAAGGAGTATGTCAAGGCTGTATATTGTCACCCTGCTTATTTAACATCTCTTCAGAATACATCATGAGAAATTCTGGGCTGGATGAAGCACAAGCTGGAACCAAGATTGCCAGGAGAAATATCAATAATCTCAGATATGCAGATGACACCACCCTTATGGCAGAAAGTGAAGAACTGAAGAGCCTCTTGCTGAAAGTGAAAGAGGACAGTGAGAAAGCTGGCTTAAAACTCGACACTCAAAAAACTAAGATCATGACATCTGGTCCCATCAATTCATGGCAAATAGATTGGGAAACAGTGACAGAATTTATTTTTTGGAGCTCTAAAATCAATGTAGGTGGTGACGGCAGCCATGAAATTAAGACATTTGCTCCTTGGAAGGAAGGTTATGACCAACCTAGACAGCATATTAAAAAGCAGAGACATTACTTTGCCAACAAAGGCCTGTCTAGTCAAGGCTATGGTTTTTCCAATAGTCACGTATGGATGTGAGAGTTGGACTGTGAAGAAAGCTGAGCACCGAAGAATTGATGCTTTTGAACTGTGGTGTTGGAGAAGACTCTTGAGAGTCCCTTGGACTGCAAGGAGATCCAACCAGTCAGTTCTAAAGGAAATCAGTCCTGAATAGTCACTGGAAGGACTGATGCTGAAGTTGAAACTCCAACACTTTGGCCACCTGAAGTGAAGAACTGACTCATTTGAAAAGATCCTGATGCTGGGAAAGATTGAAGGTGGGAGGAGAAGGGGACGACAGAGGATGAGATGGTTGAACGGCATCACTGATGTGATGGACATGACTTTGAGTAGATTCTGAGAGTTGGTGATGGACAGGGAGGCCTGGTGTGCTGCAGTCCATGGGGTCACAAAGAGTCAGACACAACTTAGTGACTGAAATGAACTGAATAATATCGTACGTGTTAAACATGAAGCGATAAAACTTTTAGAATAAAAGTTATACAGGAGGCTGACCATGTACCGAGGAATGAGTACACTCATTTGCTACTGGAGAGAATTTTAATTTTTCTCTGTAATCATTTTTAATGGGAATTTGGTAATATGTATGTCAGTGCCTTAAAAATATTTATTGTATAGGACAGTTCATTTCAGTTCAGTCACTCGTCATGTCAGACTCTTTGTGACCCCATGAATCACAGCACGCCAGACCTCCCTGTCCATCACCATCTCCCGGAGTTCACTCAGACTCAAACGTCCATCGAGTCTGTGATGACATCCAGCCATCTCGTCCTCGGTCGTCCCCTTGTCCTCCTGCCCCCAATCCCTCCCAGCATCAGTCTTTTCCAATGAGTCAACCCTTCGCATGAGGTGGCCAAAGTACTGGAGCTTCAGCTTTAGCATCATTCCTTCCAAAGAAATCCCAGGGCTGATCTCCTTCAGAATGGACTGGTTGGATCTCATTGGAGTCCAAGGGACTCTCAAGAGTCTTCTCCAACACCACAGTTCAAAAGCATCAATTCTTCGGTGCTCAGCCTTCTTCACAGTCCAACTCTCATATCCATACATGACCACAGGAAAAACCATAGCCTTGACTAGACGGACCTTAGTCGGCAAAGTAAATGTACTATCTAGGTTGGTCATAACTTTTCTTCCAAGGAGTAAGCGTCTTTTAATTTCATGGCTGCAGTCACCATCCGCAGTGATTTTGGAGCCCAAATAAATAAAGTCTGACACTGTTTCCACTGTTTCACCATCTATTTCCCATGAAGTGATGGGACTGGATGCCATGATCTTCGTTTTCTGAATGTTGAACTTAACCCAACTTTTTAACTCTCCTCTTTGACTTTCATCAAGAGGCTTTTTAGCTCCTCTTCACTTTCTGCCATAAGGGTGGTGTCATCTGCATATCTGAGGTTATTGATACTTCTTCCGGTAATCTTGATTCCAGGTTGTGTTTCTTCCAGTCTAGCATTTCTCATGATGTACTCTGAATATAAGTTAAATAAGCAGGGTGACAAAATACAGTCTTGACACACTCCTTTTCCTATTTGGAACCAGTCTGTTGTTCCATGTCCAGTTCTAACTGTTGCTTCCTGACCTGCATACAGGTTTCTCAAGAGGCAGATCAGGTGGTCTGGTATTCCCATCTCTTTCAGAATTTTCCACAGTTTATTGTGATCCACACAGTCAAAGGCTTTGGCATAGTCAAGAAAGCAGAAATAGATGTTTTCCTGGAACTCCTTTGCTTTTTCCATGATCCAGCAGATGTTGGCAATTTGATCTCTGGTTCCTCTGCCTTTTCTAAAACCAGCTTGAACATCAGGGAGTTCACGGTTCATGTATTGCTGAAGCCTGGCTTGGAGAATTTTGAGCATTACTTTACTAGCATGTGAGATGAATGCAATTGTGGGGTAGTTTGAGCATTCTTTGGCATTGCCTTTCTTTGGAATTGGAATGAAAACTGACCTTTTCCAGTCCTGTGGCCACTGCTCACTCTTCCAAATTTGCTGGCCTATTGAGTGCAGCACTTTCACAGCATCATCTTTCAGGATTTGAAACAGCTCAACTGGAATTCCATCACCTCCACTAGCTTTGTTCGTAGTGATGCTTTCTAAGGCCCACTTGACTTCACATTCCAAGATGTCTGGCTCTAGATGAGTGATCACATCATCATGATTATCTGGGTCATGAAGATCTTTTTTGTACAGTTCTTCCGTGTATACTTGCCACCTCTTCTTACTATCTTCTGCTTCTGTTAGGTCCAGACCATTTCTGTCCTTTATCGAGCCCATCTTTGCATGAAATTTTCCCTTGGTATCTCTACTTGAAGATATCTCTAGTCTTTCCCATTCTGTTGTTTGTCTCTATTTCTTTGCATTGATCACTGAAGAAGGCTTTCTTATCTCTTCTTGCTATTCTTTGGAATTCTGCATTCAGATGCTTATATCTTCCTTTTCTCCTTGGCTTTTCTCCTCTCTTCTTTTCACAGCTAGTTGTAAAGCCTCCCCAGACAGCCATTTTGCTTTTTTGCATTTCTTTTTCATGGGGATGGTCTTGATCCCTGTCTCCTGTACAATGTCATGAACCTCATTCCATAGTTCATCAGGCACTCTATGTATCAGATCTAGGCCCTTAAATCTATTTCTCACTTCCACTGTATAATCATCAGGGATTTGATTTAGGTCATACCTGAATGGTCTAGTGATTTTCCCTATTTTCTTTAATTTGAGTCTTAATTTGGTAATAAGGAGTTCATGATCTGAGCCACAGTCAGCTCCTGGTCTTGTTTTTGTTGACTGTATAGAGCTTCTCCATCTTTGGCTGCAGAGAATATAATCAATCAAATTTCGGTGTTGACCTTCTGGTGATGTCCATGTGTACAGTCTTCTCTTGTGTTGCTGGAAGAGGGTGTTTGCTATGACCAGTGCATTTTCTTGGCAAAACTCTATTAGTCTTTGCCCTGCTTCATTCTGCATTCCAAGGCCAAATTTGCCTGTTACTCCATGTGTTTCTTGACTTCCTACTTTTGCATTCCAGTCCCCTATAGTGAAAAAGACATCTTTTTTGGGTGTTAGTTCTAAAAGGTCTTGTAGGTCTTCATAGAACCTTTCAACTTCAGCTTCTTCAGCGTTACTGGTTGGGGCATAGACTTGGATTACTGTGATATTGAATGGTTTGCCCTGGAAATGAACAGAGATCAATCTGTCGTTTTTGAGATTGCATCCAAGTACTGCATTTTGGACTCTTTTGTTGACCATGATGGCTACTCCATTCTTCTGAGGGATTCCTGCCTGTGGTAGTAGATATAATGGTCATCTGAGTTAAATTCACCCATTCCAGTCCATGTTAGTTCACTGATTCCTAGAATGTCAATGTTCACCCTTGCCATCTCTTGTTTGACCACTTCCAATTTGCCTTGATTCATGGACCTGACATTCCAGGTTCCTATGCAATATTGCTCTTTATAGCATCGGATCTTGCTTCTACACCAATCACATCCACAACTGGGTATTGTTTTTGCTTTGGCTCCATTGGAGTTATTTCTTCACTGATCTCCAGTGGCATATTGGGCACCTAATGACCTGGGGAGTTCCTCTTTCGGTATCCTATCATTTTGCCTTTTCATACTGTTCATGGGGTTCTCAAGGCAAGAATACTGAAGTGGCTTGCCATTCCCTTCTCCAGTGGACCACATTCTGTCAGACCTCTCCACCACGACCCACCCATCTTGGGTTGCCCAGCAGGCATGGCTTGGTTTCATTGAGTTAGACAAGGCTGTGGTCCCAGTGTGATTAGATTGACTAGTTTTCTGTGAGTATGGTTTCAGTGTGTCTGCCCTCTGATGCCCTCTTGCAACACTTACCATCTTACTTGGGTTTCTCTTACCTTGGGCGTGGGGTATCTCTTCATGGCTGCTCCAGCAAAGCACAGCCACTGCTCCTTACCTTGGATGAGGGGTATCTCCTTACCAACGCCGTTCCTGACCTTCAATGTGGGATAGCTCCTCTAGGCCCCCCGTGCCCGCGCAGCTGGCCGCTGGCCCTGGCCTTGGCCTCGGGCGTGGGTGGCTCCTCCCAGCTCAGTGACTTACTTAAACTGGCTGAAGTTAATTGGATTTGTTGCAAAGGAAGGCTACTATTATTGAAGGTTTAATCATAAACTCTTCACTGAATATGTATTAGGTACTGAGCCTTCTACTCTCTTCAGCATTAACACATTGATTACTAATTTTAAATAAATGATCAGACAGGTACTATACCTATTTAGATTTTACAGATTAAAATACAAAGTCACTTATTGTATTCACACAGCTGATAAGTGTTTCATATATCCAGGAGTAATAATAAAAAATGAGTGATAGTGTTAATCAATCAATTGTGTGCAACTCTTTGCAATCCTATGGAATGTAGCCCACCAGGCTCCTCTGTCCATGAAATTCTCCACGCAATAATAGTGGAGTGGGTAGCCGTTTCCTTCTCCATGGGATCTTCCCAACCCAGCGATTGAACTCGGGTCTCCTCCGTTGCTGGTGGATTCTTTACCCTCTGAGCCAGCAGGGAAGTCCTAGGAGTAAAAGCAGGCGTGTATGTTATTGAACTCTTCGTTCTTGATCCTGTATGTCCTGATTCTTGTGGAAAATAAATAACCATTTTCTGATTTGCTGTTTCTTCAATTATCTCTTTTCTCTGTTCTGAGATGGTCAGTCTGCTCTAAGGCTAAAGACATGTTGGAATTTCACTGATCACAGCCTGCTGATATATTTCACCATGACATTCCTTAAATATCTATAACAAAATTCAACCTCTTTTACTCCAAATTAGCTCCACCTCTGAATTTATTAATATGGTTGCCTTTTTCCTGATAGGCTTAAAAATGGAAAAGTATGTTTGATTTTTCCCTTTATTTCTTCACCCACATCCAATCAGTCACCATAATCACTCATTTCTTCTTTTGTTGTCTTTCAACCTCTTCTATTTGTAGTCTGAGGGAACAACACGGGCTCTAGCTGGTTCATATGGCCAAGCTGGTACCTGACTTCTATACCTCTAATCTTTTATCAGTGCATTTAACTAAAACTCTAATCTTACAGTTCAAATGATTGCCAAAAAAAGAAAAATGTGTAAACTAACATTCTTTACTGGGCTTTCCCAAGTCATTTGACTTCAATTTTTTTTTCCCAATAGTTTACTTCCTCAAAGTATTAAATGCAATTGATATGGAGTCAAATGCAATTTCTTTAATGTCACTGCATATGTCGGCACCTCTATTTCTTTGACTCACATGCACTAAAAATACCATTTTGTACTCAGTATTGTCAGGGGGGCTGTTGGTATAAAGATGAACAGAATAGACAAGATCACTGGCTTTGTGGAGTTTGCACTTTAGTAAGACCACACAGATCTGAAAAATTGCTATTCAAATAAACAATTGTTACGAAGAAAAAGTGGTGGTCAAGAAAGCTCTTTTTGGGCAAATACATATATGTAGCATTGAAACCTGAGTGAGTTTCCTGAGTAAAGAGTAACATTAAAGGTCATAAATGAGCTTAGAGAACCCTAAAGAGCAGCAGCAGACATGGATTTTGGTGAGCAAGGGTGGGTGTGGGTAGATAGTGCAAGATGAGAGGGCAGAATAAGGATTTTTAGGCAATGCTAAGGGTTTCCAATTTTGCTAAGTGCAAGAGAAATCTAGGAAATGTAACAAGGTTAACTTAACCACAGGTATTGGGACCAGCCTAGGGGGAGATGGTCATGGAGACAGGATCAGCTTTGGGAGATTTTTACAGGCGTCCAGGTGAGATATGGGGTTACAATCTAATGGGTAATTACAGCTGTCAAGATGGTTCCTAGGAAGGAGTACAGGATCCCACAAAGACCTGATATCAGGTTGATCTAAATTACATTGGAGATTAAGAAAAAGTGGTCCCACAGAAGTGAGGTTTAATCTGAGACATAAATAATGAACCAAAATTAGCAAAGCAAAAAGATACAGTCACAGTAAGGATCTAAGACTGAACAGGTCTGGGCTCTAAGGACCTGAATAAAGCCCTGCAGGGCTGAAGTGTGTGACAGAAAGAGGAGAGAGGCAGGCTCGGGGTTGGAGAGGTATGTGGGCCAGGTCACGGCAAGTCTTCTGACATGCTGAGGCATGGGGATGTTATCTCGGGGGCAAGCAGCAGCTTGTTGTTCAGTTGCTCGGTGGTGTCTGACTCTTTGACCCCATGGGCTGTAGCACACCTTCCTGGTCCATCACCATCTCCCAGGGCTTGCTCAAACTCATGTCCATTGAGTCGCTGATGCCATCCAACCAGCTCATCCTCTGTCTTCCCCTTCTCCTCCTGCCTTCAGTCTTTCCCAGCATCAGGGTCTTTTCCAATGAGTCGGCTCTTTGCATCAGGTGGCCAAAGTACTGGAGCTTCAGCTTCACCATCAGTCCTTCCAATGAATATTCAGGGTTGATTTCCTTTAGGATGGACTGGTTTGGTCTCCTTGCAGTCCAAGGAACTCTCACGAGGAGCATTATGTAATCAGAAAACAAACCAGAAGCCCAGCAGTCCACAGGTTCATCCTTAGAAATGCGGACTCACCCTCCGGCAGCACGCCTCACCTCTGGGGCACTGGAGGAGGTGTGAGGAGAGGGTGCAGGGCAGTGGGTGTGCTAGTCATGGCTGGTCAGTGCTCACTGCCCTGTGCTCTTCGCCGCCTCTCCCCGGGGGAGTGGGGTGGGGGAGACGGCCAGCCTGGGGGTCAAGGTCAAGGAGGAGGTCAGAGGGCTGTGTGCTGTCCCACCGCTCGGCCTTTAATCTGCTCCGCCCGGGATAGAGATCTTCAGCTCTCAGCCCCACCGGTCTCTTCAGCACACAATCAACTGACAAGCACAAGTAATTTCCCGCTGTGATCCCTTCAGTGATATCCTGAAAAGAGAAGAACATTAAAAAAGGGGGAAGAAAACCAACAACAAACAAAAAAATATCCCTGAAGTGCACTGCCTGGAAAGAGTGAAAAATTTTAGGTACCACATGTTAAACACTTTCAGCTACTGTTCCCTTCCACTTAGAAATTATTTATTTATTCCTTCTAATTCTCTGAAGCAGCCTTTCCCCCAAATTGCACATGTGTGACCTATTACATCTTTGCTGTTTTACTTTTATTGCACAGAACAAAAAATGAACGAGGTTTTCCCTCTTTATTCACCTCAGAAATCTCTAGCCATTTCATATTGACTGACAAATTAATGGATGGAACCACACAAATGAGGCTGAGACTGTTCTCTGGGAAGGAGCTCCGTGCCCTGCACCGTGCTTGGGGCCACCCGCTTTTGCCCATTAAATAAGCTGTGCGCTCAGTGAGGACTTGACGAATGTGCCATCAGAAGAAATGATAGCTACATAACATGAAGCAGAGTTCCCCATGCTATCCAGAAGGTCCTTGTTGGTTATCCACTTTAAATCTAGCAGTGTGTACACGTCAATCCCAAACTCCCTAACTTTTCCTTCTCTCCCATCCCCCCTGGTAACCGTAAGTTCATTCACTAAGTCTGTGAGTTTGTTTTGTAAATAAGTTCATGTGTGTCTTTTTTTCCTAGATTCCACATAGAAGTGATATCGTATTTTTCTCTGAGAATAGATACATGTATATGTATAACTGAATCATTTTTCTGTACTCCTGAAACTAACACAACATTGTTAATCAACTAATACTTACTCAAAGACTTGGACTCTGACTCAAAATACTGATGAATAAAGGTATACTTGTGTTTCAGTTAAAGTGGAATGTATAAAGTACTTACAAAAAAAAGGAAAAAAAGAAACAACAGCTTGTAGCAATTTTCCACCTGCCCATCATCATCATCACCATTTGATGGTGGAGTTGGGGAGTGGGTTCCTCCTCACTGTTTAAACTCTGGCTCTATTTAGGAAGAGTGAACAATAAAAAAAATTTTTTTAATTTATTTTGCCTCTGATTCTCCTAACCTGAGGTGATTTTTAAGATACCACATTCAACATAATTTCAATCTAAGTAGTAAATAGTATAAGTGTCTGCTGGTGCTTCTTGGGAAAATCTCAGAGGACCGGCTTGAATATTCAGCAGAAGCCCAGTGATCAGACCGCTGGTCCCTGCCTTAGTGACAATTAAGCCGAGTGTGAGAAAATTCTGGAAATTGCTGGAGACCACACTAACTTTCTCTTCTACTGTATCTGCTGTATATTTCTGATTTCTGTCTGATTCCATGAAGTTCCAGCTCTCCTATATTGTCAGTGCCCTTGGGAAAGCAATCCCCAACCAAAGGACTGGGTCTTTCAAGGCTATTTCCTGAATATTGAGAGACACTTGATCATCCTGCCCTCAACTACTACCACCAAAAAAATAAAGAAATAAGGTGAAGGGATGTGTCTCTGGCGAGGGAATCTTATGCCGTGAGTGTGACAAATGAGGGAGAGCCTGTAACCTGAACCTTTTCAATAATTCACAAAAAGCATCCAGTAGGTTATCTTTCTAGGACTGTGGGGTTTTGCCAGTTTCTTTCCTTGTTTGCTGTGGATCATCCACGTATGTCACCGTAAGCCTCTGTAGTCATTTTTTACCTGCAGACTTACACAACAACAACCATGCATCATTTAGCTAGATGGGGCATCCTACATAAAAGAAAAAGCAACAATAACACTGATCCAAACTGAAGGAAATTAGAGGAAAGAAGAGGAACCATTCTGAAATGCACCAGAATTTAAGAGGATTAAACAAGAAATCAGTGTCAGGGCTAACATATCTGATGGTTAGAGTTAATGTGGAAGAAAATAAAAACCTTATAAAAATATCATTGGTAACTATCAATAAAATGTCACTGGGAGTTGGTAACTCCCAGGATCTAGGAGAAACAAAAAATGATCAAAGAAAGCTCAGATGCAGGACCTCAATGGACTAGAGATGGTTTGTCACTTCACGCTATAATGACATTTTATTTTATAGACCACAATATTTCATGTTGCATTTTATAGTACAATAAAACACCATGAAAATAAGAATAATACTATTTAAGAATATATACATCTCCCAGAGAACCAAGTCATTATTATGTGCCAGTTTTGTAATCAAACACAATAGGTCTTATTTTTTATCTGATTAAGTACCTATTCAGCGAGGTGCACAGCCATGCCCCAGGAACCAATGCAGTGTGTATGATGGAGCACAGAGCTCGTGGACTCTTGCCTGGAAGAAAACTCGATATAATTATACCAAGAGAGAGCAGGATCAGAATTCTACTTTCAGTTGCAGAAAATGCAGAAATGTACATTTTCCACACAGAACCCTTTGAGAGATTCTTGGAATTAGAAAGTTAGATTCAGTTAAGTCAGTGGATTCATGAATATTAAGAAGCTGTTTTCCCTTAGAAGACAATAGTGACTTTGCCCAGTGAAAAAGCTGGAATCGGAGCTATTTAGTGTGTCCTCCAGGTCAAAAGACCAATGGGTGGAATTGGGACCCCCGTCTCTGACACCTAGTTGAGCATAGTAGTTGAAGATGTCCTACCATTTAAAAAGCGACTGACCTATAGGTTTCCTCCTTTGGTGTTATATCATTTGATGGTCTACCCAGAGACAGAAGTGGATTTGCATGGGTTGTTTGGAGGTGAAGGGCACCCTGACTGTTAACTAAAGTTTAGCATTCTGATTTGCAAATCAATTGTACAGCTCTGAAAGGAAAACTGAGATCAGGTCAAAACGTAGTACTTTGTTTTATTTTGTTTTGATGTTTGTTTTCTAGTAGATTCACTACCCTGTCCTGAATCTGTGTGTCTTCTATTTTTGCCTTCATAAACTAATCTCCAATCTTCTCTTATTTCCAACTCCACCAGGATCTTGACTGACAGTTTCTAAAGAACTGGAAAAGTTCTTTTGTTGGGGCCATGTTGGGGGCTGTGAATATGAATAAAGAAATCGTACATAAGTAAAAATAGGGTCATTGATATTTCTCTGGAGGAAAGGATGGTATTTCTGCCAAGGGTCCCTGATTAGGGAGCTTCATTGTTACACGTTTATTAACTCAGATGAAATCAATATATTCCCCCAGACCCGAGGGTTTTCTTGGACATTGTTCCTTGAAGCACTATTGTGTTTATATCAGGGCAAAGTGGGGCATCCTCTAATGTAACATTCAGCCGTGATGGATCAAATTACCTTTTATTTAAAAAAATCAAAATTTCCCTTTTGGACATTTCATGAATGGCAGGCTTGACCTTTACTGGTTTGTTTTCTGCCTCATTGTAGTCAGGACCCTGCTGGCAATGAAAAGTGTATTTCCTTTTTGCTCTCACAACCTAACCTGACCTCTCTATGATAAAATTGAGACAATACAATTTCAGAAGGTGTCTTTTGTGCAAACTAGGATTCAGAATCACCCTGAACAATTTTCACTTGTATTGTGTACCATATCTATTAGGGAAGTGGCTTTTTAATTCCACCTGGATTATATCATTCACATAAAGTTTCATCATCACATTCATCATCACATAAATTTTTCATCCCCAAATAATCAAATTAATTACAACTAATTTTTAGAGTTAGAATGAACAGCTCCTTTTCTCATTTTGTTTGCTGTTTATTTTTTCCTGAAGACTTTTATTGGTAACATTGGTCTCTGGTTTTCAGTAGTGTCACATACAGGCATGAAAACTCTTTAGTGTGTATTTTACATTTCAACTTTAACATGTATTTGTTTACCAGGAAAACCCATCAACCGCCAATGTTGCACAAGCTTTTGTTGACTTTTCCTGTGATGTACACAGCATTCTTATCCCTCTAACTTTCCAGCAAGTGTCATTCAGACACCAATGTGTTAGAGCTGTTTTCCCGTGGAACTCTTTTTTGGCTGCATTATAGAGATTCTTGTAAAAAGCTTCTGATTGAGAAACAGAGGGCATTCTCATTTTGCATACACATTGAGGGGGTATGGTGTGCAATGATCTATATTTTCAGGCTCAGGATGAGCTAACATCAACATAGTGTGTACTTCCTTTCATCTGGGCAACGTGTGACAGGTTCCTGCATAAATTTGTTGACACTGTAAATGGTAACTGTCAACAAATTCCAAATAAAGTCAGATAAATAAGCGAGTGTAAGGAAGGTAGCATCTGCAAATCAAAAGGTGGTTATTGTGAGGTGGTGGGCACTGGGGCTGTAGTGACTCATGAATTCCCATCTGCGAGGAATCCTCCCGCCCACACGATGGGTGTCAAGATGATGCTGTCATCTCTCTGACTTATCAGAGCATCTTCCTGAAGCTGTTTAGGGTCGGTGAATCCAACCTCTGATGTTACAGATGAAGACACAGAGATTCGACGGGACTATGACTTAGACGATGATTAGTAAGAAATGGCTCTGGGACTAGAAATAGTGATTTTGAAATTCATTGCCTGTTCCACAAGAGAACCCACTGTTGGCTTAGACATATAAAAATAAGTGATATAATAAAGCAAAGTGTAAAGACACCACTTGTAATACTAAAAAGTGCTTTAGCATATGGTAAATTTGTTCATTTCCAAATGATATGCTTATTTGTGTTAATGGATGAGATTTACTTTGTTTCAGTTATCATGTTGAAATTCTTCTGTAGACCCCAAGCTATCAGAGATTTGCCCACAATTCTTTGAGGAATGCCAAGATATACAGAGGACATGGGTATGTAAAGACATAATTTCGAAGGCCTTAAAAAGTTGTAAAATGGGATAGAATGAACTCTCCCAGATAAGTCAACAGAATTCCACTTAAAAAAAAATCATACTTGAAGAAGCATTTCCTCATGAGACTCTAAACTTGGTAAAATGATGCTTTCTATGTCCATATAAATTGATAGAATCATGCTTTATAGATATGCCAAATCAAAATTTCAAATATCATTTTTCTCAGAGGCTAGAACATTAGAGGTAAAATTGCTTCAACCCAGTCCTCCTGGACACTTGCTTTAGACACCCAGACACCAAGCTGGGAAGATGCCCTAGCATCTTTCTTACTGAAACTCTTGTCATGACTGGTCTTTAATTATGTAGTCTACTTACATGGATCCATTAGAGCCACTTATACATAGAAGAGGGCTTCCCAGGTGGCCTAGTGGTAAAAATACCTTTGCCAATGCAGGAAATTGAAGAGATATCGATTTGATTCTGGGTCAGGAAGATCTCCTGGAGGAGGGCATGGCAACCCACTCCAGTATTCTTGCCTGGAGAATCCCATGGACAGAGGAGCCTGGCAGGCTATATAGTCCATGGGGTTGCCGAGAGTCAGCCATGATTGAAGTGACTTAACACACATACATAGAAAAATTGTATTGTGTGATCTTTAAGTTTTTTATAAGCAATTTAGTTTCAGCCAGGAATTAAAGTAAACTTACAATCTGAGCTGATCAATAATTTACCGAGATAAAATACTAGTTTGTTCAATCTAACCAAATTCCATATTTTTATGACCCCATTCTTGAAACAGCTTCTGTGATGTATATATTCCATAGAGAAAATATTCCTTCTCCTAGCCCATCACAATTGTATTTGTAACTCTACTTGAACTCTGTAGACCTGATCTTTTCTAACTGTAATCCCAGGAGTTTGTTGTTATTACAGTGGTAAGTATTTCATATAGTCTGCATTTATAAACAACAATAGTTTTTAAAAATATGACTGTTTCCCCTTGTCTTTAAATATCATTCTCTCCCAGATAATGTTATTTAGTCTCTAAGTCATGTCAGACTCTTTTGCGACCCCATGGACTATAGCCTGCCAGGTGGTGTAGTAGTAAAGAATCCACCCGCCAGTGCAGGAGACACAGAGATGTAGGTCCAACCCCTGGGTGGGAAGGATTCCCTGGTGTAAGAAATGGCAAACCATTTCAGTGCTCCTGTCCGGAAAATCCCACGGACAGAGGAGCCTGGTGGGATACACTCCATGACGTCACACAGAGTCAGACATAACTGAGCTCCTGAGCATGCGTGCCCAGATAATGAATAGGGCTGGGGGAGACTGAGAGAGTGAAGAAAGAACCACAGTTGTGGCAGGCTGCCTTTGCAAGAGTGGACCAGGAAAAAGAATAAGAAAATGTCAGTGCACCTCCTGTTCTGACCTGCTTATGGCCATTTTACTGTCTTAACTGATCTGGTTATGCACCCTATAATGCCACCCAAATAGTGAACAGATCCATGGCTTATAGAATACCAAATAAAGTTAAAATTATGCATGTAGAATTCTCAGATCCTTTCGTTCATCCACTCCACTGATAAATACTCAGTAAGCATCTCTGTTATCCAGCCTGTGTCTAAACATTAAAAGCATCATTGTGAATAAGATGCAAAAGTCCTGCCTCCGTGGAACTTGGGTACCAGCCATTTTATTGGGTGGTGATTCAGCCTTCAGCAGGAGAAGCAACAGGGAAATGTCTACTTGAGCAGGAGGTCTAGTATTAACCCCTTTACCAATTATCTCCTAATTGACATAAATCTTTTATCTACTGTCTTTGTCATTCCTCCAATTCCCTCACATGCTGGTTTAATAAGAATAATTGTTGTTAATAGAGTTTAAGATTTGGGGGGTAGTTATTTTGCTGCTTGATTCTGGTATCCCCATCTAATCATTTGCAAGAGAGATATTTTTATAATATTAGTAATTAAACTATTTTAAAATCCATTTTGCAAGTGTAAGTAATGGATAATATGTTTATGACCACAGCAATGAATGAATATTTTTCATATTTTCATTGAGATGCAGATTAACTAGATTCCAACACTGATAAATATTTGGAAACGTGGATACTTTTCAATTTAACTGAGAGTCCACAAAATTCTCCTTTGATGGTAGCTTATAACTTTCAGCATCATTATCTATGAATTAAGTAATCTCACCATGGTATCATTACGGATATTCAAGTGTATACTCCTGGTTGAAGCAAACATATGAAAGAAAACCTTATGATTATATTGGACTAGATTTTTTTCAAAATTTTGCAGGTGTATGGAGGTGATTTTTTTAGAAACATTTATATTTAGATTCAACATCATTCCCTGTGCTACAAGCATCCCAGGGGACTATAGACTGAAGTTCTTGAAAAGTTACTCAATTAGCATAGTGGCTGCTGGTGACTAAAAGCACATGGGGTTTCTGGGTTGGGGAGAGGGGAGCGGTGGGTTAGACAGCTCTCGTCTTTACAGGGCTTTCCAGACCCGTGTGCTGAACTAAAATATGCAGAAATGTGGCCTGTCTGCCTTCGATGTGAATCTGCCTTTTCATCTCCTGACATTATTTAATACCGTGTACAATGAATCAAACCATAATGCGCCAGCCAGGGCTATTCTGAAGAAAGATTGTGTGCAGAGTGACATTTCAACAACTCATTGCGGAAGATACACTGTCATTTCTCCGCCCACACCTTACTCAAGATAGCTCACGTCCTGATCCTCTCAAAAATGGGGGACAGGAAGAGTTAGCATCATCAACTGAATACCAATGGGGAGAGACAGAGAGAGATATAGAGAAGGAGGCTCTGTTTCTCTCTCATTTATGAATTTAAAAATGAAGAGAGGTTAGTGGTTATTTTGTTTAAATTCAATATCTGAGCAAGAGGGTGTGGGAATTATTTCTAGGCAATTATTAACCACTGGTAGGAATCGATACTTTTAGAAAACGATAAGACTTGGTCCATAAATGAGATACATGCTTCTCTGCAGTAGGACCCAATTAGAAATACAACCTTCCAGGAGGGGGAGTTGGGAAGCTCAAGGAAACCAAACGGATTTCAATTTTCAGACTGGCTGAATTCACCTTCCTCCATCAACAGACACATGTCTATAGAAGAATGCAGGAGAACCACACGCTTTTCTCGGGGAAAAGTAAAGCTCATGTTTCTGACTCTCGGGGAAGCAATGTTTTAAAAAATATTTTTAACAAGTACAACATGCAGCACTTCAGGAGCCTAAATATGACAAAGGCAGAGCCAGGCTCCTTGTGCAGCTGAGTCACTGAAAGCTAAACCACTAATTACGATATGCAATGCGTGGTGGGTATGCTTGGAGTCTTCTGGTGGGTGTTACTTTGACTGGAATTGGGGTCCAATAATTACAAAAAAAACATGAGTA
>NW_024070206.1:59773102-59800556 GCF_014754425.2 Oryx dammah
CACACACACACACACACACACACACACACACACACACACACACACACGGTGGTGCAGTGGTGAAATATCTGCCCGCCAGTGTAGGAGATGCAGGTCCCGTATCTGGGTCAGAAAGATCCCCTGGAGAAGGAAATGGAAACCCATGCCAGCATTCTTGCTGGGAAATCCCCTGGACAGAGGAGCCTGGCAGGCTACTGTCCATGGGGTCGCAAAAGAGTCAGACATGACTTAGCGACTAAACAGTAACATCAAGTATCGTCGTCATAAACATCTGTAATCTCTACATTATTATTTGATTGAATAGCATTGGTTTGACTGTTTTCAAGTCTTTCAATGTGCAGATTATTTCAGGGAACCAAAGCAATTCTTTTCCACTTGAAACTCTTCATTTGACTGGATCATTTCTTTAGGAAACGGTCCCACGCGTTAGAGAATTGTAACACAGGCTTGCAGCAGTTTGACTGCACAGTGATGGAGCACAGGGGCCTGGATTTAGACAGACCCGGCATCTCCATTTACTTGCTGTGAGATACAGAATGAGGTGTTTAACCAATCGAAACCCCAATCTCCTCACCCACAGAAGCAGGATAGTGTTGGTACTAACCTCATAAGCCTGCGAAAATTAAATGAGATGATGCATGCGACTAATCACACAGTCCCTATGCTTAGAGATTATTCAGAAAATGATCGCTATTTATAAGGAAGTACTTTACGGAAGGCCTCTACCAATTACATACCGCTGCTAGCAATGACTGTACGAAGCCACATGATTCTGCCAGCGTGATGGTCTAGAATAAGGCTGCGCAGAAGGACCTGGCTCAGTGCTGTGTATTCCTGGTCACTGAAAATCCAGGGCCCCCACCGGATTGTATCAAAATGTTTTGTGTTCACTCACATCATGAATCAGAAGCTCTCAGGGCGCTTCCAGGAGAATGCCCTTTCCACAAAACGCCCAACAGTATTTTTTGTTTGTTTGTGAAATATATGTATTGTAGCCACCTTTCTGTCAGGACGTGATTGAGAGCTGAAAACGGAGGGTGAGTTCTCAGCAAAGGTGGGCTTGCCCCTGCTTTGTGACTCTGGCTGTACTGAGACATAATTGACACGTGTCACTGTGCAGGCTTAAGGTGTACAACGTGACGGGTTGATGTATACTGTGCAATGATTACCATGATAATGTAGTTAACAACTCCGTCACCTCATATAATTACTATTGTCTGTGTTGAAAACATTTAAGATTTACTTTTAGCAACATTCAAGTGTATACAGTATTTTTAACTATTGTCACGATGCTGTCCATTGATCCCCAGAACTTATTCCTCCTGTGACTAGAGCTTTGTAGCTTTTTTCAAATGTCTTTCTATTCCCCCAACCCCAGGCTGCCCTCGACCAGCAGGCACTTCTTTGTTTCCACGAATTCATCTGCTGTAGATTCCAAGCACAGGTGTGGTCCCACGGCAACCTATGTGAGTGATTCGTAACAACCTCTCACTGGTGCTTGCCGCCAACCCTCTGTGATGCACACTTCTACTGCTTCAGCTCAAGAACCCTCTGTGCTCTCCTAAGAGGCATTCTGATTTTCTTGTGCAACAGCACAGAATACTGAAGCCCCAAAGAGAACATGACTTTCCAGAGTCACTAAGGTAGAAAATGGCTCATCCTTTCATCATGTGGCTTGCATAGAATATCAGAGAAATTGTGTTAAGTTTTTTGCCCATTGAGTCATAGAAATGAGACACATTTAACTAACATAAACAAAAACTACTGCACTAGCATGGGGTCATTTCATGAGCCCTTACATCTTAGTTTGTGATGATAATAGACTTACCATAAGAGGCAGGAAACTGGAAAGTAATATTTTGTCTCTATAGCAGTTGACGGGAATGTCCAGCACCAGTTGCTTCAACAGTGGGAGGGTGACTGCCAGTCACTCAGTGGTGTCTGACTCTCTGCCACCCCACGGACTGTAGCCCACCAGGCTCCTCTGCCCATGGGATTTTCCAGGCAAGAATACTGGAGTGGGTTGCCATTTCCTCCTCCAGGGGATCTTCCCGACCCAGGGATCCAACCCAGGTCAACTGCATTGGCAGGTGGGTTCTTTACCATCTGAGCCACCTGGGAAGTTTTCACTTACAGCCAGCATGAGAGGCCTGTAAATGAAAGGCCAGCTGGCTTTGCTGTTCCCCTCAACTTTGACTTCCTGTGAATCCTCAATTCTTCCCTAAACAGAAACTCCAATAAAGCAGGCCCACACCCTAATTTCATGGGGGAGAGAAAGTAGCAAATCCTCCTAGCAACACCCGTTCTTTATAGTGAAGGCAGCTTGTCTGTGATGTCACAGACTGACGTCACAGAATAGAATATAGGCACGCTCTTTTCCTTCTCAGCCAGCAGTGTGACCCCCTGAGATGACAAGACATGTCAGAATCACGTCCCTGAAACAAATCCAGGTGGTTTGCTCTGTGCCCTGTTTACTAAGACAGGCGAGTGAGGTCATACTTTTAGAAAGATATCCAGCTTTCAGAATTGAAACTCAAGGAGGATTTTCATCAACTCGACTAACAAGAAACATCTGTTGATAAATATCTTAGCCCTTTCAGGTTGCTATAACAAAATCCCACAAACTGGGGCAGGGGTGGGGGGTGGTATGTAAACAAGAGACATTTGATTCTCACGGTCCTGGAGGCTGGACGTCCAAGGTCAAAGCTCAGTGTGGTCACCAGCTGGTGAAGGCCTCCTTCCGTCCCGCTTCATGGCCAGTGACGTCTCCCTCTGCCATGTGCAGCGGGAGGGACAAGCCCCATGGGTCTCTCTTATAAAGATGCTAATCCGCCCCTGAGGGCTGTGGCCCCACCACCCAACCAGCTCCTAACACAATCCCATTAAGGGTTACGCTTCAACACGTGAATCTGGAGGGGACACGCACATCCACACAATAGTAACAAATCGACTCAGTTTCTCGAGCATTTGTGGTTTAGAATATTCCTTGTATTGTTCATCCATTCATTTTTTTATGAATCCGTTTTTATTATTTTATTCTATTGTTTCTATTTCTTGGCTTGAGTTTATTAATCCCCCCATCCTTTCCCCCCCTTTTTTAATCATGGTGCTTACATGCTGACAAAGCAGTCCCTTTCTTGCCTAATTTTATAAACTGTTCAGCCATGCCCTTATTCACTGTTTTCTCTTAATTATGTATTCTTGTTAACCTCTGTATGCATTCAAAGTTACAGATTGCCATTGACACAGTATTAATTAAAACATATAATTTATGACATTGGAGCTTGAAATTAATAAGTGACAACACAATTACATGGTTTGCCTAATTGTCCTTTAGTAATATAAAGATTGACATTGGAAGCTGCATTAGGAGCTAAAAGCACTCATAAACTCACAATAGCTTTGAAAGTAATCACAAGAGAATCTAAAGAAACCAGCCCCATTTCAAGGGATGGAATACTGGGCAGTTAAGTGGGAGGGCAATTATCTTTTCTCTTTTCATTAACAGTTTAAATCTATGGAGGAAAAGTTCATTTTAATAATTAAAAAATAGATTATATTATATTTAATTTGTATTGCACAAAACTTTGAATAAATTGTGAACATAGCCCTTTGTCCTTTGGATGTCTTTAATTTTATCTTTGTCACTTTCTGTGTAATTTTGACTTCCTTGCCCACATTAGTCTTTCATAATCAGATTGAAGGAATTCTAAACATGTTCTGTTTCTGACTGATGACCTTCAAATCCAGTAATTTGACATGGTGTCACAATCCATTCAATGCACAGTCTTACTTTCTAGAATATTTCTCGTGACACCAAAATAAGTCAGGACTTGTATCCATTGCTTAGCTCAAGTACTATCTCAGCCAAGCACAGCTTGTTACTGAGCTTAGAGATGATCTGCCAGAGGTGAACATTCTCACTGAAATGCCACCGTAACCCTGGTGGCTCAGCGGTGCACTTTTTTAAAAAGCCCATAAATACAGAGCCAGTGGTATTACACTGGGCCTGAAGGAAAGGGCTATTGCAAAACTACCTTTGTAGTTTACAACGTAAATTTTTGGTAAAAGTTTAGAATTTGGAAATTAAATGAGAAAGACCAATTCTTTTCTGATATTTAAAAAAGCATATGGTAAGAATGCAGGTTTTGTAATATCAGTGAGTTACCAACAAGCACTTTGGGTTAACATTTGTTTGGTCGCACATACAGTGACATATACTCATGAAATGCACGCTTAGGTGGTGTGGCGTGTGTGTGTTGCATTTCTGTATGTGACATGTGTGTGTTTCCTTTAACTTGGAAAAACACATATCAATTCTGGAACTCAATGTTGTGGTACAAATGATAGCAAACATTTCCTTCAAGTTTTCAGAATTTTTCCCTAAAAACATCAAAGTAAAAAAATTAAAGAAGTGGAGGACTCTGGACTAGGCATAGAATCAAGCTGCCTGGAGTCAAATTGTGGATCTACTGTTCTGCTGTGACCCCAGACAAGACCAAAGTTCTCACCATGTAATCATCTAGTGCACAGTTTGGCTTCAACTAAATTTACAAAGCTTTATGTTCATTTTCTATAAAAATTGTTAATGCACATTTACTTCTATTGAATGGATAATCTATTCATTAAGCCTCTCAACAAATATTTGAGCAAAAAATGAAACACTGAAATATTTTAAATAGATAACCAATAAGGACCTACTCTGCTTAATGCACTCATAACATAAATGGGAAAAGAATTTGAAAAAGAATATATATATTATGAAATTATATTATATATTATATTATGAAATTATATATATATTATGAAATTACATGTATATTATGAAATATATATATGATGGAATTAAAGTTACTCCCCAGGTCAGTAGGTGCCCAATATGCTACTGGAAATCAGTGGAGAAATAACTCCAGAAAGAACGAAGGGATGGAGCCAAAGCAAAAACAATACTCAGTTATGGATGTGACTGGTGATAGAAGCAAGGTCCTATGCTGTAAAGAGCAATATTGCATAGGAACCTGGAAATGTCAGGTCCATGAATCAGGCAAATTGGAAGTGGTCAAACATGAGATGGCAAGAGGGAACGTCGACATTCTAGGAATCAGCGAACTAAAATGGACTAGAATAGGTGAATTTAACTCAGATGACCATTATATCTACTACTGTGGGCAGGAATCCCTCAAAAGAAGTGGAGTAGCCATCATGGTCAACAAAAGAGTCTGAAATGCACTACTTGGATGCAATCTCAAAAACGACAGAATGATCTCTGTTCATTTCCAGGGCAAACCATTCAATATCACCGTAATCCAAGTCTATGCCCCAATCAGTAACGCTGAAGAAGCTGAAGTTGAACGGTTTTATGAAGACCTACAAGACCTTTTAGTACTAACATCCAAAAAAGATGTCCTTTTCATTATAGGGGACTGGAATGCAAAAGTAGGAAGTCAAGAAACACCTGGAGTAACAGGCAAATTTGGCCTTGGAATATGGAATGAAGCAGGGCAAGGACTAATAGAGTTTTGCCAAGAAAACACACTGGTCATAGCAAACACCCTCTTCCAACAACACAAGAGAAGACTCTACACATGGACATCACCAGATGGTCAACACCGAAATCAGAGTGATTATATTCTCTGCAGCCAAAGATGGAGAAGCTTTATACAGTCAACAAAAACAAGACCAGGAGCTGACTGTGGCTCAGATCATGAACTCCTTATTGGCAAATTCAGACTTAAATTGAAGAAAGTAGGGAAAACCAGTAGACCATTCAGGTAAGACCTAAATCAAATCCCTGATGATTATACAGTGGAAGTGAGAAATAGATTTAAGGGCCTAGATCTGATACATAGAGTGCCTGATGAACTATGGAATGAGGTTCGTGACACTGTACAGGAGACAGGGATCAAGACCATCCCCATGGAAAAGAAATGCAAAAAAGCAAAATGGCTGTCTGGGGAGGCCTTACAAATAGCTGTGAAAAGAAGAGAGGTGAAAAGCAAAGGAGAAAAGGAAAGATATAAGCATCTGAATGCAGAGTTCCAGAGAATAGCAAGAAAAGATAAGAAAGCCTTCTTCAGCGATCAATGCAAAGAAATAGAGGCAAACAACAGAATGGGAAAGACTAGAGATTTCTTCAAGAAAATTAGAGATACCAAGGGAACATTTCATGCAAAGATGGGCTCGATAAAGGACAGAAATGGTCTGGACCTAACAGAAGCAGAAGAAATTAAGAAGAGGTGGCAAGAATACACAGAAGAACGTACAGAAAAGATCTTCACGACCCAGATAATCATGATGGTGTGATCACTCATCTAGAGCCAGACATCTTGGAATGTGAAGTCAAGTGGGCCTTAGAAAGCATCACTACGAACAAAGCTAGTGGAGGTGATGGAATTCCAGTAGAACTATTTGAAATCCTGAAAGATGATGCTGTAAAAGTGCTGCATTCAATATGCCAGCAAATTTGGAAAACTCAGCAGTGGCCACAGGACTGGAAAAGGTCAGTTTTCATTCCAATCCTGAAGAAAGGCAATGCCAAAGAATGCTCAAACTACTGCAAAATTGCACTCATCTCACATGCTAGTAAAGTGATGCTCAAAATTCTCCAAGCCAGGCTTCAGCAATACATGAACCATGAAATTCCAGATGTTCAAGCTGGTTTTAGAAAAGGCAGAGGAACCAGAGATCAAATTGTCAACATCTGCTGGATCATGGAAAAAGCAAGAGAGTTCCAGAAAAACATCTATTTCTGCTTTCTTGACTATGCCAAAGCCTTTGACTGTGTGGATCACAATAAACTGTGGAAAATTCTGAAAGAGATGGGAATACCAGACCACCTGACCTGCCTCTTGAGAAACCTATATGCCAGTCAAGAAGCAATAGTTAGAACTGGACATGGAAAAACAGACTGATTCCAAATAGGAAAAGGAGTAAGTCAAGGCTGTATATTGTCACCCTGCTTATTTAACTTCTATGCAGAGTACATCATGAGAAACGCTGGGCTGGAAGAAGCACAAGCTGGAATCAAGATTGCTGGGAGAAATATCAATAACCTCAGATATGCAGATGACACCACCCTTATGGCAGAAAGTGAAGAGGAACTAAAAAGCCTCTTGATGAAAGTGAAAGAGGAGAGTGAAAAAGTTGGCTTAAAGCTCAACATTCAGAAAATGAAGATCATGACTTCTTGTCCCATCACTTCATGGGAAATAGATGGGGAAACAGTGGAAACAGTTCAGACTTTATTTTTTGGGCTCCAAAATCACTGCAGATGGTGATTGCAGCCGTGAAATTAAAAGATGCTTGCTCCTTGGAAGAAAAGTTATGACCAACCTAGATAGCATATTGAAAAGCAGAGACATTACTTTGTCAACAAAGGTCCGTCTAGTCAAGGCTATGGTTTTTCCTATGGTCATGTATGGATGTGAGAGTTGGACTGTGAAGAAGGCTGAGCACCGAAGAATTGATGCTTTTGAACTGTGGTGTTGGAGAAGACTCTTGAGAGTCCCTTGGACTGCAAGGAAATCCAACCAGTCCATTCTGAAGGAGATCAACCCTGGGATTTCTTTGGAAGGAATGATGCTAAAGCTGAAACTCCAGTACTTTGGCCACCTCATGCGAAGAGTTGACTGATTGTAAAAGACCCTGATGCTGGGAGGGATTGGGGGCAGGAGGAGAAGGGGACGACAGAGGATGAGATGGCTGGATGGCATCACGGACTCGATGGACGTGAGTCTGAGTGAACTCTGGGAGTTGGTGATGGACAGGGAGGCCTGGGGTGCTGCGACTCATGGGGTCACAAAGAGTTGGACACGACTAAGCGACTGAACTGAACTGATATATAACTGAGTCACTTGGCTGTACACCGGAAACTGACACAACATTGTTAATCAAGTATGCTCCAATAGGAAATAAAATTAAATTTTTGGAATAATAAACATGATCATAAGAAGAAAACGTGAGAATTTCACCTCTGTGTAGTTAGCCAAGAGAAATGAAACGGATGACACTAAGACTATAGCTCAGAAACAAAAGGGTGTGGTCTGCTATCACATTACCCCTCCCCCACAAAAAGGTAGAATAAATCTCATAAACAATCATCTGAGTGAAAATGCTCTTAACTTAGAAGGAAATATATAGCGTTAAATTTAACTTATTTGGAATTCTAAAACTAGGAAAGTTAACCTGTGATAGAAATAATCAGAAGAGCAGTTGTTTGCATAGGGATCAGGGCAGGTACCAACCAGGAGAAGGCAAGAGATAATTTGGGAGGGTGGGGGTAATGTTCTATATTTTGACAGGGTCTGAGTGACCTGGGTCTATGCGTTTGCCAAACTTTGAAAATCTGCCTTTACAATTTGTTAATTAGTTGTATGTAAGTATTACCTTGGCCACCTCATGTGAAGAGTTGACTCATTGGAAAAGACCCTGATGCTGGGAGGGATTGGGGGTAGGAGGAAAAGGGGACGACAGAGGATGAGATGGCTGGATGGCATCACCGACTCAATGGACATGAGTTTGAGTGAACTCCGGGAGATGGTGATGGACAGGGAGGCCTGGTGTGCTGCAATTCATGGGGTCTCAAAGAGTCGGACACGACTGAGCAACTGAACTGAACTGAACTGAAGTATTACCTCAAAAGAAAAATACAGTTATAAGCGTATAATACAGTCTTTGTTGTTGTTCAGTCACTCAGTTATGTCTGATTCTTTGTCTGATTCTTGTGTCTGATTCAACCCCATGGACTGCAGCATGCCAGGCTCCCCTGTCCTTCACTCTCTCCCAGAGTTTGCTCAAACTAAAGTTCATTAAGTCAGTGATACTACCTAACCATCTTACTATGAGTCGCCCCCTTCTTCTCCTACCTTGTCTTTCCCAGCATCAGGGTCTTTTCTACTGAGTTGGTTCTTTGCATCAGGTGGCCAAAGTATTGGAGCTTCAGCTTCAGTATCAGTCCTTCCAGTGAATATTCAGGGTTGATTTCCTTTAGGATTGACTGGTTTGATCTACATTGATAATACATTCTAGTTAATGATATAAATGCTAAAATATTTGTGAGGGGGCTATTAATGCATTCCATTCATTTTGAAATGCTTCAAAACTAAGACAGCTCTATGGATAGACATGTGATGAAGCCAATTTTGTAGAATGCTAACAGTAAAATCAGGTTGATGTGTGTAATAAGTGATTAATCTGTTTTTTAAACTTATTTGTATTTTTTAAATTTTTCATAAAAATGTTTGAATAAAATTAGTAAAGCTATAAAAATCATCTGATTTGTGGGATACTGTTCTCATGGATTATAAGTTGTGTTTAAAATAAATAGAATCACTGCTGTCCCTTCAACATGAGTTATTCTGACCTTTTTACTAATTTATGGATGATTTTGATTTGCCATGATGCTAAAAAAGGAAGTTAAGATGCTTTTGCAGACACTTGACAGGTAAACACATCAAGTATTCATTTCTTCCAAATGTATTTTTATCCTTTAACACACTATTACTATACAGAGATAAAACAATTTAAAATCAGTTAGAATAGAAATTTACTTAACACAGTTACAATTTTTCTTTCTAAATCCAATGTGTATTCAACTGAGTTTTAGATTTCGTAAAACTTACTAGGGAACAAAGATCTGTTGGAAGTCTCAGAATAAGGAAGAATGAAAACATACTTATGCCATATGTGAGCCAGTCTTTGTTTTTTAGACCTATAAGCTCTTAAATAATTTTAGTGCAAAAGGTGCAGGTAGGTTTTCCTCTGTTGAAGCACAAGTTCAATTTTCTAAGACTTGGCCTGGCTTCCTAAACTTGATTTGGATGAGAGACCCCAGCAGAGTATGAGGACGAGTGAGGGGAGAAGGCTAACATATCCATCTATTTCAATATCTACACATTTACCTGTATACATACTCACACACACACACACTCACACACACACACACACACTCACACACACACACACACACTCACACACACACACTCACACACTCACACATACACACACACACACACACGAGTGTATATACTCAGCCTTGGCGCTTCTACGTGGCCAGTAGCTGAAGTGATCTCCCATGGACCCCAGGCCCATCAAGCACTACTGTTTCTACGATTTCATAGCAAATGAGAGACGTGGGATCTGGTGTTTAGAAAGAGGTTGAAGGAAAGGCAGGCAGATGTTGTCCAGTTGACACTCAGCTCTTGTCTGTGATGTTCAAACCCGAGAAGCCCCTTCCTTACCACTCAGAGTCCACCTAACCCCCACGTGTAAGGATGTGCTGCCCTCAGCTCCAGCATCCCTGTGTGTGTGAGTGTGAGCATGTGAGTGTGTGTGCACATGTGAGTGTGAGCATCTATGTGAGTGTGTGAGTATGCCAGCATGTGCGTGTGAGCATGGGTATGTGACTGTGTGAGCATGGGTGTGTGACTATGAACATGAGAGTATGAGCATGTGAGCCTGTGTGTGCGAGTGTGTGAATATGTGAGTGTGAACATGAGAGTGTGTGTGAGCATGTGTGTCTCAGGGCCAGGACTACAGTGAGAGAGTGAAGCACTCACTTCATATGCAAAATTTAAGGGGGCATCAAAAACAATGGTTTAGGCAGTATTTTAAGTCAATTTTAAAGGGCTTTCCTCATGGCTCAGATGGTTAAAGAATCTGCCTGCAATGTGGGAGACCTGGGTTCAATCCCTGGGTTGGAAGGATCCCCTGGAGGAGGGGATGGCAACCCACTCCAGTATTCTTGCCTGGAGAATCCCCACGGACAAGGAAGCCTGGCGGGCTACATTCCACGTGGTCACAGAGTTGCACGTGACTGAGCAAGAACACCTTTGCTTTTCACTTTAAGTAAATTTTAAAAGATTAATAGAAAAAAATTCCAAGGTGAAAGAAACAATCAAAGCTTTAAAGAAAGGTGAGATTCCACCTGCACTTGCCTGACCCTCCTCCAGTCCCTGCCCAATCCCTGGCCCCCGGGCCAAAAAAAAGCAGCTGACTTACATCTGCTGATTCAATTTTTGTAAATATTGCATTAAAATATTATTTGCTTTGATTACTGAAGGTTTTTGAGGGTTGACTCCCAGGGGCTTTGGGTGCCCCCTTTAGATTATGCCCCTGGATCACCAGGATCCCTGCGCTAGTGGGTGTGTGGGTCGAGTGGGTGTTAACAGGGCACCAAGTAACCTTCAGCTGCCTTCTAGCCCAAGGTCAGGGATGTTTCTTCCTGCAGACACTGGTTGACTCTGCAGGTGCCCTGGCCCGGAGCGGAGACCAGGGTGTGAGGGCTCCCTGCCTCCCAGGCAGAAAGTAGGACTTCAGTGTAGGAAGACACCGGGCAGTTGGAACACCTGTGGGATGTGACACGGTCCTTATGGCATTTTTGGGTGGTCCTCCAGATGTCTGTGTGGAGCCCTGGGTGTGGTGGGCCCCGGGAAACCAGGGAAGCACACGGTCTCTGCAGGGACCGAGGCTGGAGGAGCTGGTGATTCAGACCATGCAGTGGGCGCAGGGGCCCCGGGAGAGGCTGGATGTGTGTGTGTGTGTGCGGATGGAGGGTCCGGGTGGCCCACCTTGCACCCTGAGTGAGCTGGGCGGTGCTTACCGTCTCCTCGCTCCTCCCATTCTCCCAAGGCCCTGAACTCCCTTTCCGGTTGTCCAAGAGCAGAGACCGATGTGTTGCAGGCCACAGCCATTGTCCCTCAACAGTTCACCTGGATGGTTCTTTAGTCAGGAATTCTTTCAAACCGTAGCATTTGCTTTCAGGGTCCTAAAGCAGACATAAGACCACCCTATGTTTCCCGCTGTCATCAAATGGCTAAATTCATGACTTCAGAGTATTTACGAAGCACTGTCACAATGACAACAGTGGCCAAGCTGCCCCAAAGCACCTGATGCTTCGCAAAGCAAGCTGAGGTTTAGGTTCAGCCTCCATGAGGGTGACTCCGGAAGGGAAATTGTAAAGTTAGTACAATAAACAATAAGTGCGTTTAGACATTGAGAGATTCAGATGTTAAGCATTTAGCTCCTAGGGTTTTGGAGGATGGAGGAGGGGATTTTGGCCAGCTCACACCTGGCTTGACCTGCTGAGCTGGGCTGAGGCAAAGCTTGTGTAATCCACACCCCTATCTGCTGGGTGGAGGGGTCCTAACCCCCCACTGCTAGCTGGTGGACAAGCTAATGTCACCTCCAACGGGAGGTTCCCTACCCCATATGTCTTGCCTACAAATTACGTTATCTATCCATGACCAGAAGGCTGGATGTGAGGTTTGGTTTCCTAGATGTGACATCACTTACCTGCTAACGAACAAGAAAGAAAGAGCCCTCCAAGTCATCACAACTGAGCTTGAGAGAAGGGTCACTGAGCTCAGCAATCTTTTCAAAAATTGGAATAAACGCTGACAACTTAATTTTCTCCCAGCATTTCCAACTCATGCAGTTTCTAGGGGAAAATATTCACCCTGAAATTCAAATTGCTCTGGAGCCTCACAAAATTGAATAAAATTCTATTGAGTAAAATAAAGGCTCCTGACTATGCAGTCACAGAGACACTGCAAGCAAACGGTCCTCCAGTTGGCACTTGACTGTCAGGGAAGGAGCGGAGAAAGGAGATAGATGCAGGGAACTGCCTATCGATGTACAGGAGTCAGGGCCACAGCGAGCATTTTATCAACATCCATTTCCACGCCTTTACATCTCACCCTTTGTATGGTTTCCACGAAGAAGGAAGATGCAGCAAAGATTGTTGATTCTGTTAAAAAAAAAAAAAAGCATCCAAATTTGGAGGAACATCAACACATCAGAGTCATCATATTTGATGAGACCCGTAAATTCCGTAGTTTGCTTTTTCTTTCTTCCCTCCCTCCTTCCCTTCCTCTTCTCTCCTTTTCTCCTTCCTTCCTTCCTTCTTCCCTCCCTTTCTTTTCCATACAAACTACAGAGATCAACACTCCTCTGAAAAGGCAAGCACGAAGAGAGAAGCAGCTTTAAACAGCCTTGTATCGAGGCTGTAACCCTGATGAATAATGTTGCTGTCATAACCGTGGGGATAATCTAATGCTGGCAATGAGCGACATGATAAATAACTTGTCAGGCATGGGCAGCGGAGGAGTTGACGGAACTGCCCATGACAAGTTCTGAAATATTAATCTTCCGTGAGACCTGGGCTGTGCTGGGAGGCAGAGGAGCAGGGGGAAGTCAAATAACACAAAGTTTTCTTGTTGTTTTTGCTGAAAAGCATTTTGTCTGTGAAGCAATGTCTCCAAGGTTTAAGGATGACTCCATTTTAGAGAAACATCTGAATCTTTTAAACAGTGGAAAAATTTTATCACTGAGGGCGTGAGACCTGGCCTTTCTTTTCTTTCTCCCCACAGTTTGTTTTTATTCATCAAAATTTGATTTAAAGGAGGTATGTTAGAGTTGTAAATGTCTTGTGGGAGGGATGAATTCACATGCCTTCTTTTTCCTATTAATAACCTTAGGCTTATGAAAGGATGCTTAGAATTTAATATATAAGACAATAGCAAAAATATCTTTGTAGTCTATGAAATGGTGGGAATGGATTTCTATTTTTTGTATTTTAATGTAATATCAATAGTTACGGGGGCCCCCATTGTTTTTTATCTTGTCTTGGTCCAGATGCAATTATTACACAGGAAGTAAAACTTCACCTATTAGAAACATTTAGGTGGATAAGGGGAAGGGAGTACGGTGAGAGGGGAGAAGTTGTTAAAATAAAATTACTTATTTTGTGCCTTTTCCCACCAAAGGATCTGGAGTAGCTGAGAAGAATGTGTGTGATGAAAACTGAAATCTATAAGTAAAAGTGTTCATCAAAAGGGGGAAAGAAAAAATTCTTTGGCTACATATTTTCCATTTCTTATTGAAGTCTTATGCATTTTCTTCTGCTGCTAAGAGATTTGAGCCAGTGTGTAAGAATACCAGCAATCAGGAGTTTTCCTGGAGGACCAGTGGCTAAGACTTCATCCTTACAGTGTAGGGGATGCAATTTCCCTGGCCAGGGAAATAAGATCCCACATGCCAAGAGGCATGGCCAAAAATAAATAAATAAAATCAGGATCCTAAGAGTGTAGAGGATCCTAAGGGTGGGTAATGCAAGGGTGTATGCAGAGGCTCCCTTGAGAACTCTAAGTGTGAGCTCCCCTGGCAGCTGAAGTGTGAAGGCACAGTGAGGATTCCTCCCTGAGCTTGTGTCTGCCCCGTGCATGTCCCTGCAGTTCCATGGCAGAACACCACCCAGCCCCCCACTGCTGCGGGCCCCAGGCTGGTCTGGAGGGCCCCAGCTGGGTCTCAGGGAGGTTTCCACAAATCCATACAGGAGCAGAGAGAGTGAACCTGAGTCAGCAGAGGCCGCTTTGTGTCTCTGGCCCTGGTATAGGTCAAGGTGGTCAAGCCTGGATCTCTTGAATCGCGTTCAGTGCTTTTATGTGGATACAGAGTTCACTAGGCATTGAGGTTGACCATGTCAGGAAAACTCTTTACAAATGAAGTACAACACTTCTAAGATATTTGGGGAGATGTTAGAGATGGTGATTTTAAAATGTGTTTCCAAGACTTGATGAATCTGTCAGATGGTGAAGGCAACATGTGTCTGGAAGGTGAGTGATGCGTGCCTACACACTCAACGTGATGCACACCCGTGCCAAAGGAGACAGGAGTCAGTGCCAGGAAAACGGCGTAGGATTGCACAGGAGCTGGGTTGTAACTCTCCCCAGCTGAGAGCAGAGGAATATTTGAGATGACTTTGCTCCATCCCTGTCAGAGCACAGGGAAATGTCAGATGTGAATCAGGAAAAAGTGTAGCTCATGTGTTTCCTGGGTCACCAGCGATCTCCCAAGATGGAAGTTTTGGGGGATTTTTCTCAGAGTGAGGCTGGCCGCAGAGGAATTAAACTGGTGCATTTGGCTGTATGTATGTCTTGACTCTTCGGTGAAGTTCTAAACCTCTTATAGATACGGATGTCATTGAAGGCCAGCCGCTGATAAACTGAATGAAAACAGGACTGTGGTATCGGCTTGTCAAATGACTTCATGGCAAGGTCAGATGAGGACAGGTGGAAAGGAAGTGGGTTCCGTGATCACCAGTTCTATGATGTTAATTGTCCCCTGATCTCAGAAGCCAGTACAGAGAATTCTGACCAAGATTTACTGTGCAACATTAGATGCTATTTACTGATAAATGATGGGGCATTTCATTAGCTAATGTTGAAAAATCATGGTAGGCATAACAGAATTATTAGGGCTTGTGTAGAAATCCTATTCTATAATGAGTTATTACTGTAAAATAATAGCAGCAATATGTTACAATTAAGTAGTCTGGAAAGGCGCTTTCCACGAGAAAGTTGTCAGCGTCTGAGTGATCTCCTGAACCGCTGCTCATTACAAATGAATTCTCTCAGCTGCCATCCATCAACACTCTACTTTCATTAACTAATTGAAGAAAACAGCAAAGTGGCTGGAACCTGCATTACTCTAAGTTATACAGAGTTATAAACCAGGAACAGAATAACCACGGAGGGTTTTGTTTTCCTTCTTTGCTATTTTTTTTTTTTTGGTTATGCTAATGCCAGTGACTGCTTGCTCAGTGGGTCTCTTTACAGCCTGGCTCAGATATTCATGAGGTTAGCACTTGGTAATGCTCTGGAACCACTTAGCCCTTCCTGCCCCGTCCCCTTTCGTGTTCCTCCCCATAAACAGCTTGATTAAATAAAGTGCAATTAGGAATCCTTTCACCAGACCTTAATATCTGTGCATCAAATTGATTCTTTTTCACTTTGCTTTGGGTCACTCCTGTTAGACACATAAAGACAAATAAACAGGACAGCACAGGACTGGTGGAGAACACGTGATGAGATGGAGACGCCCGTCTCTAGGTGTCAGACTCGCAGGCACACCACAAAGCATCAAAATTCTGCGTATGGATTATTTACATCCGTGTGCTCGACACTTTCACTCCAAATGAGTCTTGGAGAAACTGATCAGAGTCATGCCAACTTTCCGGAGAATAAGAACATTTATTATGTAATATCGAGGTGAGACAGCAGCTGGTGCTTTCTGTGCCGCTGCTGAGAGTCACAACCACTTACCGCACATGAGAAGACCTGCCCTCTGCAGGTAGAGAAGGACCTTAAGACTCACAGGTCAAGTTCAGGCTCACTCAACTCACGAAAGGAGATAGTGTCTGAACCCAGTCCTGGCTGGACAGCCCACATGGTTTTCCGAGCATAGTGTTAGCTGTTGTTGTTCAGTTGCTGACTCTTTGTGACCCCGTGGGCTGAAGCCCGCCAGGCTCCTCTCTCCATGGCATTCTCCAGGCAAGAATACTGCAGTGTTTTCCATGCCCTCCTCTCGGGGATCTTCTTGATCCTGGGATTGAACCCGCATCTCCTGTTTTGGCAGGCAGAGTCTTTACCCCTGAGCCACTGGGGAAGCTCAGAGTGTTAACTTCTTACCGTGTAATCACTGACAGCCTTGTACTTTTGTGGTGGGAATTTAATTTTGAAACTGGAGTGAAAATGCCTGAGTTCACTCAGGAAGGACTGATGACTTCCCTTGCCGGACTGGAGCTTCAGTCATGTGGACGGCAGTATCATAGTATCGTCAAAAAGCCCGAGAAAGGATATCAATGGTTTCTCCCAGGTAATATATTTTCAGTTGGTTGACAACAAGGCGATTTGACAAGGACAGCACGTGTGTCCCTGGTTAGAAAGATTGGGGCCTGCCTGTGGACGTCTGGATTGATTTGATTTCCAGCACCCTTATCTTAAAATGTTTAGGAAGAGGGAAGTTTTATGATTGATGACTGAAATCCATGAAGTCACTGGATGACGAGAGGCAACTGCAACCTCATCTTCTTCCCAATCACTTTTGATTCACACAGAATTGCTGTTGTAAATTTTAGACACTTTGGAATACTGAAAATTAATTATTGACAGGTATTAATTTATGCCTGGAATGAAACATAAGAGATTTTATCACTGTCTGGGCAGTGGACCCCACTAATAGAAATTAGTTGTGTTTCCTTTATGCCTTTAATAATGTAGTTATAAAAGAAATAAAAATCATAGGAGACCAGCTGAAAGAGTAGCATGGTATACAGATTTCTAAAATAGCAGTCATGTTTTTCTGGAATTAGGAATACACTGCTTAATGTAAATAGTCTATTGACAGTTCAAAATAAAACTGGTGAGTAGAAACTATATACTTACTTGCTTAAATATGGGCTTTCCAAGGAGGTATATTAAACCTTCCTACCTGCTTATTGGCCAGAAGAAGCTCACTCACATCTCTTGATAAGTATTCCCTGTGCAGTATGCCAAGGGTGGGGTTGGATTTGGGCTAAATTAGGGTAATAATTAAAAACATACTGCTTCCCAGCACAATTCCTCCAAGTTAAAATTATTGAATTGTATTTAAGTTTGGCCTAAAGAATGATGGACCGGTACTTCGAGAGGACGGGAGGTTTCTCTATTTACTAAAATTTTGTCATGCATTGAGGTAAGTGAGTAAGTAAAGTTGCTCAGTCGTGTCCGACTTTTTGTGACCACATGGACGGTAGCCTACCAGGCTCCTCTGTCCGTGGGATTCTCCAGGCAAGAGTACTGGAGTGGATTGCCATTTCCTTCTCCAGGGGATCTTCCCGACTCAGGGATTGAACCCAGTCTCCAGCATTGCAGGCAGACGCTTTACCATCTGAGCCACCAGAATCATAGTTAAGACAGGAGAAAATAGAGCTGTCCACAGACCAAAGTTGGCCTTATTGTTTGCTGACATGAGAGGTTATCGCTGTCAAAACTGCCAGTAAAAGTCTATGTGTCTGTTGTTCAGTCGCTCAGTTGTGTCTGACTCTTCATGAACCCGTGGACTGTAGCATGACGGCTTTCCTGTCCTTCACCATCTCATGGAGTTTGCTGAAACTCATGTCCATTGGGTCTCTGATGCCATCCAACCATCTCATCCTCTGTCATCCCCTTCTCTGCCTGCCCTCAACCTTTCCCAGCATCAGGGTGTTTTCCAATGAGTCAGCTCTTTGCATCAGGTGGCCAAAGTATTGGAGCTTCAGCTTCAGCATCAGTGCTCCCAATGAATATTCAGGGTTTATTTCCTTTAGGATGGACTGGTTTGATCTCCTTGCTGTCCAAGGGACTCTCAAGAGCCTTCTCTAGCACCACCATTCAAAAGGATCAGTTCTTTGGTGCTCAGCTTTCTTTATGGTCCAACTCTCATATCCATACGTGACTACTGGAAAAAACATGGCTTTGACTGTATGGACCTTTGCTGGCAAAGTGATGTCTCTGCTTTTTAATATGCTGCCTAGGTTTGTCATAACTTCTTCCAGGAGCAAATGTCTTTTAATGTCATGGCTGTAGTCATAGTCTGCGGTGATTTTGGAGCACAATAAAACGGTCTGTCACTGTTCCCATTATTTCCCCATCTATTCCCACTCCAGTGTTCTTGCCTGGAGAATCCCAGGGATGGCGGAGCCTGGTGGGCTGCCGTCTGTGGGGTCGCACAGAGTCGGACATGACTGAAGCGACTTAGCAGCAGCAGCATTCGCCATGAAGTGATAGGATGAAGTAAAATCCATAATTTAACCCAGCGACAGCCCTCTCAGGAGCACCTTGGAAGGCTTTCCTGCATTCTCTGGAGAGCTCTACCTGGAAGAGGCTCTGACTATAGAAAAGCTTGGCATTGGGATATTTCCCACTAATTGTGTTGGGGGGGAAATCAGTGAATTTATTTAAAACGAATTTAAAGCCCTATTATGAAGAAATTCCACTGAACTTAATAGGTATATAAATTATCAGAAAACTAGGCTTTCCTTTGGGGCCGGAGGGGGGGGAGGGTTTGAAATGGGAGTGAAAATGCAGTGGGAGAAAAAAATGTAGTGATCAGAGGTAAGAAGGAAAGGGAGAGAAAATAGGCCAGGTTGCTGTTGTTATGCAATCTTGCCCACTGCTGGTATGGATGCAAAATGCTACAGTGATGTGGAAGATCCCCAGAAATACTAAAAGTAGAGTTGAAATAGGGATCTCAGAGAGAAAGCTGCACCCCCAAGTTCATGGCAACACTATTCACAGTAGCCAAGGCATAGACTGAGTGTCCATAGACAGGTGATGTGCTTGTTTCTTGGAAGGAAAGCTGTGACAAACCTAGATAGCATGTTAAAAAGCTGAGACATCACTTTGCCAACCAATGTCCATATAGTCAAATCTATGGGTTTTCTAATAGGTCACATATGCACGTGTGAGTGGACCATAAGGAAGGCTGAGCGATGAAGAATTAATGCTTCTGAATTGTGGTTCTAGAGAAGACTCTTGAGAGTCCTTTGGACTGCAAGGAGATCAAACTAGTCAGTCCTAAAGGAAATCCATCCAGAATATTCATTGGAAAGACTGATGCTAAAGCTGAAGCTCCAATACTTTGGACAACTGATGTGAAGAGACAACTCACTGGAAAGGAAAAGATCCTGATGCTGGGAAAGATTGAGGACAGGAGGACATGTGGGAAACAGAGGATGAAATGGTTGGATGGCATCATAGACTCAATGGACATGAGCTTGAGGAAACTCTAGGAGATAGTGCAGAACAGGGGAGCCTGGCGTGCTATAGTCCATGGGGCAAAGAGTCGGACACAACTGAGTGGCTGAACAGCAACAACAGACAGAAGACTGAATAAAGAGAAGGTGGGGTGTATGTATGGTGGACCCTTAACAAAGGAGCGAAGCCTGCCAGAAGGGATGTCATGGCCGGATCTGGAGAACTTTCTACTGAATGAAATACCACTCACAGAAGGACAAATGTACATGATTGCACTTACATGAGGGTTCTGAAATAGTCAAAGCCACAGAAGCAGAGAGTGGACTACTGGGTTCCCGGGGCTGCAGCAGGGCAGACGGGGCCTGGCTGTTCAGGGGGTGGGAGTTCCAGGTGTGCAGGAGGAGCGAGCCCCAGGGCTTTGCTATGCAACACTGCAGCCACAGTTAACCATGCTGCGCGTCGGCAAGGTTAACCTTGTGTTAAGTGTTCTTATCACAGTTTCGAAAAGAAAGGACCCCTGGCTTTCTACAGGCAGAATAGCTGAGGTCTTCAGTGGGCAGGTTTCCCAAGACCTTGCCTCGCTTTGCCCCCACATTCTCTTTGACATTAACGCACTACACACCACTGCATATAAGACAGATAACCAACCAGGACCTCCTGTTCAGCACAGGGAACTCTACTCAATACTCTGTAATGACTTACATGGGAAAAGAATCTGAAAAAGAGTGGATATATGCATATGTAGAACTAAATCACTTTGCTATACAGCAGAAACTAGCACAACATTGTAAATGAACTATATTCCAGTAAAACTGAAAAAATAAGAGAGCATTCTATAAATAGGAAAGTCCCTCTCCAGTTTTTCTAGATGGTTATGTTCACGTTTATAAGATGCAGCCAGAAAGAAAATAATTTGTCCAAGGTTAATGGGAACATATAACCAGCGGTCCTGCCCCAGCCCTTCTGCTGAAGCCACGGGGCCTTCGGTGATGGAATATTCTCCATCCATCGGCAGCTTCCGTCCTGCTTGCGGTGGAGAGTTTGGACTCGTACGTGCTGCTGACAGATCAGGTCTCGCCCCAAATCCCCTGTTGACGGTTGACATGGCAACCCCAGGATGACTTTGAAACAGATTGATACAGGGTGTTTGCCGGCTTGATACATGTGTGTATTGATACCCGTCTAAGGACTCTATGTAACCAGACAGAGAAGCACACTCCGTCCCTGCAAAGCAGCATCTGGTTAATATAATATGGCCCCATAATTCATTTTTAACTCCCCTAATTGCTCCAGTCATTTCATCATTACAAATATTAGGTGTCTGAGGGAAGGAGCAGGGGCTCTTCTGCCTGGACGCGGACTCCTGCCTGGGCGGAGGCAGTGCTAATCTAATTAGAAAGGTAGTCAAGCTGAACGGAGGCATTTTCTCATACTTAGCATTCACAAGTGGGGTCCCAGCAGATGTGCTGTGAAATTAATTTCCTCTGGTGTAACCAGAAACTCTCTGTTATGCAATTTCCATTTCACAGATGATAACCTATTATCACTGTATTCACGGGAAATGTGTTAATAGCCACAAGGAAAATTGAATTATTCATATTTGCTCATTTCTATTCTGAAGCGAGCTCTTCTCTTTTCATGCATTGGGAGAAGGCTAATGTAAACATGACCAGATCCTTGTAAATTGGCTTGTAGAAGAGGCTGTTAGCATCCTGCCTGGGGACGGCTCCAGGACGGGGGTAATGACTGATCCTGGGAAGTGCAGCATGTGGGAGGCAGGCGGTTACCAGGTGGTGAAGCCGCTAATGGGAGCCAGGTCAGACTCTTCAGCTGTTAATTCAGAACTTCACAGGGCTGGGATGCAGTAACGCGGACCGAGCGCTGGGTAACAAGTGGCTATGGAGCCCAGGGCCCGACGTCCCTGGATGATGCTGTCCAGGGAAGGCGGCTTTGCTGGAAGGGCTCAGAAGCATCTGCAGGTCTGGATGGCCTGGTCCCCAGCCCCAGAGCCCTGGGGGGGTGGGGGGCAGAACTCCAGAGAGAATCAATGGGAGGGATGCATTTTAGTAGAAAGCTCCTTGGACTCAGGATTAAGAAAGCAAGCCCTTCTTGGCGGCCAACCATACAGCATGCTCACATCACCTCCTGGTCCTCTCCTTGAGGATCTAGGATTCAGTGGTTGTCTCTTCCTCATCATGAACTTCAGGTCAGGAGTGACCCCAGATACGAGGGTCCTTCTGTGCTTCCTGCTGATCACCCCTAAACTCACCCAGTGGCCCTGAGCTCAGGTCTCCAAGAAGAGTCAGATGCCCCCCAGCCCGAGGCACCCGGGGCCCCTGTGGGCCTGCTGTGGAGTGATGCTTCCAACAGTGAATATGGTAGCAGGGAGCAGGCCTTATTAAAAACTCCAGGAGGCAGCGGCCTGCAGTGGGGTCTGGGATCAGGCTGAGCCCGCCCTACTTCCCTTCCCAGCCCTGGAACCCGGGGAAATCAGGGAACTGCTCCAGCTCTCAGCTTTCCTTGTCTCACCTGATAAATGAGGCTGAGGACAGGCTTACCTTTATGCCCAGCAAATAGTCACTGAGCGCCTTGTGTTTCCTGGTCTTGAGCTGGGGCACGCCGGGGTGGCCAAGTCCCCTGACCTGAGAGGTTCATCCTGATCCTAAGCTGGGAGGCAGGGAGAGGACAGATGCCCAGATCGTCACTTCAAGGCCCAAGAGATGCTGTGAGGGGAACGCACAGAGAATAAACAGAGAGCTGGGTGGGGCAGCGTCCTGAGTGTGAGTTGTGGTCTTGGGCTGGGCTTGGGGCTGGTGGACATGGTACAGGGGCAAGCTCTGAGGTCAGGGCCGGTGGCGGAGGAGAACCCGGTCCTGCTGCTGGGCAGCCAGTACCTGGAGGATTGGATGTCACCCAGAGGATGGAGGGACAGCTGGGGCCCTGGGCAGGGGCGATGGGCAGGGAGGTGGGTTGGGAGAAGGACACAAGGACCTGTGCATGTCCAGCCTTCAAGGTCCCTCACAGAGAAAACTGCAGAGCTGGGGACTGTTGGTCAGTGGTTGTCCTTATTTCATGAGTTTGCTGATGTTTTTCTGTTTTGTGTTTTTGCTCACAAATGTCCGTTCCATCCCCATTGAAAAACCAGGCTTCCTGCAGTGATTTCCTTTGTGTCCTTGTCAGAACTCAGTGGAACAGATGTTGCAGTTCCTTTCTGGTTCTCAGTTCTGTTCCACTGGATGATGATCTATCGCTGTGCAAATATCATGTGTGTCCACTACTCATGAGGCATCGAAAGCCTCAGTATCCGGTAGGAAAATCCCTCCAACTGTATTCTTGCTTTTCAGTATTGTCAGCTGTTGTCCAACTGTGCTTTTCCATAGAGACTTTAGAACAAGTTTGTCTGTGTCTGAAAAACACCTTACAGGGATTTTGGTAGGAATTGGATTGAACCTGTAGATCAGTTTGAACATCTCCTTTGTTGAATCTTCCAACCCATGAGCTCAGTGTGCCTTTCCATTTACTTAGATCTTTGATTTATTTCATTCACATTTGGTCTTTTTCAGGATCTGAATTCTATATTGCTTTATAGCTAAGCATTTCATTTTCTTTAGGTCAACTGTATATGGTAATTGCTTTTAACTTTTGTTCCCACATATTTGTTGCTTGTATATGGAAATGGGATTGATTTTGTGTGTTGACTTTGCCAACATTGCTAAAATCAGTATTGTTTCTAGGATATATTTGGAGGTTCCTTGGGATTTTTAAAAATATGCACAGAAGAAACACAAGCTGGAATCAAGATTGCCAGGAGACATATCAATAACCTCAGATATGCAGATGACACCACCCTTATGGCAGAAAGTGAAGAGGAACTAAAAAGCCTCTTGATGAAAGTAAAAGAGGAGAGTGAAAAAGTGGGCTTAAAGCTCAACACTCAGAAAGTGAAGATCATGGCATCCGGTCCCATCACTCCATGGGAAATAGATAGGGAAATAGTGGAAACAGTGTCAGACTTTATTTTTTTGGGCTTCAAAATCACTGCAGATGGTGACTGCAGCCATGAAATTAAAAGATGCTTACTCCTTGGAAGAAAAGTTATGAGCAACCTAGATAGCATATTCAAAAGCAGAGACATTACTTTGCCGACTAGGTCCATCTAGTCAAGGCTACGGTTTTTCCAGTGGTCATGTATGGATGTGAGAGTTGGACTGTGAAGAAGGCTGAGTGCCGAAGAATTGATGCTTTTGAACTGTGGTGTTGGAGAAGACTCTTGAGAGTCTCTTGGACTGCAAGGAGATCCAACCAGTCCATTCTGAAGGAGATCAGCCCTGGGATTTCTTTGGAAGGAATGATGCTGCAGCTGAAACTCCAGTACTTTGGCCACCTCATGCAAAGAGTTGACTCACTGAAAAAGACTCTGATGCTGGGAGGGATTGGGGGCAGGAGGAGAAGGGGACGACTGAGGATGGGATGGCTGGATGGCATCACTGACTAGATGGACGGGAGTTGGTGATGGACAGGGAGGCCTGGCGTGCTGCAATTCATGGGTTTGCAAAGAGTCAGACACGACTGAGCGACTGAACTGAACTGAACTGAACACGTTTAGGATCATAATGTCTTCCTGTTGAATTAATCTTTCTATCCATGTGTCATATTCCTCTAGTCATGTTCTTTGCTCTAGAATTTTCTTTTACATGAATGTAGCCACATCTTGGGTATGCATTTGCATGGTGGGTCAGTTTCCATCATTTTGCTTTCATATTCTCCTTGCCATTGAATTTTATGTGTTTCTTCTGAGAGCATATCTTTTCCTTGTTTGCTATTTTAATTGGATTTTTAATTTACTCTGACCATCACTGCCTTTTAATTGGTATTATTTACACTTACTGTGATTATTGATTTGTTAGGCCTTGAACCTGCCATTTCTTTCTTTCTGTTTCTGCTCCCTGAGTTCTTGCTCTTGTGTTTCTTTTTCATCCTCCTCTGTCGCTTTTACCTTATTAAGTACTCCAGTTGTATCCATGCGCGGTGTTTTTGGTCTCACTGCTTTGCTCAGTACCCCTAGTGGTCACCCTGGGTATTGCGGCCCATCTGCAGCATTCCCTCCAGGAAGGTGCCCGCGTCACTCTTCCCACTTCTTAGATGGTGTGCCGAGCACCAGCCGGCGCTGGTGTTCACCACGCATGATTTAGAAACGCATGACCTGAAGGATAGGCCATCGATTTACTTATACTCACACTTCCTCTTGTTCTTCTTTCCTTCCCGATGCTCCCAGGACTTTTTTTTTTTTTTCCATTTCCTCTGTTTTTAGAATTCTCTTCCCTGGTGGCAATCATTCTTTAAGCGTGGGTCTGCTAGCAACAAATTCCCTTTGTTTTTTGTTTTTGTTTTTTCTTCTGAAAGTATCTTTATTTCCCCTGAATTCCTGAAGGATCTTTTTTCCCGACATACTTCCTCCCTTTCAGCCCTTGGGAAATGGCCCCACTGGCCTCCGCAGTGTCTGACACTGGAACTGGGATTCTGCAGACGGGGTTCTCCTCTCTGACTGCTCTCCGGATGTTTTACTGTCTAATTTTAAGAAGTCTAATTATGATGCATCTTAGTTTTGATAAACTCTCAGTTTTGAGTTTACCCTCTTTGGAGTTTATTCAGCTTGCTAAATCTAGAGGTTTATTTACATCTTTTGCCAGATTGAGAATTTTTTTTCATTATTATTTCTTCAAATATGCTGTTAGCCTTGCTCTCTCCTCTCTTCTGTGGACTTTTGGGATGAATGTTGGCTCTTTCCTCACTGTCCCTCGGGCTCTGTTCATTTTGCTTCTTTATTCCATTTTCTCTCTGTTGTTCAGATTGGGTAAATCCTATTGATCTGGGCTCAAGTTCACTGATTCTATCCTCTGTCATCTCCACTCTACTGTTGAGCCCATCCTATGGGCTTTTTACTTTCAGTGATTGTATTTTTTAGCTTTATAATTTCTATCCCACTATTTTTCAAAGACTGATATCTCATTGCTGATAGGTTTCCATTTGTTTTAAGACAATTTTGTAATCGGTTGTTGAATTATTTTTATGGCGGCTCCTGTAAATTTCCCCCCAGACACCCCGCTGTGGGATCATCTCAGCGGAGGGGACAGCTGAGTATTTCTCCTGCATGTTGTGATTTTCAGTGGTTTCCTGGCCACTCTGTCCCTTACGTTAGGAGAGTCTGAGTTGCAGTTACATCTTGCATCTCAGCAGTCAGCTCCGGGCCTAAATTTGCAGTTCCAATGATAATTTAATTTCTGGAGCCTCTACAGGGTTATTTTTCCTCTCCTACTAGGGTTTTGCTAAAATATGCTGGTTACATGTGGGGGGTGCAGAAGGAGGTTCCCTGCATAACTGAGTTCCTTACTTAAGTAGGGGTGTGGACAGTGGGGCTCAGGTCTGTCCACAGCTCTGGAGCCCAGGGCCTGGCGCCCACACCTGGCCAGAGGTGGGACTGCTTCACTGCTCTCAACCCACCTGAGCTCAGGTACTGGTGGCAGCCTTCTTTTCTGCAGAACTGCCAGTTCTAGTTCAGGGGTCATAAGTGACCTGGACCGTGGAGGGCATGCCCGGGCAGTGTTCTGATGACTGACAAGGCAGCCCTGCCTCAGGGATATGACCTTTCTGCTGGATGTATGGTGCCCCGGGCACAGGGAGACAGCGCTTGACAGGAACCCTCACCTGCTCACCTGGGGCAAAGCTTCGTCATCTGTCCAGCCGTCCTGCAGGCGTCTTGAGCTCTGGTGCAGGGGGCTGGGTCTCTCTGCCCCCCCACCCAGGTGAGTGCCCAGATGGAGGCCACCCAGCCCCTCCAGCGCCTCTCAACTGTTCCCCCGCCCCCAGTCTCCTTCTCCGCTGTCACTAGAAGCCCTCCCACCGGCTTCCCTTCCCTGGGCTCAGGGCACTGGTTCCAAGCGTTCCCCTCCTGTTCAGTTGTTCTGAGAAACACTGCCCGTCCTGCCTCCCTGGTGAGTCACATGTATAGTTTAAGTGCATTTTCTTCTGTCAACAAAATCTGGATTTGTGTCTCAAAACGTTTGTTGCTGATGAGACTTCAAGAGTCTGTTTAGGGAGAAAAAAAGGATCATTGACTGCGCATCTGCCTATTTGTGGATCCTCTGGCCACTCCCTGCCTCCTCTGAGGGCATGTGGAGGGCGTCCCTGCTGATGACAGAAGCAGCAGAGGACGCCAAGATGGGTGAGGACACGCCAAGACGGGTGAGGTCACGCCCAGACACAGGTGAGGACACCCCGAGACGGGCGAGGACATGCCGAGATGGGTGAGGACACCAAGACGGGTGAGGACACGCTGAGACGGGCGAGGACACCAAGGTGGGTGAAGACACACTGAGACGGGTGAGGACACGCTGAGACACAGGTGAGGACACCAAGACGGGTGAGAACATGCCGAGACGGGCGAGGACACGCTGAGACAGGTGAGGACACGCCGAGACACAGGTGAGGACACGCCAAGACATAGGTGAGGACACCCCGAGACAGGTGAGGACACGCCGAGACACAGGTGAGGACACGCCGAGACGGGCGAGGGCACGCTGAGACAGGCGAGGGCACGCCGAGACACAGGTGAGGACACCCCGAGACAAGTGAGGACACGCCGAGACACAGGTGAGAACACCAAGATGGGTGAGGACATGCCGAGACACAGGTGAGGACACCAAGACGGGTGAGGACATGCCGAGACGGGTGAGGACATGCCGAGGCGGGTGAGGACATGCCGAGAGACGGGTGAGGACACGCCGAGACACAAGTGAGGACACCAAGACGGGTGAGGACACGCCGAGATGGGCGAGGACATGCCGAGACACAGGTGAGGACACGCCAAGACACAGGTGAGGACACCAAGACAGGTGAGGACA
>NW_024070206.1:59800566-59865846 GCF_014754425.2 Oryx dammah
AGGACACCAAGACGGGTGAGGACACACCGAGAGACAGGTGATGACACGGTGAGATGGGTGAGGACATGCCGAGACACAGGTGAGGACACGCCGAGACGGGTGAGGACACACCGAGACGGGTGAGGACACGCTGAGATGGGTGAGGACACACCAAGATGGGTGAGTCTGCAGGGGATCCCAGGTGTGCATTTTCCAGAAACTGGAGGCCAAGGGTTGGAGGGACAGGGAGGAAGGGTTGGGGGGACCTAGGAGGAGCTGGGAGGAGGAAGGTGATGGAGAATCGGGCGAGGAGGCCTGAGATTTGGGGTGCGTGTGGGAAATACACACAGGGTAGCTGCAACATCGTGCGGATGGACCTGATGTGAGAGAGGCAGTTCTGGGCGGTGGACGGGAGTTCAGGGGTCATGAGGTTGTGCCTGATCGCTGAGCTTCACCCAGGGATCAAGAAGCTATGGGTAGCATAGTAAAAGGCCAGCAGGGGCGACGAACAGAAGGTGGTGACGGAGCGGCAGCCAGGGATGAGAGGAGCCCCAGGGGGACGAACGGGAAGCGCGGGCATGGGGCGGGGAGGGCATGCTGTCCAAGGGGCCCGTGTCAGAGCGGCCAGACCGCGTGGGGGCTCTACCTGCACTCAGTGCCCCCAGAGCCATCACTCCCTGGCCCCCTCTCCCAAAGGGTGGGGCCCGCGCTATCCTGGCCACCGATGGAGCTGGGGTGTGTCTGAGGGACGTGGAGAGCTGTCCGCCCTCACAAGCCAGGTGGGCTGGGCCTGCTGGCCGCTGAGTAGGCCTGGGGCTGACCCTGGCTGCTCAGACGTACCTGTGAGATGACACCGCCTCTCCAGCTGTGTGCTCGAGGCCCTGGTGTGATACTGCGCCCTGCAGCCCCTACCCCACCCCCCGGGGCCATGCAGCCCCCATCCTCTTCCTTCGTGCTGCCCACTGCTCCCAGCTGCCTTCAGGGGCTCTGAAAGCCCTGTGTTTTATATTCCTCCTCTTTAAATAAAATGCCTTCCCTTGAAAAAAATACCTCCGATGGAATTTTCCTCTTGCCAAAGCTGGGTGGGATGATGACTTAATCCCCCACCCCCAGCCCTCGGAAGGTAACCCCATCCCAGTGGCTGAGCCAAGAAGAAGGCCCCTCCCCATCCTCCCCACCCCACCCCCCAGCCTCCTGGTGCTGCACTCCTGGAGATTAAGACAAATTAAAACATGCTGCGCTTCTGAACCTTTTGGGACAAACAGGATAATGGTGGGTAGCAGGCTGGAGCTGGCGCTCGTCAGAGCCCGGAAGCCAACTGTGAGATTTTCAGGAATTTGTGAGCCAGTGGGCATCCTGTTGGTAGCCTGAAATCGGCCACAGTGGGAAACTGGCAAACACCACACATTGGGTTTTTGTTTTTATTTTTGCAGAACCAGTTGTTAAACACTTACCATCGGGCTGTCTTTCCTATCTTTTGTTTCATCTAAATGTGGAGTTTTCAGTTAATGTCATTTATTTGGTCCTGTTGTTTTACTTATCATGATGATTTGGGATTTTAATTTTGTTCATCAATAATTCTACCAGACCTCACTACTGCCACTCAGCTTTTTCATTCCCAAATTGGATACATCCATTTGTTGTATGGATAAAATCTTCTTCAATTCATGACAAAAAGGCTTAACAAGAGGAATGAAACACAGAGTCTGAACAGAGCTGAGACACAGCAGAGGGAGGAACCCCACAGGACGAGCAAGAGACCCTCAGGCTCTGCCAAGTCCAGAGCCTGGGAAGGGCCTGGCTGGGCACAGGCTCCGCAGAAGGGTCGGGAAGACAGCTCAGTACCCGAGATGCCCCTGTGCAGCTTGATGGAGACACGGGCCACTCCCCCGAGCTGTGGGGGGTCACCTGCCCCTGGACTGAGGCTGTCCCTGCTGAAGGGTCAGCTCCTCTTCTTGCTTCTTCCATTCACTCCATGTTCTCAGGCTTCTGGCTGCAGACAATGCCTCCCGGCCAGGATGACCAGACGCACATTACCATCACGAGAGGCAGCCGTTCCTTCCTCAGTGACCCCATGGCAGGGAGCTTCTGACATACAGGAGGAAGACACTGGTCAACATGATGGCTGCAGCCCATGTACCGTGTCCCCTTCAGTACCCCCAGCCCCTGCTCTTCAGAATTACTGACCGTAAAACCTGTTATCGCTCCTGTAACCAACAATGTTCTCAGTAACCTTCTCAAAGCCGGATGACCATGTTTTTTTGTGAGCAGGGCTTCCCTGATGAATCTGCCTGCAATGCAGGAGACCCCGGTTTGATTCCTGGGTCGGGAAGATCCCCTGGAGAAGGGATAGGGAACCCACTCCAGTATTCTGGCCTGTTGAATCCCATGAACTATATATGGGATCGAAAAGTGTTGGACACGATTGAATGGCTTTCACACCTAACGCCCAAGTATGTTAAGATCTGATCTCAATATCCTGCACTGGTGGGGTCACTCATCCGGTATAAAGAAAGGAGGAGAGAAAGATGAAACAGCAAAACATTCCCCAACCCCCTCCCCCAGGAAGGGGCTTTTCCCTCAAAAGAGTGTCTGACCCCTCCCCTGGGGAGACAAGCCTGGGAAAGATGGGGCAGAGCACGCCTGGGGCACAGGAAGCAGACTCCGGGAAGACACCAACCGGCCAGCCAGACCGTCTTCACACAGAGTGATGCTGTGCTCACCGGGACTCCGGCGTCCTGAGTCCCAGTCCCGAGAGGGGGGACATCCAGGCTGGTGCAGGTCTTCCCTGCAGGACGCTGGTGGCAGCAGGAAGTGGGTGCTGTGCCCGAGGCCTCCTTACAGACCAGGAGGAGAAGGCTGTAGGGGGAGCTCCCCCCACTTCAACCCTGAACCCTGGGGCACAGAGCTCGAGAGGGAGGGTCAGCGCTCAGACACCCAGAGTCCAGGAAGTGCAGAAACGAGTCCCACAGGGAGCTCACAAGGATGGGAAGTCACGAGTGGTTGACCAAAGGAGTTCTAGGGGAATCGCAAGGCAAGGTCCACACAGTGTGATCTGGGCTGAGAGTGTATGCAAGGGGGTGAGCTGAGGAGGAGGCCAGCAGAGCCCGCGACTTTGCTGACCGCCAGTGTGGACCACAGGTTCAAGGAGATTCAGTCCAGTGAGGAGGAGAAGACATAGGCAGTAACCAAAGGGGCTGAAAGGTCACCTTCTGTGTTTGATGCCCTATGAAGCAGAGAGAGCCTGAAAGACAGACATGACGGCCGATGAGCCAGCCGGAGCCAGAGGAGGAGGCAGCTGGCAGAACCAGATGCCAGAGGGGACAGGGCAGGGTGTCACTGCACGGAGGGAGATGGGCCTGGGGAGATGGGCAGGTGCCTTCTGATCTGAGCTCTTTTCAGAGACACAGCATAAATCTTTATTTCATACATCAAGAAAGAGTTTGTATTATTTGTCTTGCCATTAGCCTCATATGTGAGTACCTTGTCCTTCCCAGGTGGCGCTAGTGGTAAAGAATCCCCCTGCAAGATGCAAGGAGATGTGAGAGACTTGGGTTAGTCCCTGAGTCGGGAAGATTCCCTGGAGGACGACATGCAACTCACTCCAGTGTTCTTGCCTGGAGAATCCCATGGACAGAGGAGCCTGGCAGGCTACAGTCCATGGGGTCACAAAGAGTCAGCACAGTGAGTATCCAGATTACAAATATCCCCAAAGACGCATGTATTCTAGAATCCGAAATGCCTGCTTTCCAGGGAATCAACTCTTGCTTACAGGCATTCTGCTGCTTTACTGTAGTGAGAGATGCAGGCCAACCAGAAACACGGTCCCATCATGACCACCCAAGAATCCTTGTTTGAAGTTATTCTTTTAAAGCATTATGCACATTACTACATTTTAATCAAAAATATTTGCACATTTGATGACATTTAATTGTCTGAAATGCAGTACTTGGATGCAATCTCAAAAAGGACAGAATGATCTTTGTTCGTCTCCAAGGCAAACCATTCAATATCACAGTTATCCAAGTCTATGCCCCAACCAGTAACGCTGAAGAAGCTGAAGTTGAATGGTTCTATGAAGACCTACAAGACCTTTTAGAACTAACACCCAAAAAAGATGTCCTTTTCACTATAGGGGACTGGAATGCAAAAGTAGGAAGTCAAGAAACACCTGGAGTAACAGGCAAATTTGGCCTTGGAATGCAGAATGAAGCAGGGCAAAGACTAATAGAGTTTTGCCAAGAAAATGCACTGGTCATAGCAAACACCCTCTTCCAACAACACAAGAGAAGACTCTACACATGGACATCACCAGATGGTCAACATCGAAATCAGATTGATTATATTCTTTGCAGCCAAAGATAGAGAAGCTCTATACAGTCAACAAAAACAAGACCAGGAGCTGACTGTGGCTCAGATCATGAACTCCTTATTGCCAAATTCAGACTGAAGAAAGTAGGGAAAACCGCTAGACCATTCAGGTATGACCTAAATCAAATCCCTGATGATTATACAGTGGAAGTGAGAAATAGATTTAAGGGCCTAGATCTGATAGATAGAGTGCCTGATGAACTATGGAATGAGGTTCGTGACATTGTACAGGAGACAGGGATCAAGACCATCCCCATGGAAAAGAAATGCAAAAAAGCAAAATGGCTGTCTGGGGAGGCCTTAGAAATAGCTATGAAAAGAAGAGAGGTGAAAAGCAAAGGAGGAAAGGAAAGATATAAGCATCTGAATGCAGTGTTCCAGAGAATAGCAAGAAGAGATAAGAAAGCCTTCTTCAGCGATCAATGCAAAGAAATAGAGGCAAACAACAGAATGGGAAACACTAGAGATCTCTTTAAGAAAATTAGAGATACCAAGGGAATATTTCATGCAAAGATGGGCTCAATAAACAACAGAAATGGTCTGGACCTAACAGAAGCAGAAGAAATTAAGAAGAGGTGGCAAGAATACACGGAAGAACTGTACAAAAAAGATCTTCACGATCCAGATAATCATGATGATGTGATCACTCATCTAGAGCCAGACATCTTGGAATGTGAAGTCAAGTAGGCCTTAGAAAGCATCACTACGAACAAAGCTAGTGGAGGTGATGGAATTCCAGTTGAGCTGTTTCAAATCCTGAAAGATGATGCTGTGAAAGTGCTGCACTCAATACGCCAGCAAATTTGGAAAAGTCAGCAGTGGGCACAGGACTGGAAAAGGTCAGTTTTTATTCCAATCCCAAAGAAAGGCAATGCAAAAGAATGCTCAAACTACCACACAATAGCACTCATCTCACACTCTAGTAAAGTAATGCTCAAAATTCTCCAAGCCAGGCTTCAGCAATACGTGAACGGTGAACTCCCTGATGTTCAAGCTGGCTTTAGAAAAGGCAGAGGAACCAGAGATCAAATTGCCAACATCCGTTGGATCATGGAAAAAGCAAGAGAGTTCCAGAAAAACATCTATTTCTGCTTTCTTGACATGCCAAAGCCTTTGACTGTGTGGATCACAATAAACTAGAAAATTCTGAAAGAGATGGGAATACCAGATTACCTGACCTGCCTCTTGAGAAAACTATATGCAGGTCAGGAAGCAACAGTTAGAACTGGACATGGAACAACAGACTGGTTCCAAATAGGAAAAGGAGTACGTCAAGGCTGTATATTGTCACCCTGCTTATTTAACTTATATGCAGAGTACATCATGAGAAACGCTGGACTGGAAGAAATACAAGCTGGAATCAAGATTGCCGGGAGAAATATGAATAACCTCAGATATGCAGATGACACCACCCTTATGGCAGAAAGTGAAGAGGAGCTAAAAAGCCTCTTGATGAAAGTGAAAGAGGAGAGAGGAAAAGTTGGCTTAAAGCTCAACATTCAGAAAACGAAGATCATGGCATCTGGTCCCATCACTTCGTGGGAAGTAGATGGGGAAACCGTGGAAACAGTGTCAGACTTTATTTTTTTGGGCTCCAAAATCACTGCAGATGGTGACTGCAGCCAGGAAATTAAAAGACGCTTGCTCCTTGGAAGAAAAGTTATGACCAACCTAGACAGTATATTCAAAAGAAGAAACATTACTTTGCCGACTAAGGTCCATCTAGTCAAGGCTATGGTTTTTCCTGTGGTCATGTATGGATGTGAGAGTTGGACTGTAAAGAAGGCTGAACACTGAAGAATTGATGCTTTTGAACTGTGGTGTTGGAGAAGACTCTTGAGAGTCCCTTGGACTGCAATGAGATCCAACCAGTCCATTCTGAAGGAGATCAACTCTGGGATATCTTCGGAAGGAATGATGCTGAAGTTGAATCTCCAGTACTTTGGCCACCTCATGCAAAGAGTTGACTCATTGGAAAAGACTCTGATGCTGGGAGGGATTGGGGGCAGGAGGAGAAGGGGACGACAGAGGATGAGATAGCTGGATGGCATCACAGACTCAATGGACGTGAGTCTGAGTGAACTCCGGGAGATGGTGATGGACAGGGAGACCTGGCGTGCTGCGATTCATGGGGTCGCAAAGAGTCGGACATGACTGAGCAACTGAACTGAACTGAACTGACTGAATTATGGTTTGTGATGTTTAGGCAGAAGATCATGGTTGGTGAAATTTTAATATCAAATGTAGTACTTTTACTTGGAGATAAGCAGGCATAGTGGATTTCTTTCAAGGCTTTAATTTTTATCTGGAGTTGGATGCATGTCTCAAGCATATTTTTACTACTGAAAGAGTGGTGTTTTTTAAAGAAAATAACCTTGTGATGTTATTCACCACTATTATTGTAATGGGCAGCTACTTAGTAGTGTCAGACCAGCCCCTCTCCTCATGAAAGCACCAAGCCCCTCCCTGAAGCCCCTCAGCATTTTTAGAGGGATGTGTTTAATTAGAAACGGTCTCCACTAAAATGAGCAGCTGACTCGCTGTCCAGAGGTATAGAGACTATCGGAGGAGAAAGAACTGTTTAAACACCTTTGGTGGAAAGAAAACACGGTGATGAATTCGTAGGAAGTGGAGAGACCTTAAACCCTGAAAGTTTACAATGGGTTTGACTCTTGTCTTCAAACTTATGAAGTGGATTTTTTTCTAAAAATCTATTTTGAGAACAATATAGCCCCACCCTATGACCGTTTCTAAAAACAAAGCATGACCTGGAACAGAACTCTTTTCCTTGTGTGTGCGCTCGGTTGCTCAGTCATGTCCAACTCTTTGCAACGCATGGACTGTACCCACCAGGCTCCCTCAGTCCAGGGGATTCTCCAGGCAAGACCACTGGGGGGGGGTTGCATGTCCTCCTCCGGGGGGTCTTCCTGCCCCAGGGATGGAGCCTGTGTCTCCGGCATCTCCTGCACTGGCAGGCAGGTTCTTTACTCCTACAGGCCACCTGGGAAGCCCACTCTTTTTCTTTAGGATTTGTAAAAATACTTTTGTTTTTACTTATGATGGAAAAAAGAGCCCATTCCCAAATCCCCCTCCTCAAGCTTGAAAATTTAAAATTACTGTCAGGTGTCATATCCAAGTGCCAGAGAGAAGTGGGGAGTGTGGTCTGGGCAGCGCTCCGGCTCGAGGTGGCCCCGGCAGCTGACAAAGCGTCACTCCTCTGTACGGAGCAGCACCTGTTGTCACTTAGACCCGATGGCGAGTTGTTGGAATTGAATGTTGGAACCAGGCTGACAGATGGAAAAGTGTCACTGATTGAAAAATATGTTTTCCCTCAAAATGAGCAGAGAGTGAAAGCCACTCAGTCGCGTCTGACTTTGCAACCCCATTGACTATGCAGTCCATGGAATTCTCCAGGCCAGAACACTGGAGAGGGTAACCGTTCCCTTCTCCAGGGGATCTTCCTGACTCAGGAATCGAACCAGGGTCTCCTGCCCTGTAGGTGGATTTTTCACCAACTGAGCTATGAGGGAAGCCCTAAATAAGCGGAAGGAATTTCCAAAATAAAGAGTTCAGCAACAGCAATGTAGTGAACCTGATTCTTGTAAAACAGCTGAGTGTCATTCAATTAGTAACTTAATACAGGATGTTAATAAAACCAAGGTTCAAGATGTGATGTCTGACCCAGACAGAGTCCTGCACAGAGTAGAGCTCTATTCATTCACACCACCCCTGCCATCCACCACCCCCACACCCACCACCGTCCACCATCTACCAGCCCCTCCATCCTCCAGACAGTTAGGTGAGAGATGCTTCTGAGTGTAGAAATAGGGTAGAAATTCAAATGTTTAAGAAAAAAAAGAAGCACTCCCCTCTTTACCTTCTTCCCCCTCTTTTTCTCCCCAATCAGCAAACAAAAACACCTACTGACCTACTGACCACATTATTTTTTAAAACATCAAAGATGATTTCCACTGAAAAGAACTCGAGCCTAGAGAGTTGATTCCAATTTTTCTATTCTTCAAAACAGCTTTCTATTCTTTTGATGCTGCTGCTACAATAATCTATGAAAACAGAGAATAAATAGCAGCCAGCTGACTCTTGTCACTTCCAGAAAGCGCACCCTCTTCATTGAACTGTCCTTTGAAATACTTGACCTTTATACAGACACACTTGCAGAGCATCTTTCAAAGAACTGAGACAATAGTCAGTGGAAATGGAAGTACAGCCCTGGAGACGTTGCACGCACGAGTGTAGCCTCAGTTTTATACGGTGTTATAGTATCCTGCAAAACTAAAGCCTCTGTGGTTGTCCTCTCTTCCTGGAACCCTTCCCCCACATCCCTGGTCCCCCCATCGCCCCACAACCAGCCCTTCTCCTCCAGGGAAGAAACCGCCCCTCCCCCAGGGTAAGGAGCATCTTCACTAGTAACTGGTCTCTTTGCTGACGGCCCTCGCTGGAAGGAAGCTCTTTATATCTCATCTAAATCCTCCCTATTGAAGCGTAAGCCCGTTTCCTCTTTCTCTGTCCTCAGTGTGAGAGGGGACAGCTGGTCCCCGGCCTCTATATAATAACCCTTCAGCATCCTGAAGATGGTTATTAGGTCCTGCTGCTCTTCTCCAGGCTAAATAATCACAGATCCTTTAATCTTCCTTCATAGGTGCTATTTTCCGAGTCTTTAATCGTTTCTGCTGCTCTCTACTGAAGCCCTTTCAGGCTTAAGTCCTGTGTGTCCCCTCTTTGGAGCGAGGGGCACGGAGAGTTTGAACAGCTAGGCAGCCTAAAGGCACAGCAGTTATGTCCCCGAGGAAGGATGGTTTTGCCCCTGGTGACACAGCTGAATTAGTTTAAGAGCCTCTCCGCATCCCTGTAATATGTAAACAGTGAAGAACAATCATCACCTTCTGACCAAAAAGTGAAATATCAATAGTAAAAATAGTAGCAGCAGGAATAGAGCAAAACTGGTGAGACACGGGCAAAAGATCGTGATGAATCTCAACTTTTTAAAGTTATGAATGTGATAGCCGGAAACGTAAGTAATTAACATTTGGGTGGACTTCCCTGATATTAGGGGGCTTCCCTGATAGCTCAGTTGGTAAAGAATCCACCTGCTATGCAGGCGACCCTGGTTCGATTCCTGGGTTGGGAAGATCCCCTGGAGAAGGGATAGGCTGCCCACTCCAGTATTCTTGGGCTCTCCTTGTGGCTCAGCTGGTAAAGAATCTGCCTGCAATGCGGGAGACCTGGGTTTGATTTCTGGGCTGGGAAGATGCCCTGGAGAAGGAATGGCTTCCCACTCCAGTATTCTGGCCTGGAGAATTCCATGGGTCACAAAGAGTCAGACATGACTGAGTGACTTTCACTGGACAGCTTGTTCCGTGTGAATTTTGCAATTTCTAGGAACTTGTAATCCATTTCTTTTCTTTTTTTAAGTCCCCAACTACTTTGTGGTGTCCTTTTCAGCATGTAGTCTAGGCCCTTTTCTGTCAAAATCCAAGTCCATCATGTAAGTTCCTAAAACGGAGGCTTGCAAAACAGTGACATGAGTAAGGGTCACCTGGAGGGCACCTGGCTGGCAGGTGGGAGGCACCTGGAGGTCTCCTGGCTCGCCCACGCTCCTGACTGCGTTAGTGTAGGTGATGGCTGGGCTCCGTGTGTTTGCAGAGCCTCCAGGTGAAAGCAGAAAGATGAGGGTCTGCACTTGTAAACGTCCCCGCCCCGCTGGCCACCTAAGCAGGGTAGTCTGGCCTCTCTCCCCTCTGCAGACTCCCAGTCTCCTTCTGACCATTTAGTTAAATTTCATGGTCATGATCAAATCAGTCCCCATTCTCTATGGTGTTATCTGCTGCTCCCAGCTTGCTTTCCTTGTTCACTTAATGAACATGCTTTCTATCCTATCATTGAGAAAAACGGATGAAAGTGCTTAACTGGCACCGAACCCAAGATTTTCCGTAGGGAAATGCCACTTGCTACATTCTCTGATGTTGACGCTGCACCATCCCTGAGTGTGCCTTGAGCTCAGACTGCACACATCCTCTGGTTTATGATTCAAACGATGCCTTACCTATATGCGAATGAGAATTTCGTTTACAGTAAACACAAAATGTCATGGGTACGTGTCGAAAATTGGACTGGAGTTTCATTATTTTACTGTAACTTAAGAGGGACATTTCTTCTTATTTATGTCATAAAGATGCTCCTGTTGATTTGGTTTTATGAATAAACTAGGGGCTTCCCTGGTGGCTCAGATGGTAAAGAATCTGTCTGCAGTGTGGGAGACTCAGGTTCGATCCCTGGGTCAGGAAGATCTCCTGGAGAAGGGCATAACAACTCACTCCAGTATTCTTGCCTGGAGAATCCCATGGACAGAGAAGCCTGGCAGGTTACAGTCCATGGGGTCACAAAGAGTCGGACATGACTGAGTGACAACACACGCACACACACACACACGAGTAAACTACTCATAATATAAAATTGGTCAATGCTGTTTCTGGAAAAGAACAAACTTCTTCAAACAAACCATATAATATTTTCACTACCATTATTAAAAAATTTTTTTTTAATGTTTAAGTTGAAAACACATGCGAATATATAATAGATTCAGCTAAATTTCAGAATACATTTTCAAACTCAAGATATTTTAACACTGGTTGGGGTCACCTAGAATTAGGGGAACATTTCCGTTAGAAATTTACACGTGCCTTTAGATCCGGTCCATGAGTATTCACTAAACACCTACTATGTGTACAAAACAGCCATCAAAATTGGTTTTAGGCATTTTATACCCACATCTACACTCAGAGGTAGACAGACCAGAGCACTGGGGGTCTTTGAAAGAGCCTGTGTACCTGAATAGAATCAGAGGGAAGGGACAGTTCACAGGACAGCAGTGGGAATCTCTGGGTTTGGAAGTTAGGGTACCCTGGGAGCCAGTCACTTTAAAATGCCTCAGTCCTTTATTATAAAAACAGAAGAAAGCATTATCCTCTGATTGAGAGGTGCTGTCCTTCCTTTATTTTTAAAAACATTGCGAGTGTTGGTCAATGTACAAGTTGGCAAAGTGATACAAAAATGAAGTCTTTTTCTAAAGGAAGCTGGAGAGGAGTGAACTGTTTTAACCTGTCACCCCGGGTGGGCTTCTTGTGTTGTTCCTGGTTTAGAAATGAAATAATATTGTTTCAAATGTGGCAATTTTCTTTTTATTCTTGAAACAAGCAAACTGGAAATTGCAAAATAGAAGAGGATAAAGCATAATTACTGCTTTCATTTATTCACACCATATTAATGTAATATAATTATCCGGTGAACAGGCAGAACCTTATGACTGTATCACAACAGGGCAACAAAATGCTACAGGCGGCTCTGTAAGGCCCATGCAGGAAACACTTTACAGGAGGAAACGCCTTTTCTGCTTTGATGTGACACGTGGTGGACAGTTGACTTGTCACCACTGAGTGACCCATAGAGGGAAAGAGGAGGGTGGAGGGGGGACAGAGGCCTCCGAGATAAGCAGGGAGAGTTGTTCCCCTGAAGAATGAGCCCCTAGAGCCCTGGGGAAGGATGAGGATAACCCAGCAGACCTCCAGAGAGAACATGGAGGGGAGCTGAACCAGAAGCAGCTTGCAGGTCAACCAGAAGGCCAGGAGGAAGGTCACATCCATTCATCGCCAGGAACCCGGAGGGGTGTGTTTGGCGGGAGGTGGAGGTCAGGAGGAGGTCTGTCAGCAGCGAGGGGTGGCCGAGGAGCCAGTCTCTCACAGGCTGCAGAGATCTGCAGGGAGCCCGGCTGCAGAGCAGGGCCCGCCTCGCAGAGGCTCTGTTTGGGGACTGGGGGCCTATCCTGACACCGCAGTGGGCACCTTACAATTTCCAGGGAACCAGAGCTCAGGAAATCACGTGAACCCCTGGAGGAGCCCCAGGGTGTGATGAAGTTGTGTCCACTGGCTTGTGTGTCTGATGTCCTCTGTACACTTCCCACCTCAATTCAAATTTTCAAATTTGGTTTGAAATGTGCACAGTGAAGAAAGGAAATCTGGGCTGAAAACAGGACAATCAACTGCCATAGTGTTCTGTGTTCCTGACCTCTGTGTGTCTGCAGAGTGAATCACTTTGAATGCCTTGTTTTACCTAATCCCAAAATAACTTCGTGGAGATTGTACTAACTTTCCCAGGATCACTTTTCTGAGAGCTGCTAAGGGATACTCATTCATTTGACCATTCATTCATTCCACAAAGTTGAGTGAGCAGTTACCGTGTTTTGGGCAATGAGGTGACAAGGATGAGAAAAACAGTCCCATTCTCATGGAACTTACATACTAGAAGAGAAGACGGGCATTCAGTTGTAAAGTGTGATGGCTACCACAAAAGAGTAAAATACAGGACAGAATTCACCTAACACTTAGTGGTAAACAACCTGCCTGCCAATGCGGGAGACTTGAGATATTCGGGTTCCATCCCTGGGTCAGGAAGATCCCTGCAGAAGGGAACAGCAACCCACTGCAGTATTCTTGCCCGGAGAGTCCCATGGCCAGAGGAGCCTGGGGGGCTACAGCCCACGGGGCCGCAAAGAAACATGATGGCAGCTACTTAGCATGACGACACACATGAACTAAATCCACCCTGAGAATCTAGAGAAAGAAATGACACGGGGAGGGTCCTGGGAGATCCCAGCCCCAGGGAAAGGGGCAGAGGACTGCCGTTGGTGGGGTGGGAGTGGGGAGGCTCAGAGCCGAGGGGCTACCTCAGGGTGGGGAGGTGGCAGAACAGAGAGAGGGAGTGGGGAACTCCGGGACCCAGAGACAGGGTGCACGGGCCCAACCAACATGCTGCCCTCGGCCCTCCCAACACTCGCTCACAGGCCAGGACCCTGAGCACAAATACAGAAACCTGGTCCACGGATGCACGCACAGAAACAATCATAGTCCCTCCCCAGCTGCACAAATCTCCATGAGACGGGCCCAGACAATGAAAATTAGAGCATCTTAGGTGATTGAAGTCCCCTCTCCCAATTCATTCTCTTCAAAAAGAAAGAAAAAAATACACAATTACCACAAATTCAATGAAATAGCACCCCCCAAATAGGCTGTATTTTTTCAGAAATGAACTAAAACATGAAAAATTAAAAACAAAAATGGATGAGTCATGGGAATAAAGGAAAAACTGTTGATTGAACTCAAGAACTTTTAAAAAATGCAAATTTAGTGATTTAGTCTCAGAAATGATGACTAATTGATGACTAATGATTACATAATAAGAACAAATTCAGATAAAAATGTAGTAAGTGATATTGAAGAAAGAAAGAAAAACAAACAAAAAATAAAATGAAGTATTAATAAAAAGTAAAAAGTCAGAGGAAGTAGCTGAAATAGGAAAGAGAAGCTACTGAAGAACAAGAACCAAACAATGGGGCAGGAGTCACCTGTACAGCTGTAATAGAAAAGAACATTCCAGAAATCAACTAAACATGGGCAGATCCACCAGGTACTGGGCATAACTGACCTAGGATGATGTTCTTAGAGACATATCCTATTAAAGAATATCACATTTTGAAGACAAAAATTTCCCTAGAACTTCAAAGCAGAAAAGTCAAACACCCCTCGAGGGCAAGAGAAATAAAGAGGCATTAAACTTTCCAAAGCAACATGCGAGCAAAATTAAAAGAGCAATATTTTCGGGAAAATTGAGGGAAAAGAGCAAACCAAGGATTTTGCAAATAGCCAAGCTGCTGCTCAGCTATGAGGCTACAGAATAAAGGCTTGAATTTGCACAACTCATCCTCCTCAGCACCTGCTACAGAGCGAGCTACATCCATCTAAGAGGAGGAGACCGCAGGACTGGGCATCAGATAACCCGGAAGTGAGAAATGCCTATGGTTACCTGTACCACTGGGGCTGAGACAAAGATGGGGAACGATGGAGAAGAGCATACACACGCATCTCTTTATCACATCCTTCTGATTGTCTCTTACTGTCTTTTACTCGTTTTGCTATTTATTCTTATGCTGGTGATTAGTTTTCAAAAATGTGTAAATAGTAACCTTTCATCTATCATATAGACTAAAATTTGTATCTATTCCCTAATTTCTTCCCAGGTGGTGCTGGTGGTAAAGAATCTACCTGCCAATGCAGGAGACTCAAGAGACACAGGTTCAATCCCTGGGTCAGGAAGATGGAGGAGGACATGGCAGCCTACTCCAGTATTCTTGCCTGGAAAATTCTGTGGACAGAGGAGCCTCACAGGCTACAGTCTATGGGGTCACAAAGAGTCAGACACGATTGAGCGCATACAGCAGTCCCTTGGTAAACTTCACATTTTATTTATGCTTGAAGACAAGGATTTTAAATTGACTACGCTAGAGGGGCCTATCTTATTTGCTTTTATACTCCCTTCCCCATTATGCATTTAAAACTTTTCCATATTTATCTGTGCATCAGATATTTCCTTGTTTTCCTGCACAATGTTATTTTTCAGCCTTAATTTTTAATCCACAAGGACATTATTTTAGAGGATGATGCAAGGTAAGGATTTAACTTTTTTTCACAAAGATAACCAATTGGATTCAAAACAGATATTGAACCACCTTCCAGTCCACTGATTTGTATACTAATTATGTGACATTTACATAATATTTATTAAATTTGGAGTTGTGTATTTTGTTTTTAACACCTTATCTTTTTTGCTGGTTTTGTTACCAGTACTGTTTTAAATATTGGAATTTTACATTACTTACACATCTTTTCTTACAAAAACATCAAATGAATGCATCTGTTGTTGGAAATGGAGAAAGCACAGAAGCAAATGAAAAACTAGAAACCACCTATAAACTTAACAGCAAGGGACAAGCATGTCTATTATTTCAGTTTCTGGCCTTTCAGGCATTCTTCTGCAAATATCTCCTGTTTATTTACTTGCATGTTCTGTTTCTCTTGAATGGGGGCCCATTTATGTGGAGTCTTTGTTTTTCATGCTTCTACAGCCCATTACCCCTTTTTTTCTCCCCTCTTGCTCTTTTTTCAAAGCTCTCCTGGCTTTTGAGGGGTCATCCCTGGAAGTCTCCCAGCTTGCAGGAATTGCCGGCCCTGTGCTATTTCTTGAGTGTCACTTACCTTCTGTCCCAGAACTTCTCTGCTTGACTGTCTCTACTTCTTTCTAATCAGTGTCCTGCATGGAGGAAATCTTTCTCACACCAGGTTGAGCTTGGCCGGCTCACAGGCTGGGTCAGTCTTACTAAGGAGTTCTTTCCCACCCAGTAGAGAGTGGTTGGTCAACTCGTAGACCCAGAACTCTCCAAAGCTAGAGGAGAATTGCAAAATGGGTCACAAAACTTTATTGAAAATTAACTTTTTAATTACGAAGTATCTTTAGCTCTGGATTGGCAGAGCCTCAGGAGTTGTGTAAAGAGGAAGTGACTGTGAGTCCTGGAGAAACACCTGTGTGGACCAGCACACTTCCCCGTCAGGGGGCGCAGGGTGCCATGAAGGTCAGATAGCTCCTTTCCTCCTCATCTCTGGCGATGAGAGGGATGCGCCCAGAGCAACGCTAGTCGGACTCTGCAGTGGTCTCCGCATAGATGTGCAGCGACGCGGGGACTGAAGTGCAAGTGTTTCGTGTTTACTGAGGAAGAAGAGCATTCATCTGATGTGTCAAAGAACTGCCTCCAGAGAGAGAAGGCGCATTTATGGAAATGGCTCAACTTTGTGCCGAGCCTGCACGGCTGAGGAATTAAACAGGTTATTCCTGCAGCCACCCATGTGCACAATCACAGTGAATTTAAAACCATCTCGGAAGGAATCCTACTGGGAGTGTTTAGGCCCACAATTACAGTAAATGAAGATTCAGAATTAGCAAAAGCATTCCACTTAATTAGAAGCATTAAATAAGTACTACCAAATGTACAGTACTGCACGCACTAAGATGAGAAAAATAGCTGACCCTGAAAAACATTTTATTTATTCGCTTTTCTACTTGTTTACTTTTCTTATGTTTAGACGACTATTATTAAACAGCCTCCAACTAAAAGATAAAATAGGACGCAGATAAGGAGAGCAAATACGTCTGTCTTAAGTACACACATTACAGAATCCAATTACAAATATATGCATATGTCTACATTTATATGTATGCCATCTATATATTAAATACTTAAGATTGATACCCTGTGAAAATTCAAGAAAAAATAATGGGATTTTTTGCTCAAGATGTTGCACATTTTTTCCTTCAATGTCCTCCTTTCGACATGATTTTTAAACCGTTACTTATCAGCTCTGATGATTTTCAGTATGAATCAGAAATGAGTATGAGTCAGAGTGTAAAAGACTGGCAGAATCCCTAATCAAATTCCCAGGAAGACTGAGAGGCTGGGAAGAGCAAAGAAAGGGGGGTGGGTGAGCAACACACAGGAGAGAAGGTGACGATGAGGGTGCTTCCAGAACAGCTTCCTCAGCAAGGGCTGCACAGCGCTGAGCTAGGCAGGCTCACAGGCCTGCTCCTATAGGGATGGTCTTAGAAGGCCTGCATCTTGGGCATTTGAACTGAAATTTCTCACGTGAAGGGAGTTGTTCAAACACAGTTTTGCTTTCAAAGACAAATATGTGAGTGTTTCTAAAACTCCACCACTGTGTTTTGTGACCTAAGCAAATCTGCTAAAGGAACTCAGAGCAGTGAGGTCCTCCCTGGCATTGGCGATCCTGACGTGATCAGATAGGAAGGCATCCCTTCGCCATTACTGATTTTGGTGTCTCATCCTTGAATCTGATTTTCAACCTAGTATATATAGACAGTTAGAATGTAAACCAAGCAAAAAAGAGAGAGAGATAAAGAGACACGGTGCATGAAGACAACTTTTAAAGGTAAGAATTTCCATTTCTCTATCCAAATAAGTGTTCCATGTTTTCCTTACCGCCAAGAGTATATAGGATATTCAAGTTTTACTTATGGAAAAAAAATTTCAAAGATGAGGACGACTGTGGAAAGCATTGGTTCTGTAATTCTGGGACCATGTTTTCCAAAACAAAAATCAAGACACGTGGCTGATTCAAGGCCTGACGCACTGGGATGGATTGTCCTGACCAGGGTGGGATGCGAGGGCCCATCAGCCAAGCCCGGCTCACCAGCCACCCTCGTGAGAGCAGGCTCACCTGGCTCACAGGCTAGCCCGCTTCAGAGGTTTGGGGGTCCCAGCCGCCTCACTCGGGGGCTCTGGTCTGCAGCTGCTTGCGCTCCAGGAGGGCAGAGATGAGTAGCTGTGCCAGAGACCACATGGCCTGTACAGCCCGAAATATCTGATATATGGCCCTTCACAGAAGAAATGTGAACTGCGGTGAGCGTCAGGACCCAGGGGAGCCACAAGGGACAGGGCCTAGTCCAGAAATAGGCATCTCTTCCTCCAAATCTGAAGGAGCTGCCCGTCACTGAGACCCCGCCTGAACCAGAGACTCTGGGAGGGGCTTCCTAACCCTCACTCTGGATTCTCACGGCAAACTCCTGCAGGGGGGCTAGCCTGTGAGCCAGGCCCCCAACCCCTCCCTCTAAGAGTGGGCCTTAAGACTGAGGCCACGACCGGCTGGCTTTCTGTGCGGGTGCTGGCTCTCACGTTCTCTGAAATATAAAAGAAAGCAAAATTAAACTCCTTGATAACATATACAATCTAAATTTGATGAGGGGCAAATTGGGATTTTAATCTTCTTCTTGGGCGACATGCAAACTAAAATGGACTTCCTCTGCCATCAGAAATGTGGCAGGGAGTTTGCATTGCTGAGAGGTCTGCTGAATTTTCACTCTTAACTAAGCATGCAAGATGAGTACCAAAACCATTACATTTATGTGTTTTTAATGGCTTGTCTGGGTTGTGTTTTGTCCATAGCTAGCGATGGAGCTGAGCGCCAGCCAAGTTTTTTAGAATTCACACAGCTCTGTTTCAACATAATCGTCTGACAATACCTAGGGCTGCTGCCATCCCCGTAGGTTATATTTTGAGTCTAAAAGCACATTGGCATATCAATCAGCTGGCTGGGTTATACTGTCAACCATTTCCTCGTGAGGGTATGGTGTGCCCACCACCATCCAGGGCTGCCCCTGTGAGTGGAGGAGAGGAGAGGGCAGGGGCGCCTGGCTTCCTTTCACCTGAGAAGATGGTTTTGGCGGGGCCATCCTGAGGGCAGAGTCAGCCCTGCTCCCGTCAGTCAGGCTGCTGCCTGCGGCTTGCTGAGGAAGCCTTTGGGTGACGCTCAGGCCAGCAGGGCTGGTTGCTGGCTGTGATTGTCATTGTTGTTATAGAACCGAAGGCTGCCTATTCTGTGCTGGTGGAGAGCGTCCCTTTGACATGTTAGTAAAACCGAATCAGTCCTCAGGTTGGCAGAACTGGGGCATTCAAAACACCTCCTGCTTATTAGAAAATAAGCTTCTTGGTCACCAACACCAGTCAACGATCTCTTCTTTCAACAGCTGTCTGATTTTCATCTGATTTTATTAGCCGTGATGTGTCTGTTCCAGACCTTAATAACCTTGGATTCAATTTTCATGAAAATCTAACATTGAACAAGCTTTACATAGCAATTTCAAAATACCAGTAGTCATATTTGTTTTTTTAAAGAGAGAAAGTGATAGGAACATACAAAAGTGTTGAGCGAAGAAGAATGAACAAATGGAAAGAAATTCTTTGTGATTTCAGTACTGGGACACAGCCCAGTTGACTAAATGCACGCCTATTTGATGTTTCTCATAGGCAGACGCATGCTTGAAATTTCAGTGTCAAAATACAAAAATGAATTTCCAAGTTTCCTGGGAAAAGTTGAAGTATTGTTTTAAATGCACAAGAGATATTGCTAAACATATTTAAATGTAAAAGAATCACACGTAGGAAGGTGGGGGCGCGTGGTTGCTCCCTGTGGAGGCAGTGTTTTTGTCTGATCTGAATTCCCTTCATCATCTGGAATGAATGGTCCCCCTGCCTTCACGCCTATCAGAGGAGGAAGTGAGCCAGAGACAGCATGTACCTGGAACTCGGGTCAGCCAACCCCAGAAACCTGGGGGTCCTGCTCAGCTGCCATCGGTAGAAAAGGCAGTTGCCCTTGTTTTAAAAAACAAGGTCAGTGGTTGACTTGTGAGAATAATTTTTTAGGAAAAAATTATTTTAGCTACACACATTGTGTATAAACACATCAGGCCCCTGCTAACCGTATACACGTAAGAAGTTCCCCAGCTAGTGAACACCTACAGAAGTTTTGAGAGAAAGCAAATGAAACCACTGACAGCTTTGGAAAACAGTATTAGGTTTCTTTCATCCAAAAAGTCATTGACAGAACTGTTATTATATAATTAGTGAGACAAGTAATGATTCTTCTCTATTACCATTACAAAAACTATTGCTGTAAGTAAAAATGTATTCGTAAATGTTTGAAAATTGGTTCAATTTCTCCTCAGGCCCGAAATAGTCCAGTAAAAATAAATAAATAAATAAAAATAAGAGGGACTTCTCTGCCCGTCCAGTAGTTAGGATGCGGTGCTTCCACTGCAGGGGTGCAAGTTTGATCCCTGGTTGGGGATCTAGGATCCCCCATGCAGCACAGAACAGCCAAACGAAACTAAAAAAAAAAATGTAGAAAGAAAAAAGAAGAAGCTATATTTTAAAGGATATTGAAAGTAATCGTTAAAGTGTTGCAATTCCTTTGCCATCTTCCTACCTTTATATAAATATTTATAGACAGCAATATACATATCTAATGTTAATGCTTTAGTTCTCTTAAAGATTTGAGAATTTTTTTAAATGTTAAAAAAGTACTATTCTGTTTGAAACCCTTTCATCAATCTTCAATACAGTTCAGTCGCTCCGCCGTGTCCGACTCTCTGCAACCCCAGGCAGCACGCCAGCCTCCATGTCCATCACCAACTCCCAGGGTTGACTCAAACTCATGGCCATTGAGTGAGTGATGCCATCCAACAATCTCATCCTCTGTGGTCCACTTCTCCTCCTGCCTTCAATCTTCCTCAGCATCAGGGTCTTTTCAAATGTCAGTTCTTCACATCAGGTGGCCATCTTAGATGACTTTAAAAAAACTTCATGGGTTTGAAATTGGAAAAAGCAGTTCTGATATACAGAGTTTTTTTCTTTTTCTACTATTTGCGGTGTACAGAGTTTTACACTGGGTTGGGTAGAGCTTCGGTAATGAGTATCAGCATGACCGTGACCATGTATTTTAAACTGCCAGGGAAAAGCTAGAAAACATACCTGTTAAGCCATGTGGACAAAAAAGGCTTTTCTACGTGTACTCTAAACATGAAAGGACGCAAACCAGCAGAAATAAAAGTTGAAATCAGGAGCATTTTATCACCTGGTATTTTGTTTTCCGGAACATTTTTTATAGGTGCTGGGCGCTTTGGATGGCTGTTTTTCAGAAGCGAAATCTCTGGAGGGCTAATTCCAACTTCATTTTCTTTCCAGTGTTGTGACCTCAAACCTCCCGCACCTCCGGGCCGTGGCTCTTCCTGCAGAGGGAGGCCCCGAGGCCCCGGGAGAAGCCGGGGGCAGGAGTCGGCCCGCGGCCGCTAGATGGCGGTGCGTCCCCCGGGATGCGGGCGGGAAGGGCGGCGTCAGAGCGGCTCTCCGCGTCTGGGTCAGGCCGGGTCTTCCCGAGCGCGCGTCCGCCCGGGCGCTGCAAGGGCAGCCACCCCGCTTCGGTCTGGGCTCCTTGGGAGGACGGTGTCTCCTCCTCCAGGTCCATCCTGCCTACCCCCGCACTCCATGTCTCCTCCACAGGCTTTTATTTAGGAGCACAGGGAGGCGTTTCTCCTTAGATTTTTAACCTTTTTTTTTTTTTTTTTTTTTTGCCTCTCAGCTTTTGGGATCTTATTTCCCTGACCAGGTATTGAACCTGGGGCCACAGTGGTAAAAGCTCTGAGTCTTAACCACTAGACCCCCAGGGAACTCCCTAGATTTTTATGGGGAGGTTTGTACCTCTTATTCTCTTAGTTTTTTTCTCAAAAGTAACAGTCTAGACTTTAAAATTGTACTTAAAATGATTTGAGAAACTCATACTATATTTTTCTCCTGAAAATAGTTTTTATACATATATTGGATGCATATACATATATTTTATACATATAAATGAGTTATACATTTATTTTATACATATAATAGACTAAATACATATTTATATGTATCTATGTTTGTGTAGAATATAGTTTATACTGTTGTTGTTTGGTCATCCAGTTGTGTCTGACCCTTTGCGACCCCGTGGACTGCAACATGCCAGGCCTCTCTGTCCCCATCTCCCAGAGTTTGCCCAAATTCGTGTTCATTGCATCGGTGATGCTGTCCAGCCATCTCATCCCCTGATGCCTTCTTCTCCTCCTTTCGCCCTCAATCTTTCCCAGCGTCAGGGACTTTTTCAATGAGCTGTCTGTTCACATCAGATAACCCAAATATTTTATTGGTGCAAATAGAAATAATTAGAAGGTCGATTTTAAAAACTGAAGTGTTTGTATATTACCCTTAGTAAAGATGTGCTAAATAATTTTTTACTTCAATATTATTTTAGAAATTCTTTAATCAAAAGAATTCAGTGTTTCACAGTATTGCGTACATACCCTTTGATAGCTTTTAAAAGAAAATTGCCAAAATATGCTTCAGTTCAGTTCAGTTCAGTTCAGTCGCTCAGTCGTGTCCGACTCTTCGAGACCCGATGAGTCGCAGCACGCCAGGCCTCCCTGTCCATCATCATTTCCCGGAGTTCACTCAGACTCACGTCCATCGAGTCCATGATGCCATCCAGCCATCTCATCCCTGGTCATCCCCTTCTCCTCCTGCCCCCAATCCCTCCCAGCATCAGAGTCTTTTCCAGTGAGTCAACTCTTCACATGAGGTGGCCAAAGTACTGGAGCTTCAGCTTCAGCATCATTCCTTCCAAAGAAATCCCAGGCTGATCTCCTTCAGAATGGACTGGTTGGATCTCCTTGCAGTCCAAGGGACTCTCAAGAGTCTTCTCCAACAGCACAGTTCAAAAGCATCAATTCTTCAGTGCTCAGCCTTCTTCACAGTCCAACTCTCACATCCATACGTGATCACAGGAAAAACCATAGCCTTGACGAGACAGACCTTAGTCGGCAAAGTAATAGGTTCCAAATATTCTATTCTCATAATTGTATGAAAATAAGCAGTGCTCACATTTCCTGACATGAATCACTATCACTGAGAAATTCAACCATCTTGTGGCTGTTTGCATGTCATAGAAAAGTGATGAAGCACTGTCTGTTCACACCAGCACAAGGCTCTGCAGGTCCAGTTGGGGCTGACATGTCTCACTGGCACGCCACAATCATGGGACCTGGTGACAGCCTGCGTCAAGGTGGTGTATTCTTTTTAACAATCAATTTTCCTACAGACTATCCCTTCAAACCATCTAAGGTTGCATTTACTACAAGAATTTATCATCCGAATATAAACAGTAATGACAGCTTTATATAGTGCTTCTCTGGTGCTCAGATGGTAAAGAATCTGCTGCCAGTGCAGGAGATGCTGGAGAGCTGGGTTCGATCCCTGGGTCAGAAAGATCCCCTGGAAAGAGGAATGGCTATCCACTTCAGTATTCTTGTCTAGAGAGTCCCAGGGACAGCCTATAGTCCATGGGGTCACACAGAGTCAGCCACCACTGAGCCACGAACACTTTCCTGCAATCACAGCGGTCTCTTGCTTTAACTGTTTCTAAGATTCTTCTATCCATTTGTTCTTGGCTATGTGATCCAGGCCCAGATGACCCTCTGGTGCCAGAGGCTGCAGGGATCTTTAAAGCAGAGATAAGTACAAGAGAACGTCTTGAGAACGGACTCAGATGTATGCCCTGTGATGCTGCCTTAAAGTCAGAGTAACCTGTGTTATAGCTGGAATAAGCTTTAAATTACTGTTAAAAATGTGTGTATTGTCTTAAGTACATGGTAATTTATAAAACTGTAATGCCATATTCTGTTATACTTCCTACAAAATATGCAGTTGCCGATTACTAGAAGCTGACTCAAGAACCTAAACCAATTTATTACGAAGATGATCTGTTATTTTTTAGTTTGTTTTATTGGCATAATGTTGATTTCCAATGTTGTGTTACTTGCTGCTGTTTTTCATATTCCTTTCCATGATGGTTTATCCCAGGATATTGAATACAGTCCTGTGCTCTACAGTAGGACCTTGTTGTTTGTCCATTCTCTTTATACCAGTTTTGCACCTGCTAACCCAAACCAACAACCCGCCCCTCCCCACCCGCACCCCTGGCAGCCACAAGCCTGTTCTCTGTGTCTGTGAGTCTGTTTCTGTTTCATCGAGAAAGTCACCTGAGTCGTGTTTTAGATTTTGCATATAAGCAAAGTCCTATGGTGTTTGTCTTTCTGACTTGCTTCACTTAGTAAGATAGTTAAGAGAGTTTTTAAAGTTTTAAGCTGTTTGTGCTTTGGGTCATGGCTCAGGATCCACCAAATGCTTCTGATATAGAAAACCATCCACCCAACGGCACTGAGGCTGGTCTTCCTGGAGTTTTTGATTCGAGCAATTGTATCACTTGTACAAGCATTCTCCTTAAAAACATCAATTATATAATATATATGTTATTGTCAGTTATTTATTTATAATATGTGAGAGCTTCATGGGGCTTATTTTTTACAGCCATGAAAAATGCCTGTAGAATAATCATGAGCTAAAACATTGACTGTGTGGATCACAACAAACTGTGGAAAATTCTGAAAGAGATGGGAATACCAGACCACCTGACTTGCCTCTTGAGAAACCTGTATGCAGGTCAAGAAGCAACAGTTAGAACCGGACATTGAACAACAGACTGGTTCCAAATCAGGAAAGTGTGTCAAAGCTGTATATTGTCACCCTGCTTATTTAACTGATATGCAGAGTACATCATGAGAAATGCTGGGCTGGATGAAGCACAAGCTGGAATCAAGATTGCCGGGAGAAATATCAATAACCTCAGATATGCAGATGACACCACCCTTATGGCAGAAAGCAAAGAAGAGCTAAAGAGCCTCTTGATGAAAGTAAAAGACGAGAGTGAAAAAGTTGGCTTAAAACTCAACATTCAGAAAACGAAGATCATAGCATCTGGCCCCATCACTTCATGGCAAAGAGATGGGGAACAATGGAAACAGTGTAAGACTTTATTTTCTTGGGCTCAAAAATCACTACAGATGATGACTGCAGCCATGAAGTTAAAAGACGCTTGCTCCTTGGAAGAAAAGCTATGACCAACCTAAGCAGCATATTAAAAAGCAGAGACATTATTTTGCCAACAAATGTCCATCTAGTCAAAGCTATGGTTTTTTCAGTAGTCATGTATGGATGTAAGAGTTGGACTATAAAGAAAGCTGAGCACCGAAGAATTGATGCTTTTGAACTGTGGTGTTGGAGAAGACTCTTGAGAGTCCCTTGGACTGCGATGAGATCAAACCAGTCCATCCTAAAGGAAGTCAGCCCTGAATATTCATTGGAAGGACTGATGCTGAAGCTGAAACTTCAATACTTTGGCCACCTGATATGAAGAACTGACTCATAGGAAAAGACCCTGATGCTGGGAAAGATTGAGGGCAGGAGGAGAAAGGGACGACAGAGGATGAGATGGCTGGATGGTATCACTGACGTGATGGACATGAGTTTGAGTAAGCTCCGGGAGTTGGTGATGGCCAGGGAAGCCTGTTGTGCTGCAGTCCATGGGGTCGCAAAGAGTCAGACACGCCTGAGTGACTGAACTGAACTGAAAACATCGATCACACGAAGGCACTCCTGACCTGTTCTTCCTGTTGTGAGTAATCCATGCCCCAGATTCCCCAAACAAAAGTAATGCCCCCTGGTTTTGCATTGCACAAGACAAAATGTAAACACAAATTTGTGTGCATACACACACACCACACAGACTTGTTCCCAGTGTGTTGCTCACGTCTGGGTAAGCTTCTCTTCCAAGTTTCTTAGCTAAAATAAAATAGTAACACCATTCTTTCATAGTGCATCTTTAAAAAAATGTTCTAATATAAACCTTTTTTTCTGTAATATGCTGGGTAATGCTTTCCTAAACTTTTGAACACTTGTTATCACTATACCCAAATAGGTTGCTGTTGATGTTTAAATGACTTTATGCAGAGTTACTGCAAATACAATTTTTCTCGGACTTCAAGGGTCATCTTTGCTTTTTCAATGAGCAATATCCACCTTGGTTTACATAACACGCACCAATGATCAATCAAGGTATACAGCAGCCTTGCTGTATATTCATAGGTGGTTGTAGGTGTTTGCTCCAGAGAAGCACCCTGTCTGGACACCAGTCTGGAGCTGAGTGTGAAATTAAAGGCGTGCTCCCTGTGTAAGATCGCCTGCCTCGTTCCTCGAGGCTGCCTGGGGTGCAGGCCTGGGTCATCTTCTGAGGTTTTGCAAGTGGTAAGGACGAGGACTCAGGTGGTTCTGAAGAGCGATTGCTTAACCTTTGCTAACATTTTCCCTCGTGAGCATGATTCTCCCAAGGGTCCTGCTGCAGGGCTGCTGCCTGAGCTGCCTGCGAGGGGCAGCTGTTACCTGGGGGCTAGTGGAGACGATCGGGGTGTCTGTGACCTGCATGCACCCTGATATGGCACTTGTAGGAGTCGTGTCAGCATACACACGTAGCAAGCGGCCATGCTTTGCTCTGCAGTCGCTGCATTTACCGTGGGGTCTGCAGTGGTCCTGGCATCGAGACCGTCTGTGCTTGTTCCAGAGGCAGCGTCTACACAGAGATCTTGGGTGCCCTCAACCGTCCTGTTTGTACCCACAGCCGATATGAGAGTTGTGACTGTACGCTTAGGAAGGGCAGAGGACAAAGTGGGGAGCGGGTGTCTTCTCTCGGTCGTGGGGCAAGAAGGCCCTCAGCAGAGGGGCTTCCCAAATGGTCAGGTGCTTGCCTTCTGCAGATGCAGTGGTAACTCAAACAGAAGAACAAGTTTACTGGCAAATATTATATTTCTCCTTTTTCTAAGGCAAAATCCTGGGGTGATGGGGAGATGAGTGGAGCATAAGTGTATTAAAAGCAGAGTTGCTCTTTCATTCACATAGAAGCGTGCCGTGTACGGTGGGATAAAGCCTGATGAACAAGAGATTCTGGGTTCCCGTTGGCTTTGTGTCTGTGCTGATGTTAGTGTCTGTTTAACAACCAAATTCCTTTCAGTTCCACCAGGTAGCTGGTGATTTCTTTTGGCCACAGCACGTGGGTTCCTGTCTGCCCTGTGTGTAGTTCTTCTGGAGTGCCACTCGCACGATACTGCAGTGACAGGCGTGACACGCGTGGGACTTATGGCCTCTGCATCTGCATCAAAGCAGATATTGATACAGATTGTTTGCAAACCCTGAGGAGGGGAAACAGCTCATGGGTGTTAAGTCTGGCAAATTCCATACGCATATGATACACATGCCCATTATATGTGTGTATCACACATACATGAGATTTACCAGATACATGTTTATAAAGATAATATATAATACATAAAACGTACAGTATGTATTATATATATGTGGCGTAGTAATGCTAAATTTTGAGTGACACAAAAATGTTATCTGTCACTTAATGCCATAGAATTAGAGTATTACATACACATTTGTGAGTATTACATACACGCATACATGCATATATGTATGTATCACACATATATGAGATTTACCAGGTATGTGTGTATATATGTAACATATGAAACATAAAAGATATAGCAATATGTACTTTATATGTAGTCTAGTAATTCTAAATTTTAAATAACACAAAAACATTATCTGTGTAAGCTACTAAGGCCCATAGAATAAGACTCTCTCTGTCTCACACACACACACACACACACACACACACACACACACACGCACACACGCTTGCCAGCTAGCACTCTCTGGTGTATCACTAGGAACTTCCCAGGGTCTCTGGCATCCCCCGATCCCATGCAAGTCTTGAGCAGAGGCTCTCTGCCTCCCTGGTGTCTCACCGGTGCTGTGCTCTACATGTTGAATGGTTCGCAAAAGCTGGCATGTTTCTTTCCTGAATTCAAACAAACTTCATCTGATATTTAAAAACAATGGCCCTCATTTGCTAAGCCTGCCAATTTTGCTTTCAGCCTGAGAATTCCCTGCTGCAAACACACACATCTCCCCCGAGTCCCACATCCCCGAGTGTCTGCACCCCAGTTGTCAGAGCGGAGCAGGCACCACGCCTGCCTTCTCTTCTGGCTGTTGCTGTCACTGCTGCTGCTTCTGAAGCTTTTCCAGTGAAGCCATTTTCTTGGCTCAGCCCCTTGGACCAGCGTGCCTGCTCTGAGCCGCACTGTGCAGCACGGCTGATTTCAGATGCTACAGGAAGGAGAACCAGCCCAAGAACCATGCACAACAAACTTATCCTACCCCACTGTAAATGCGTGCACGTGAAGTCGCTCAGTCGTGTCTGACTCTGCAGCCCCCATGGACTGTAGCCCGCCAGGCCCCTCTGCCCATGGGATTCTCCAGGCAAGAACACTGGAGTGGGTTGCCACGCCCTCCTCCAGGGGATCTTCCTGACCCAGGAACTGAACCTGCGCGTCTATGTCTCCTTGCATCGGCAGGCTGGTTCTTTACCACTAGTGCCACCTGCCTCTAAGCTAAATACATCCTCACTAATTGCATTAACCGGAATCTATTTTAATTTGATGCCTTCCTGCCATTCTTTTAATTCCTGATATTTTGAGACACCAAGAAACAAAGGATCGAGTTTAGAAGTGGTTTTAGGACCTGCAAGATCTTCTCTCTCAGGCCCTGTAAACTCTGGATGTCTCTATGCAGAGTGTAGACAGCTCTTCTGAGGACAGAATGGAGAGGGTTAATCCCTCCAGCCCTCGTCTGAAGGGAGAAGTGACAATAAGAAAGATAATAGTTACACCGTGAAGCATCATTACATAATCACTGCATCTAATGTTTCCCGCGTATAATGTTCAAGTTCAGGAATCTCAGCCAGGGGCCCATAAAGCAATTCTTGCGTTTTTTGCTTTTCTGCTTATGCTGGTTTATTTCACTCTTTTGGATTAAAAATGTAAAAATAATTTACCAAAGCAATAATTCGGGCTGATGAAGCACTTTATAGCTTATGACCACCAGCACATTGCTATCACAGGATGCTTTGAGTGGACTGGACACTCCAGTGCAGTTAGGGGAAACTGAAGGAGAGAGTCTTGTAGGCTGGAAGCTCCTGGAGGGCAAGAGATACACAGCCAAGGAGTGTGCAGACTCCTGAAACCCGACGCAGCCGCGGATGGTGGCAGGAGTGGCCGTGCTCTGGTCTGGAGGCGCCAGTGGGCTCACATTTACACAAGCATGCCGTGTCCCCAGCTCCTCTTCACGGGTGCTGACATCACCGCCTGGACAGGCGAATCATGGCGGGCATCTGTGAGGACCCACTCTGGCCCGGTCACCTCTGCCCCCAAGTTTCTCAGCCTGTGACGGTCACGCTGGGTGACGCTCTGCTCCAGGCGCCCCTCCAGGCGTCACCTCACCCGACCTGTGCCGTGACAGACCTACAGTCTACCATTTTGCTCCCTCTTGTACCATCAGGAGAACCAAGGGCATTGCCACGTGGCAGAGCTAGAAAGTGGCGGCGATACGCCCGATCAGAAGCTCACCTACTCCTCCAGGAACACCAGCAGGAACACCAAGCGGAGACAGTGCTCAGCTGGGGGACAGACCCCGGCCCCTCTTCACTCTAGGGACCCGCCCCTCCTGCCCTGCCCCAGCCCTGTGAACCCGGCTGGTCCCTCCTCCTGGGAGCCCCCCAGCCTCTGGCCATCGGGGCAGGGCGTCTCACCTCCAGCCCTATGAGCAGCGTGCCACCCCCTCTCGGGACCTGGGGATCCTCTTGTGCCCACTGCAGTCACAGCGCTGGCCCCCTGTCACCCTCCAGCCCTTGCAGGCCTCCCATGGGCGTGGCTCCCCTCAGAGAGCCCACTGTCGCTTCACGCAGAGCAGCTCTGGAGACAGCCCTGCAGGCCCCATGCCCCCAGGGCCCCGTGGAGCCCAGCTGAGGGGAGCAAGCAAGCTGGTTGTGCCCCAAGCTCTGGTTCCTGGCATCCTCACTGCACAGGTGGGGCACACATTCAGGCAGCAGAGCTTTCTTTAATGACCAGCCTCACTGGGCACTGGGTATGCAGGCTGTAAACCCTCTCAGGCAATCCCACACATGTGAAAACACGCACGTGCACACACACACACACATACTCAGGTAGACCCAGACACACGTGCACACACATACATACACACACAGAGACCCAGATGCACATACACACATATACACACACAGACCCACACAGACCCAGAAACATACAAACACACATGTAGACCCAGACACATATACACACACACTTACAGACACACGTGGACCCAGACACATATACATACACACACACACACACACACACAGATCCAGCCACACACACACACATATGCACATACACATATACACACAGGGACTCAGATACACATACCTGCACACACACACAGACACATGAACTCAGACAGTTGTACACACATACCTGTAGACACAGACACACATACATACACATATGTAGACCCAGATACACACACAGACCCAGACACATATACACACATACACACGTAGACTCAGACACACATACACACATGTAGGCTCAGATGCATGCATACACACATATGTAGATCCAGACACACATACACAAACCTACATGTAGACCCGGACACATATATAAACACACACACACATAGACCCAAACACACAAACATACATACACATGTACACCAGACAGACACACACACAGACCCAGATTTGTTAAATCCAGACTCTTTCCTAAGCAGGCAATGATTGTACCTTGGACACTTTTGTTGACTGTTTTACCTTATTTCTGGGTACAAATTCCCATTTTATTTCCCTTGGATGGGAAGCTTTTAGCCGGCACTTTATTCTCCTCCCTGTTTTTCGGAGTAACTCATGCTTAGACTCACGGGCTGAGGCCCTCTGGCCGCATGTGTGTGTCTCCACTCTTCTTTGCTGGCCATGGCAGGCTTGCGGGAAACGGTGGGCAGCTTCCCAGGCTGCGGTGCATGCCAGGCAGCAGGACACACAGTGCTGAGTCACCCTAGCAGCTCTGGGAGCCTTGGGAGGCCGCGGGGAGTCCCGGGGGGCTCCGTGGCTCCTCCCGCACCTGAGCACTGTCAGCACTGCATTATAGAGCTTAAGGATTTTATTGTATCTGATAGGATTGTTTTCACTTCAGGCACTCAGCCCCCTGGAGCAGTTTGACGTGGATAAACCCATTGGGGGTGACCTCTGCCTTCTGAGACAGCCACAGTGCCTGGGAGCAGCCTCGAGCTGGGCCTCGACACAGGGACTCTCTGTTCTCAGCTGAGCTCTGTGAGCGCTCCCGGCACAGAAGCTCTGGGGCGGGACCAGGGCCTCTCACACGCTCAGTGAATAGATGCCAAAATACAGGGGAGATGTAGTTCGGTCTTGCACAAAACTCCAACCATTTAACTGCTAACTGTGTTTTAATCTCTGCCTTGAGATGAACTTAAGAGAAACACACTTTGAATGTGACCTACCGTCATGTGTAATGGATGGTGGCCGCACCTCATTGGTGCAGAGATGCGGGAGGCACGCGAGGACGCCAGCGCCCCCAAGAGGCGGGGCTGAGAATCTACGCATGCACACTGCTCTCTCAACACAGCCGGGTGTTTGCAGGTGTGGGGTGCTCTGCGAGTGACAGAATCACTTTTGTGAGTCATGAAGCACTTCCATTTATTTAAAATAGAAAGAGAGGTCGGTAACAGCACACTAAGGAAGTTACCCTTGGTCTTTGCTTCATTGAGAAGTCATAAAATTTTTATTTTTTTTTTAAGTCACATGAATTTAATAACTTCAAAAGACTTTATTATTACATCTATATAGTTACTATAACTGCAAAGTATGCACTGATGTGGTACATATGTGTTTTTGTGTGAATATAAAGTATATATATGGAGAAGGAAATGGCAACCCACTCCAGTATTCTTGCCTGGAGAATCCCATGGACAGAGGAGCCTGTTGGGCTACAGTCCATGGGGTTGCAGAGTCAGACACAACTTAGAAACTAACACACACTTAAAGTATATATATTGTCACAGTGCTTATTTAACTTATATGCAGAGTACATCATGAGAAATACTGGGCTGAAAGAAGTACAAGCTGGAATCAAGATTGCCGGGAGAAATATCAATAACCTCAGATATGCAGATGATACCACCCTTATGGCAGAAAGTGAAGAGGAACTAAAAAGCCTCTTGATGAAAGTGAAGGAGGAGAGTGAAAAAGTTGGCTTAAAGCTCAACAAACAAAGATCATAGCATCTGGCTCCATCACTTCATGGCAAATATATGCGGAAACAATGGAAACAGTATCAGACTTTATTTTTTTGGGCTCCAAAATCACTGCAGATGGTGACTGCAGCCATGAAGTTAAAAGATGCTTGCTCCTTGGAAGAAAAGCTATGACCAACCTAGGCAGCATATTAAAAAGCAGAGACATTATTTTGCCAACAAAGGTCAGTCTAGTCAAAGCTATGGTTTTTCCAGTAGTCATGTATGGATGTGAGAGTTGGACTGTAAAGAAAGCTGAGCGCCGAAGAAGTGATGGTTTTGAACTGTAGTGTTGGAGAAGACTCTTGAGAGTTCCTTAGACTGCAAGGAGGTCCAACCAGTCCACCCTAAAGGAGATCAGTCCTGAGTATTCATTGGAAGGACTGATGCTAAAGCTGAAACTCGAATACTTTGGCCACCTCATGTGAAGAGTCGACTCATTGGAAAAGACCCTGATGCTGGGATGGATTGGGGGCAGGAGGAGAAGGGGATGACAGAGGATGAGATGGTTGGATGGCATCACTGATGCAATGGACATGAGTTTGAGTAAACTCCTGAAGTTGGTGATGGACAGGGAGGCCTGGTGTGCTGTGATTCATGGGGTAGCAAAGAGTCAGACATGACTGAGTGACTGAACTGAATGTGCCTATGAGAAGGGCATGGCACCCCACTCCAGTGTTCTTACCTGGAGAATCCCATGGAAAGAGGAGCCTGGCGGGCTATAGTCCATGGAGTCACAAAGAGCTGGACACGACTTAGCACAGAGCACAATATGCAGATATATGATTTTGTGTGATGCAATATGTATTTTTATTTATAATTTACTTTTACCAAATAGTTTAAATAAAAGTAATATGCATAGTGAAAATATTTTATACCATCCTAAAAGTAGAGATTTTAAAATTAATCTAAGGCCAAACAATGGAAAGGGTAAAAAGATCAGTGGTTCCTGGGGTGAGGAGTTGGGGAGGAGAAGAGCAAGAACACAGAGGATTTGGGGCAGTGAAAATACTCCAATATGAAAAAGATGGATGCATTAGTGTACGTCTATCCAGACCCATGGAATGCACAAGACCAGGAGTGAACATTACTATAAATTCTGAACTTTGGGTGAACACATGTCAATGTAAGTTTATCAGTTGTACAAACGTCCCTTCTTGGGGGGATATTGACAGTGGAGGGGCTGTGCCCGTGTTGGGGTAGCGGGTACAGGGGTAATCTCTGTAATTTCCTCCCAATTTTTCTGTGAACCTACAACTGCTATGAAAATAAAATCTTAAAAAATTTGATCCAGCTCTTTTTTTGAAGTATATATTTTTAGAGCTCCAGAAATAACAGTTGAAGTCTATCAGCAATGCCTTTGACTCACAGATTACATTGCCCTTGCAATTCACTTATGTGACTTTGGGATATCAACGGGCAGAACACACTTTGGCTTCCATTGGTCATTATCTCAGGACAGCGGTGTCCACGCCACAAGCCCCCGATGTGGGTGGTGGGCAGAGCCCCTCTGAGCGCTGGCACAGTCAGCCTGTGGATGATGGCTGCCCTGAGGGCAGATTGTCCTCCAGAGTGAGACACACAGAGAGCCAGGAGCCCAGAGGGCCAGGGGGTTTTGGGTCCCTCCACCTGCCGATGCTGGAGACTCAGGTGCAGGGTCCTCGTTGGACGACAAAGGGGAAAGCAGTGTCCCATCCCTGGCTCTGACGCTAGGAGCACTGGGATGGCTCTGGTACTCTGTCACTGTGACTGTGCGCCCTCAGCATCTTGGCCATCAGAACGGCCACACGAAACCACAGTGCCATTCACCTGTGTCCACTCAGCATCCCACGGGACAGACGCCAAAGCTCGCCCTGAGGACACTCAGTGGGCTGAGAACAGAGTGGATGCTGAGATCCAAGGGGGAAATACTTCCATGCAAACAGTTTGCTTTACCTTTATCTTAAAACTTCTAAACATCCACCCACTCATGGAGCCCCTGATGCAGAGAGAGAGCAGGGTCCGTGGATGAGCTCAGCTGTGAGGACGTTCGGAGGCTTTCGGGGTTCCTCCGGTCTTGGTCTTCCAGAGGAGGAGGAGACTTGGGCCACAGCGGCCTCCCGACCCGGATCCACCCCAGAGACTCACACCAGCCATTTATCCCTTGTAATGACCCACTTTCTTGTAAAATGAAATTGAAATCTGCAGTGAGGCAGTACTTCTGCTATTAAAATGATTTTTTCTTTGTCATGGAGCACTGCCAGTCCAACCATTTGTGAATTGCAATTAAAATCTGAAGCCGGCAGCACTTTTGCAATTAAAACTGGCATTTTTTTTTTAAAAAAATTCTACACCAATCTAGATAATTGGATAGGAACTAAAATGCCCATTTATTATGCATATGGACCTGTATGAGGAAATAATTTGAAATTTATTATTCGAGATATTCTTGTTTTAACGAGGAACATACTAAATGTTACGACAAAACAAATTGTTTTCATACTCCGTACAATTGAACCCATATAGGAGACCTGGTGTTGGACATTTAGTTTTTTTTCTTTACTCTCACCACCTCCTTTTTTACTCTTTGTTATAACAGGAAACTATGATGATGCTAAAGTTGTTAGAATATGGGGAAAGTATGACTAATATCTAAGGTATGACTGATATCTAATATCAGTCGTGCGGGAATGTTAATTTGTAATCATTTAAGCACATTCTCCCTCAGTTTACAGTATGATTGTAGCTAAATTCTGCTGGTAAAAAGTTTCAAGAAACAGGGGAATTATCTTCATTAAACAGAGATATTTGAAGGCATGGCTCTCAATATTCCTTCCCAGCGAGTGTAGGCTGTAAGAACCAGTAACAACCCTCGTGATGACTGTCTTCTTCCTTCTCTGGGACGTGGAGTCTCAGTGTAAGAAGTGATGCTGAAAGCCTTGCCGTTGGTAACTGTCCCTATCTGTGGTGAAAGATGGGACTCTGTTTCCTGATGAACATGTTTAAAAGGATTAGGAAAAGTTGTATGTAGTTGCTGGTGCAAATTCACGGGCACACAGTTGCAAGCGAGCTGTTTATTCGGTGCTTATGTATGAGTGCATTTTTGCACAGTTGTTTATCTTCCTGGGCATCTCTCTGCCATGAGGTCACACTGTAAGTTGTGAGTTTTGGCACTGGGAGTTTGGACAGCTAAGGCTGTGTTGCTTGTGGACCACACGTCAGCAGGGGTGAAACCACACCGTTTGTTTTCCTCCTCCTGAGCTGTGACCTTCACTCCCGCTAACCCAAATTCTCTGTGCTGTTCATTCTTCATTTTATTTTTTATTTTGTTTTACTTTATTTTACTTTACAATACTGTATTGGTTTTGCCATACATCAACATGAATCTGCAACGAGTGTACACGTGTTCCCAATTCTGAACCCCCCTCCGATTATACAGAGTGAAGTAAGCCAGAAAGAAAAACACCAATAGAGTATACTAACACATATATATGGAATTTAGAAAGATGGTAATGATAACCCTGTATGCGAGACAGCAAAAGAGACACAGATGTATAGAACATTCTTCATTTTAAAGTCTCTCATTTGCTTATCGTCTTCCTCAAGGAAGTCCTTTGTCCCGGTCTTTGGGTCTCTGAGGCCACATTTGTAAATGTAGGCATCCAACCAGCTGCTCCCTAAGCTCTGATTCCATCTGGAAAGGTTATCTGGTCTTTTCCTGAGACCAGGACGAATGCAGACATCTGCCAACAGGATTTTACCTTTTTGTAGATTTTCTAGGTGGCACTAGTGGTAAAGAACCCGCCTGCCAAAGCAGGAGACACAAGAGACGTGGGTTCGATTCCTGGGTCAGGAAGATCTCCTGGAGGAGGGCACAGGCAACCCACTCCAGTATTCTTGCCTGGAGAATCCCAAGGACAGAGGAGCCTGGGGGGCTACAGTCCATGGGGCCACACACAGTCAGACATGACTGAAGCAATTTAGCATGCACACATGTACATTTTCCAGAGAAGAAATCTTGAATAAATAAATCTTGATTTCTTCTTCAAGAAATATAATAATATTTCTTCTTCCAAATAACCCCACATTAAACCTCTTAGATCACTGAGTTTGCAGGTGGCTTTATCGTGGGGAGTAATTAGGAGAGTTGTGGTGAGAAATCAGGCCAGGAGGTGTTAGAAGCCAAAGAAGATGCTGGGAAGAAGACAAAAGCTAAGATGACTGATCAGAGTCATACGTGTGGCCAGTCAAAGTACCCCCCCTCCCAACCGCAAGGGAATGGGCTGAAACACAAGTCTCAGAACTCAAATGCTATCGGGGGCCCCATAGCCTGATTCACAGCCGATTAAAATCCATGATATAGCACAGCACGGCAAGGCTGCCTGGTCCAGCCCACTTCCAAGCGTGGGTACCACAGTCACGGAGACCACTTGCAGGAATAGCATCTTGGCCGTTAGCCGACTTGCTGTGATACTGGTTTGAGGCACAAGCATTTTTTCACCCTCCTTATCTTATCTTGCTCTGAATTTACAGAATTAGAAACACAAGACATAATGGCAAGAACGCTAATTCCTTGATTTACTAAATCTGTACATTAACACTAAAATAAATACTTCGGCTCCTCACTCTCATTTTATCATTTTTACCTTTGTTCCTGCAGAGATGTTGCCTCCAGGTTTACGTTTTTATCATATTTTCTTTTATTGAGATACAATTCATACCATAGAATTCACTCATTTAAAGTCTACAACTCAGCGTTTTTAGTACAATCACAGAGCTGTGCGACCATCACCACAATCCAACTCCAAAACATTCTTGCCCCCGCCCCCTGCCCCGCAAATAACCTCTCCTCCCTCGCAGTGGCTCCCCATTCGCCTCCACCCAGGCCCAGCTCCAGCCTAATCTACTCTCTGTCTCTGAGCATTTGTGTGTTCTAGACATTTGCTGTCAGTGGAGTCCTATACAACTCTCATGTCATTTCTGCTATTGCTCTACTTTTCCTGAACATCATTCGATTCCCACGCAATAGTGTTTTTTTCTTTTCTGCATCTTTGCCCTCGCCCACCTGAGAGGCCAACAGGACCTTACTGGTCTGGGGGTCTCTGCAGGGCTGTTGGTCTCAGGCGCTTAGCCCACACCAGCAGTTGGCTGGAATTTCTCCGACCACCTGCCTTCTACTTCTGACGCACGCCACTGACATTTGGGTCTGGTCTGTTCTGAAAAGCTACCCGTCCCACCTGCGGGCTGAGGTGTGGACACCCTGCCTGGTCTGTGAGGGATTCCAGGAACTCTGGGGACCTCCCTAGGCGAGTGACCCCAGCCTCTTTGGAAAACCACTCAGCTATTCAAGTTCAGTCCTCCTAATAAAAGAGACTCGCTAAAGAAGAAATACATTTCCATCTAAACATCCGCTGCAACATACAAAATTTCAGAGATATACAGACTATGAAGAACAGAGGAAAGCCTAGTCCTAACAGAAGAAAGCAGCAACATTTAGCTAGCAGGCCACTTAGCATGGCTTTAGGGAGTTTTGAATGCAATAGATGGCAATATTCAGAAGCTTGTTTCTCCTGCTTCCTCTTATGAAAAATGAAAGACATAGTACAGAATAGATGCACGGACCATGTTGTCTAAACCTCAGGCTCCACACTTTCTGGATGAGGACGCTGGTTCATTGTAGATGCGTACTCATCAAATTTCTATCGATACTAATTTACTAATATCAATAATAATCTGTTTCCCAGAGGACTGGTGGGCCCCCAGCTCTTCAGCGTAGGTGTCAATAAAACTACTGCTGCTCTCAAGCTATTGACAGTATTAGAAATGACCTTGGTGCAATTTCATGCCTATCAAAACAAAGACCACACACTAAGGATTATGAGCACTCTGGTGAAGGGGAGAATGAAGGCTGGACCCGGCGGGCAGGGGCGCTCTGCGTCTCCACTGGCTACTGGTTTTCCTGGTCTCTCTTTCCATCTTTCCATGGGATGCTGTCCACTCCTGGCTGGAGACACCTGCTTTCCCAAGGGCTTCCTTGGAGCTGTTTGGAGCCTTCAAGTGTTTTTCAGACAGCTGTCCTCACATCCACTCACTGTCAACAAGGCGACAAATATCATGGGTGCGCACTGCTGGCCTGTGGGTCCGGATGGACACCTCGCTCCTGGTACTCTCTTAACTTCCTTAACTACCTTGTAAATGCAATAATCTAGCCCGTTTTTAAAACCCTGCTTTCCTCTCTAGCTGCAGTTTTAACAGATGGCCCTTGAAAACACACTGGAAAAGCCACAGAGCATGAGTACTTAATAGCCAAATAGCTTCTTAAAAATTGTAGTTAACGCTGAAATACATGCCCCCGCCCCTGTACGCACAGTGCGATGGTGGAGACGCAGATGTGTGACAACACTCTACAGCAATCTCTAAGAACACAGCCTGCTTTCAGAGGGACTGCACGGCTTGTGCTTCTGCTGAGTGACCAACCTGTGGATCCTGTAACTGCTTCAGTAGTGAAGCCAACTCTGGCCTCTGTACTGGACACAAAGTTAAATCTCGGAGACAGAGTTTTTGATGAAATAGAAAAACATAGCTTTATTGCTTTGCCAGGCTAACGGGGCCATGGTGGGTTGACGCCCTCAACACCGTGTGAGTCCCCACCTGGTGGGGGTAGTGAGCAGTGGTAGAGCCATGGTTCAAAGCGGGCGTGGACCCTCCTCTGACCAGTGGGTGGTGAGGTAGGCGGGAGTCTGCATCTTCAGCCTTCTGGTTCCAGCAGGTCTGGGTTCCATGTGCTTGTGGGCAGCGCACAGTTAACTTCTCCCGCCTGGGCTTTCAGTGTCTGCAAAGCAGCTCAAAGATCCTGTGCTGTGCAGCCCCTGAGGGGAATCAGGACCCGCCCCGAGGCTGTGCTGCTGTTTCTCTCGCTGCTCCTCCCTTGTCTCTGGGCCCTCCCTTCCCTGGTTAGCATCTGTCTGAACCTCCCGGTGGGAGAAGGCAATGGCAACTCACTCCAGTACTCTTGCCTGGAAAATCCCATGGACGGAAGAGCCTGGTAGGCTGCAGTCCCTGAGGTCACTAAGAGTCGGACACGACTGAGCAACTTCACTTTCACTTTCATGCATTGGAGAAGGAAATGACAACCCACTCCAGTCTTCTTGCCTGGAGAATCCCAGGGACAGGGAAGCCTGGTGAGCTGCCATCTATGGGGTCTCACAGAATCGGACACGACTGAAGTGACTTAACAGCAGCAGAACCTCCCAGTGGGACTCAGGGAAGGTCCTGGAGGCTGAATGAAGCCCACTTCCTTAATGAAGAAATGGGGGAGTCAGAGAGGCTTCTGTTCCCAGGAGCCCTACAGGGTCCTGCCTGGTTTTGTGAGCTCCTATCACATCTTGCATGATGCACTCTTCTGGCCTTGATAGGGCTGCTCCCATCAGTCAGTCAGTTCAGTCACTCAGGCGTGTCCGACTCTTTGAGACCCCATGGACTGCAGCACAACAGGCTTCCCTGGCCATCACCAACTTCCAGGGTTTACGCAAACACGTCCATTGCATCAGTGATGCCATCCAACCATTTCATCCTCTGTCGTCCCCTACTCCTCCCATCTTCAATCTTTCCCAGCATCAGGGTCTTTTCCAATGAGTCAGTTCTTCACATCAGGTGGCCAAAGTATTGGAGTTTCAGCTTTAGCATCAGTCCTTCCAATGAATATTCAGGACTGATTTCCTTTAGGATGGACTGGTTGGGTCTTCTTGCAGTCCAAGGGACTCTCAAGAGTCTTCTCCAACACCACAGTTCAAAACCATCACTTCTTCAGTGCTCAGCTTTCTTTATAGTCCAACTTTCACATCCACACATGACTACTGGAAAAACCATAGCTTTGACTAGATGGACATTTGTTGGCAAAATAATGTCTCTGCTTTTTAATATGCTGCCTAGGTTGGTCATAGCTTTTCTTCCAAGGAGCAAGCGTCTTTTAACTTCATGGCTGCGGTCACCATCTGCAGTGATTTTTGAGCCCAAGAAAATAAAGTCTGACACTGTTTCCATTGTTCCCCATCTCTTTGCCATGAAGTGATGGGGCCAGATGCTATGATCTTCGTTTTCTGAATGTTGAGCTTTAAGCCAACTTTTTCACTCTCCTCTTTGACTTTCATCAAGAGGCTCTTTAGTTCTTCTTTGCTTTCTGCCATAAGGGTGGTGTCATCTGCATATCTGAGGTTATTGATATTTCTCCTGGCAAACTTGATTCCAACTTGTGCTTCATCCAGCCCAGCATTTCTCATGATGTACTCTCCATATCATTTAAATAAGCAGGGTGACAACATACAGCCTTGACGTACTCCTTTTCCTGATTTGGAACCAGTCTGTTGTTCGATGTCTGGTTCTAAATGTTGCTTCTTGACCTGCATACAGATTTCTCAAGAGGCAGGTCAGGTGGTCTGGTATTCCCATCTCTTTCAGAATTTTCCACAGTTTGTTGTGATCCACACAGTCAAAGGCTTTGGCATAGTCAATAAGGCAGAAATATATTTTTTTCTGGCACTCCCATAGCAGGGGCCAGATACACACCATTCATCTTCAAAGGGAACATATTTTTTATAAAAGAAAATAACTGGACCTCCTGCTTCAGCTAAATGCTGAGTTGGCTGAGGTCAATCTCTTCCTTCCTGGTAGGTATCCCTATAGGTAGCTGTAAAGATCTAGGAATTTCCCCCAGTTTTATCAGTAATAATTTGTTCTGCTTATAATTTGTCCACTTGCTAACAATAATGATCTGAAGAAAACCCTAAACAACTTATCACTGATGAAATTTATGACTAATTGAGATGAAAGGACAAAGTAAGCAAAACAAAACATGCTCTGTAGCAGCAGGGCACACCAACCAAACCTCAACTGCAAAGGCTTGGTCTTCCCTTTTTCTTTTGGCAAATGTTTGTCGTTGTAAAATTTAAAGTTTCTTGGATTTTGATTTTGTTTAAGTGGGCAAGGGGAATAAATCTTAACTGTTGTCCACAAATATAGGTCTCTCACCTCTGGGATCAAATCAGTTATTTAAGAAACATTTGATAATTAGGCTTATGGATTGGTTATGTTCATGGAATGAAATACACTGAGCTTAAAGAATGGCTGTGTGATCTTTGCACATGTGTGTATATCAGAGCTTTCCACATCTTTACTCTTTCATGGCCTGGCACACATAGAAATTTATAACATGAATTGTAGAATATAACCACAATATCCCAGAGCACTGGGAGATCTCAAAGCTGATTGGAAGTGTCCCAGATATAAATAATTTTCATAAATAAAAGACAAAAATGAGACATAAAAATTGAAAGCTCTTTAGAATACAAATAAAATAGCTTAGGGTGTTTTATCTGATATTTCTTTCAATAATGTCTTTATATTAAAGAATTACATTTATGAAAATATTTTCAGTGATCTCATTTTATATTACATTTTTTCAAATAAATAAATAACATACTAGATGACAGTTGACTTTTACTGTCCTTAGGAAGAACTCACATATATATACATATATGTGTGTATGCAAATCACATATACACACACACACCATGTATATATGACTATACACATATATATGTATAGTCATATATCAAAATGTCACATTACTGGAATGAGATGGCATATATTAAAAACTCTAATCAGCTTGTCAAATATTATTCACTAGTAAACAACAGAAGGACATTTTTGGCATAATAACATGGTACCTGTTTTCCAAGTCTGTGGCTTAAAAGCAAGGGTCTTGGGAGGTGAGGTTGAATTTCATCATGATGGCCTATATGTCATGTCAGTGATAAAAAGTACAGATATCCGTCCTGCATCTCATAATCCACTTTGTTACCTTGACTTGCATCCATCCGATACTTGAGTGATTACATGAGATGTCTGTCTCGCGTGATTGATCATTCATCTGCATATTACTAATTTTCCCGTACATCTCAACAGAAGCCTCTCTTGGCCCTTCATCTCATCCCCCCTAAAATGGACCAGAGAGACCATTCGTCCCTTCCATTTCAGATGATAGAGCCCTCCTCCCAGCTCCTGAGTGTCAGAAAGGACATCTCAGCATGGCATTTAATCATCTTCACACACACACACACACACACACACACACACACACAATTTCAGCTCTGAAAGCAAGCAGCCTGGGCCTCTGAGAACTGACCAAGGGAAGCAGGACCAGCATGGAGATCAGCCAGGCCTGCTTTCAAGTCCCTGGGGTCTCAGATAAACTAGTCTGAGTGGGGTATCACAAAAGCAGTTTTCACACCCAAAACTGAATTCTCAGGAAAAAACAAACAAACAAAAACTCTCTGAAACTATTTTCTCCAAGTTGTAGTCAAAACTTTGTATTTATTGTAATTGTTTCATATTTTTTCTTAACATGTTTATCAATTTAAAAGTCTTCTTATATTATTATGATCTCACTGTTGTTTAGTCACTAAGTCATGTCTGACTCTTTTGCAACACTATGGACTGTAGCCTGCCAGGCTCTTTTATCTGTGGGATTTCTCAGGCAAGAATACTGGAGTGGGCTGCCATTCCCTTCTCCAGGGACTCTTCCTGACCCACGGATAGAACCCACATCTCCTGCATGGGTAGGAGAATTCTTTACCACTGAGCCACCAGGGAAGCCCATTATGATCTCATACTTACTTTTAAAACTTGGATAATTTAAACATTTAATCAAATGATGGCTTAAACAGAAAATTCCATCTTTAATATGAATAAAATAGCTCACTTTCCAACCTCCACACAGAATATATATCACTTTATATTTATTTATCTGGGTTCTTGAGATTTCATGATTAAAGAACTGGTCATAACAATTCTCCATTTTTGATTCATATCTTACCTGTAACCATATTCTCTGATCTATTGTGAGTAGCTGCTTGATCAATGACAGTCATGTTAATTTCAATATAATGTATTATTCTTAACATTTGCCTTCGAACTTAGCAGTTCCATTTCAATTATTTATATTGCATACTTTTTGTACATATCATTTTGGGTTTGTTCATTTTTCCTTCTTTTCTGCAGACTTCTAATTAGTGATTTTTCAAAACCAAAGTCATCACTTCCTTAGAAAGCTGTGGATTGGGTCTTTGATTCCTCCTTGCAATTCGAGTGGAGATCCCTGCTTTGGGATGAAATACAGTTCCCCACCGCCTACTGCTTTTTCAGTTGCTCACCATTTCTCCCACCCCACCGCTGATGTTCTGTTCTTGAACAGATTGCAAAGATAAGTGAGACTTCCAATACAATACATTTTTTTTGCCTCCGGGAGAAAAAGATCAGTGGATGAGGTTGTAGGGCACTGGAGTGGGAGAGAACGCAGGTGAGATGTGAGTCAACCCAGCTCCACTGACTGGCAGCTCGGACGGGTCCCTTTCCAATGCTCGGTCGCTCACCTGCAAAGGCAAGGTGGCGTGTTGACGATTGTTTAGTTCTTGCACAGGTCTGGATGTGAGGGTCCCAGAGACGGTGGCTGGTCCAGTCTACTGGCCTGACTGTGTGAGGAGCACAGTGGAGGGCCTGTAGCAGGTGGACACAGGGCCCTGAACCAGGCACCTCCCCATCGGATGGGAGCCATGTTGCCTTCGCCTCCAGGCACCATATGCCTGAAGTTTCTTCTGGCACAAGCAGTGATTCTGAAACCACATCTGCAACTCCCCAAAATCTTTGCCAGACAAAGCAATCACACGTTTAAGAATGTGGGCTGGGTTGAGACCACACTCTGTGCCTGCAGGAATTACTCCCACATACAGTCAACCACTGCGTCCAACACCCAACTCCTTTGAGAAGGTATAATACAGGCCTTTAACACGCCATCACAAACTAAATTCCCTAACAACTTAATTTTAGCCCCTAGCTTCTCACTGGCCGGGTTCTTTTTAAACCGTAATGACTGAATTATAGAATGCTGATTAAATACACAGTTCATTACAACTATACCGTTCACACATTTACCTCGTAAGTAACTAGTGTTAAATGAAGTCTTTTATCCTCTTCAGATCATTGTTGACTAATGTTTGATTTTGAACACACACATATGAATTCCCTAGCTCTCCTCTCACATCTTTATGTAGAAATCTGAAAACTGCCTCAGAAAAAATTGGCTTAAAAAAAACAAACCTGCAATAATTTCTGGATGTATTTGTTTTCAAATAATCCACATGGTTCAACAGGATTACCAACTGCTCAGTAATTTTAGATGATTCATAAAAATCACCCAGACAATAATTTTCATCTTTAAATCAATTATAAAAATGAGAAAAAATGCATGCTTTCCAAATTGTACCTTTATAAAAAGCATATATTGGAAAGAGATGACTGGTTTGGAGGCTTCTAAGGGAACATTTTTAATCTAAAGCTGGATTGTGAGACTTGATCTCACAGTTAAGGACTGTTTCCCAAAACATGGAGCCATGGAAAGTTCTTTCAGCCTGAGGTGACCTTAAATAAAATGTCACTAGAAGAGAACCTCATTGCCTAAGGCAGGTGGTTCCAGAGGTGGGTTCAAATCACGTGGCATTAACGGAGGGGCATAAAATCTTGTATCTTTAATTTACCAAATGAATCTATTTTCTTATTTGCAAAGAACCATTGCTTTAAGGATTTTTCTCTATTTTCTTAAGTTGGAGTGTATTTTCTTTATAATGTTGTGTTAGTTCCTGCTGTATAACAAAGTGAATCAGCTGTATGTATCCATATATCCCCTCCCTCCTGGGCCTCCCTTCCACGCCCCCATCCACCCCTCTAGGTCATCCCAGAGCACTGAGATGAGCTCTCTGTGCTATACAGCAGTTCCCACTGAGAAAACCATAATTCAAAAAGACACATGTACCCTACATTCACTGCAATAGCTTACCTACAATAGCCAAGACATGGAAGCAACCTAAACGTCCATCAGCAGATGAATGGATAAATAAGATGTGGTACATACATACAATGGAATACTCGGTTCAGTTCAGTTGCTCAGTCGTGTCCGATTCTGCGACCCCATAGACTGCAGCACGCCAGGCTTCCCTGTCCATCACCAACTCCTGGAATTTGCTCAAACTCACATCCATCAAGTTGATGATACCATTCAACCATCTCATCCTTTGTAGTCCCCTTCTCCTCCTGCCTTCAATCTTTCCCAGCATCAGGGTCTTTTCAAATGAGTCAGCTCTTCGTATCAGGTGGCCAAAGTATTGGAGCTTCAGCTTCAGCATCAGTCCTTCCAAAGAATATCCAGGACTGATTTTCTTTAGGACTGACTGGTTTAATCTCTTTGCAGTCCGAGGGACTCTTAAGAGTCTTCTCCAATACCACAGTTCAAAAGCATCATTACTCAGTCATAAAAAAAAAGAATGAAATTGGGTCATTTGCAGTGATGTGGATGGATCTATTTTTTTCTACTTAAAAAAAATTTAAATCATGAAAGTATAATAACGCATTTATAGATGACTTAGAAAATACAGAACAAAGTTATATATAGTTCCACTATACATATTCCAATTATTTTTAAGTAGATAAATTAAGACTTTTAGTTGGGGCTTCAATATCAAACTCTCAAAAATTTATAGACAGAAATGTAGAAGGATATAGTAGACCTGAAAAGCACTATGAATCAATTCAACATAATTGAGACTGATACAATTTTCACCCAACAGCAGGATACAAATTCTATTCCAAGTTCCCATAGATTTTAAACTAGGAGACCCAGAAACATATCCAACAACATAAAACAAGGTGCAAAAAAATTGCAGTCTAAAGGTATTGAAATCATACTGAGTCTGTTCTCTTATCACTGTGGAATCGTGTTAGAAATCAAATACCAAAAGATACTTGAAAATAACCCAGATAAACCCCATGTAACAATTACCAAGAGAGATCTTTGACTGAGACATTGAAAACCTCACAAAAGTTAAAAGAATGAAAAAACCAGAGAGGGTTGGATCTATTCATTTTTAGTGCAAAAAAGTGTAGGTGCCAAGAAAGCATGTCTGGTCACTGGAGAGCATCTGCCCGCGAGGTCACTGCTGCCGACTCTCCACAGAGCTGCCCGTGCTCCTGTTGGGAGGTGTTTCAGACAGTCAGCTTTTCACGTTAGAACAGAAGGGCTTCCTGGGCAGCCGTGTCCTCCTTGTGGTTAACTCCATCACTCAGCAGACAGAGCGCCCCCGGCTCAGGACCTTCTGCTGCCAGTGCTAGAGACCACACACCCTTCTACCTGGCCACCCATTTTGGTGACCTCCTGGGGTCAACATGAGCCTTTGATAAAACTGGACACCAGGCCAGCCTGGAGGGAGAAACTCAGAAAAAATGCACAGACCTCTGGACACTCACCTGTGCCCACAAGAACGTATGACTGCGCTCTGCACACAGGAAAAGTGATTCTGCAAAAACCTAGAGGTTTGTCTTCTCCTCCCATTGTGAACCAGTCCTTGACCTCCCCACCCTCCACCCCATGCATCAAATTCACATAACATCATTTACTGATGAGCTGGATTTTTTCATAACCACTGGATAGTGCCAACTAACTCCAATTTTTTTTAAGATGAGACTCTTAGTGACAACACACTTTCCTCTCTATTTCTGGCTCTCATTCCACCACCTGCATTGGAAAACTGTTTTAAGAGACAACATCCAAGAAGGACGCTTGCAGTCACTTATGCTGCTTACTCCCTATGACATGCATGCTATTGTTTTCCAACACTTTAGTTTTAGCTTAACCCTACAATTTAAACATTTTAACTCTTTTACTGTCATTATGTTCATATTTACTATTTTCGTTGTGCATCTTCTTTCCTCTGGCATCAAGGGTGTTTCTTCAAGATTGTTCTATTTTGTAAAGTACTTACCTTTTGGAAGTAATTTTAGTGAGCATCTCTTGGTGAAAACACTCAATATTCTGAGTAAGTACAGGTGAAAGAAAAGTCTGGAAAATGCATAGAATTTGAAATATAGTTTTAGCATATATTCAATACTAGTTAGACTAGTTAGGCAATTATGTTTTTTAATGACGTGATGATGTTTAAGTTTTCTGCTTTTAAAAAGCCTATCATTCAACCAGAGGTGTTTCAATGTTTCTGCTTTTGCTTGCTTCTCTCTCTTTTTAAAAGTAGTTTGTTGAATATATCATAAATTTCACCCATTTTAATGTACAACCAATGAATTTTTATATATACAGTGGTATAGACATTTCCACTATCTTATAATAGAACTTTCCATCATCCTATTGACAGTAACCCCACACTCCTGCACACAGACCCAGATAATTCCTGAACCACTTGGGTTTCTCTCTATTTGCCTGTTTGAAGGGGTCATGTAAACAGATTCACAGCCCACGTGTCATTTTGTTCCCAACTTTCTTCTGAGCCTGATGTTTTTGAAGTCCATTCATGTTGTACTTCATATACTTCACGCTCTTCTATTGACAAATATTGCTTTGTATGTCTTTATCACATTTTGCTTATCCATTTAACCAGTTAGAGGACATCTGGGTTGTTTCCATGTTTGTTTATTATGAATAATGCCACTAGGGTCGTTTCCCAGGTGGCTCAGTGGTAAAGAATCTGCCTGCCAAGCAGGAGATGTGCTTTAATCCCTGGATCAGGAAGACCCCCTGGAGATGGGCATGGCAACCCACTCCAGTATTCTTGCCTGAGAAATCCCACAGACAGAGGAGCCTGGCAGGCTACAGTCCATGGGGTCACAAAAGAGCTGGACATGACTGAGCAATGAAACAACAGCAATGTTGTTAGGAATGTTGTGTACCAGTTTGTGCATGGACATATATTTTCATTTCTCTTGACTATGTACCTAAAAGTCTAATTTCTGAGTCTCTGTACTTTAAAAAGCTGCCAACCTGTCCTCCCAAACGATCTACCATCTTACATTCACATGAGCAGGGCATTAGGCCTCGGTGTTTCTACATCTTGTCCAACACTGGGCATTTTCTCTTTTTACATTATTGCCTTTACAGTGGGTGACAAATGATATCTCATTATGATTTTATTTCCATTTCCCTAATGACTAATGATGTTAAATGGTTTTTCGTGTACTAATTGGCCATTGGTATATATTCTTTACAGAAATGTCTATTCAGTTCCTCTGCTCATTATAAATTATTTGTCTTTTTATCTTAAATTATAAGTTTTTTAAAAAATTCTGAACACAAGCCCATCATCAGATATATGATTTCAAAATATTCTCTCCTAGTCTCTGTGGGTTTTTTTCCACCTTTTTATGGTGTTCTTTGAATCACAGAATTTTTAGTTTTAAGTCCAGCTTGTCCATTTTAAATTCCATGGCTCATGTTACTAGTGTTATATCCGAGAAAGTATCGCTCACACCAAACTCATGAGGACTTACCTGTTTTTTCCCCAAGAGTTTGATATTTTTAGATCTTACACTTAGTTCTGTGATCTGTTTTGAGTTAATTCTTGTGCACGGCGTGAGGTAGGGGCTCATATACATCTTGTGTATAGATGTCCAACTATCACAGCATCATAGCACCCTGAACGTTGGGGTACTATGTGCTCCAAGCATAAGTGGGTCTGAGGATTCTTCGTGGCAATGAAGTGAGGTTTGCTAAAGGGTGTAGGCCAGGTGTCCCGCACCTGTCCATTGTTGACCAGGACAGACTAACCCCCACAAAGACGGTGAGCAAGCTTACTTCATGGAATGGTTGACACACAGCACGCAGCACATACGTGTCAAAGAGGACAGTGAGGACATGTTTCCTCTACGGAACTGCAGTTTTAAAAATCTTTGTCCCAAGATAGTGTAGACATTTATCTACAAGTTCTCTGGGGAGAAGAATATGTATGTGTGTGTGTGGGGGGGTGCGGGGCAGAATAGGTTTAACATGTCAATTTACTTGGGGTTCGTTTTTTTGTAATATGATAAAAACATCTTTTTTCTCCTCAAAATGATGACTTCAGAAGTAATTTTGAATACTCTTTCTGTTGTGTGGAATGTTTGTGGAAGATAAAATTCCATCACAATAAATAAGGTGAGCACACTTTAATCATGTCATCTTCGGGGCTGTGTTATTTCGAAGTCAACCAATATAAACAATTTTCTGTCTGAACTAATGCAGAATGCACAAAAATCAAGAATAGTAAAATTTATATACGATGGGCCATAGTACAACCAGGAAAATCCTGAAAGGTCATGGACTCATTACTTCTTCTTATGTATGTATCCCTAACCACCTCCCATTAACACCCAGCAGATCCAGGACGTGAGAACTTAATTATCCCACCTCTTGAGAACTGTGAGTGGCCAGAGGAGTACCAATGTCCAACTGAGTTATACTGGATTTTTATCACATCTTGAGGGCAATGTGTCTTGTGTGTGTGCTCAGTTGCGTTCTATTTTTTGTGATCTCATGGACTGTAACTGCCAGGTTCCTCTGTCTATGGAATTTTCCAGGCAGCAGTACTGAGTGGATTACCACTTCCTACTCCAGGGGATCTTCCTGACCCAGGGATCGAACCCCCATCTCTTGTGTCTCCTACATTGGCAGGTGGGTTCTTTACCACTGCACCACCTGGGAAGCCCCACAAGTTGCTGAACTGCATCCTTATACATACTGAAGTAATTTGGGCTCTTTTAAAATAGCCTGTTAACTATTTTATCAATAGTAAACTTTTCAACTATATTTTAGTATCTGCTGATGTTACTCGTGTTACTCATATGTTGGAATATATTCTGAAAAATTCTCAGACAAGGAGCAGGGAGAGAGATGCCAATGGAAAAGGCAAGATTTCCAGCTGCCTGGGAAGTTAAAGAGGATAAACTGTTCTATGCTTTGGTTGGAACCTGGAATCTCTGCTCTGGAAGAGGAGTGGGAGGATAAGCATCCCTAATTACTTTTATGTTGGAAAACTTGCTTTCTTCAGCCAGCAGAGTGCATTTTGGCATATTTTTAATGTAGTTTTTTTTTAGCTTTGCAGTTTATGGAAATTCTACCCACATTCTGCAAACAGGTTGGCTTCTGGTATTTGTTGCTGATGCAAAATTACCCCCACTTTCTTTGTTTTCACAGGTAGTTTAGTGTGAAGTTAGTTTTGACTACATATCTGACAGAAGCCACTTCAAACTGGAAAAGGATTCATGTTTGGTGCCAACACAACCACTGGGCATTCACTGATAAATTATTTGCTTTCTAATGAGTTATACAAAATGAAAATGAGTTCATTTTAAAGTGAAACACATTTATTATAGAACAGCACTTTATAAAAACATGTTCCCTTGGTTTCTTATCCTCTATCCTGGGCTTAAGAATGTTCTTATTTATTTTGTTAAAATTGCAGGGAAGAAACCCTCCATTGGTACTGAAACGAGATTTATAATAAAACAGAGCAGGTATAAGTTTTGACACGTTCAATGCAGACACATTTCTCTTTGCCTGTGTCTCAACTCTAATCAGCATCCTTTGTTGAACAATGAAAGATGGGTCAAGCCCACTATTTTGTAAGCATGTGCACATCCAGAGCCTTCATAATATTAGTTAAAATCAATGTGCTGCTTTTTTAATTATTGCTCATGGTACAAAGCAGGGAAGGCTCATTTAGGAACGGATCGATATTGGAAAGGGATTGGTAGATGGCAGAGCAGTACATCAGGCTGCTTGATGTAAAAATCATTGGGTCTGTTCTGCGGTGGTTTAGGGTTATCAGTCTGGTTAGCCTCCAGCTGGCGGGGGGCAAGGTAATAGGGGAGCTTTCCAGCAGCCAGCACCCCTGCCGGGTCTGCAGAAGGAGCCGTTACCCGGCATGCGGCATCCCACACACGTGTTCAAAACAGACAGTTAGGACCACACGACTCTGCCTGGCGTGTATTGATCACGTGCAGCAAAGTTTGGACAGTAGTCAGGGAGTCATCTTCTCTATTCTTCTTTGAGTGGATATGTATATTTTTAAAGCTCCTGGATTTTGATGGCCAAGTAGATGATCACTTGCTCTGAGGGCAACATACATGTGCAAATAGGCAGCTAGTTCTCCAATAGAAATGTGTGTGTGTGAGGAGGAGAGAGGGGAGCAAGGAGTGGGTGGAAATTCCCACCTCGGGCAGGGCCAGTGCAGCTGGACCACGTGGGCACCACCCTGCACTTCTTGTTTTTGTCTCACACGTTGATACGGAAAGCATGCTGATGGAAACAAAACACCCCATAAACTCACACGCCGTCATGACCGCAACGCTGCATGTCCACAGGGCAGGGGTTCTAACTCTGCTCCTCTTAGCACACGTACATTTTCCCGATGGAGACTAGACTACAGAGTCACGGATATGGCCGAACTGTTTCAGATAACAGGAGTATGCCATGTTTGTACCTGTTTTGATTATTATTATTTTAAATCAGTGGCAGATGCTTCAGGGAGTAATGTTATGATGAGGTTAGACCAGGCCTTGGGAGGAGGCTGTGTAGCTTTGGTGGCAGAGATGGAGAGGAGGAGGTGTAGAGGCAGCCGCCAGGCTCAGGGGGAGGTTCAGGGTGAGATGCTCAGAGGGGAGGCTGGGAGGCTGGGGAGAAGGCTCAGGGGGAGGCTCAGGGGGAGATGCTCAGTAGGGAGCCTCAGGGAGAGATGCTCAGGGAGGAGGCTGGGTGGCTGGGGAGAAGGCTCAGGGGGAGGCTCAGGGGGAAGCTCAGGGGGAGATGCTCAGGGGGAGGCTGGGAGGCTGGGGAGAAGGCTCAGCAGGGAGGCTCTGGGGGAGGTTGGAGGGGAGTCTCACGGAGAGGCTCTAGTGGGGAGCTGCGGGAGAGGCTGAGGGGTTAGGTTCTGGCGGAGGCTGAGGGGAGGCTCTGAGGAAGGCTGGGGGAGCGGCTGAGGGGGGAGGCTCTGGGAGAGGCTCGGGGGGAGGCTCAGGGGATGATGTGGGGGCTGCATTCCAGGCGGCAGCCCCTGAGAAGGAGCTGGTGGCACCTACACCCCCATCTGGCCATCTGGGGGAGGCTCATCTGGGTGGCCGGCCCTCCACTTGGTCCTGGGCTCATGCTCACTGTTGACAAGATTGATTTCTGGTCACCACTGACCCAAGCTTCATTGACGAACCTATTTTTTTTTTCTTTCTTTCACATTTTAATGATTGTGTGTTCTTTATTTTAATTTCTTTTTTTTTTTTTTTGACTAATCATTTGACTGATGAACTAGCTTGACATTGACTCCTGGCCAAAATTAAAAGTAATTTTTTAAAAAATTAAGAGAATAAGGTCAGGTATTTGAGCAAAATAAAAAAATCACAAACCCCTGAAAGATTTGCTATGTTGATATGCGTGTGTATACATACATACTCACAATATTTGGAATGTCTATGGGAAACTTTCACACACTGCAGCTCACAGTTTTACATTAAGCAGTGAAATGTGAAGAATACACATAACAGCTGTGGTAAAATATGTAAATAAGTATCAGCAAATGAAACACAAGGATGAAAATGGAGCAGTGTCCCTGCTTTAAGGGATCCTAATGTCCATAGGGTCACAAGCACTGGGACACATTGAGCGACTGAGCATGCAAGCGGTGTGTAATGTGAAAGATAAAAGTTATGAATATATATTAAGCACTGGTTAATCTGTTTCAAAAAAAAGATTCTTTGTCTTTCAAAATATTCATCACAAATTGCATTTAAATGTTGATCTCCTCCAATACATGCAATTAATCCATGTTAAATGGGAGTTCTCTCTCTCTCTGCCTCTTGTTTTTTGCCCCCATATTTTTTGCCATCCATATTTAACATGCATATATATATTAATAGAATATATATATTAGCTAAGACGTCTGGCTGTCTCTTTTCTTGTGTATATGCAGTCTATCTCTTCCTTTCAATTTACCTAAGAACTTACTTCAGAAAATGAAAAAATACCTTAATGATGAGCCTTTCAGCCTGACACTGCGGTGCAATGGTTTAATAGGCCACTACTGTGATAGAATTTTAATTTATCTTTTTATTAGAAATACTTACAAGATGTAATACCAGGTTACACTAAGATCTGTTCCAAGCAAAGGTAGAATATGAACGAGTAACTAAATTTTTATAAAACTTGACAGGAAAGCACCTTTATTTAGTTGAGTTTACATGGTGGAAAATTTTTAAAAAGACAGATGATAGAAGCCATCACCTTCATGATAGATTTGGAAGTAACACCAGACACAATAAGAGAGGCATAGTTTTGACAATCAAATAGAGTTATTAAAGCAACAAACTTGAAACTATTGAAGAAGTTAAATAAAGTCATTCATGTGTGACACCCTTACAAAATCACTTACTCATGATCCAATGTTTATCAAGTGCCAACTACCCATGAAGCACTGTAGCAGCATAGCCATACATGGGGCTTACAAGCTAGTGAAATTCCTACCACACAAAAAATAATTTTCTATGTGCACTTCCAACAATCTGCTGAACCAAGACAGCATAAAAATATTCTTAGTATGAATCCCTAACAATGTTAGATAAACTGCTAAATAAAGTTACTTTAACTGTAATGCAGATCTTACAAAAATATACCGACAACAAAGAACTAAGAATCAAGTCATTAGCATGAAAGACGATGCTGGAACCCATAGTGGAAGTAGAGATGGTGGAGGTGATGGATGTGGCATGGCCAAAACGGTGGATGAGGCGGTGGTTATTATGTAGAGTTCATCGCCTGTAATGACACAGAAGGTAAAGTCTTCAGCTTGCTGAGGTAGGAAGCTGGAAATGGTATTAGTACAAGACTTTTTGCCAGAGCACTTGAAAGGTTACTATTAATAACTTTATTAAAAGTTTTGACCAGAAAAACTGTATAGCAGCTGACTCAGAGAATCCACAAGGAATGTTTATGCTTTTTCCAGGCTGGTGGTGAACATCAACTAGAGGATTCTCCTAAGAATTAAAATCATGGATCTATATTTCTCATGGGTTGGTTGGGTAGTAGCATTCTACTCACTAAGTGGAGAAAATATGATAATTGAGTGGGGCTACTAAGAACCTCATATGATCAAGTTTAAAAATTTTTGTGAGGTATATTTGCACAATTCAGACTACACAATTAATATAGAAAAAGCACCCTCCTTTACAGATGAAAATACAGTCACAATTGAAAAACTCACTAGAAATCAGTATAATACAACAAGATCCCAGAGATACAACCAATAGCATTAAAAACACATAAAAGCACATACCTTTAGGTTGGATCTCCTTGCAGTTGAAGGGACTCTCAAGAGTCTTCTCCAACACCACAGTTCAAAAGCATCAATTCTTCGGTGCTCAGCTTTCTTTATAGTTCAACTCCCACATCCATACATGACTACTGGAAAAACCATAGCTTTGACTAGACAGACCTTTGTTGGCAAAGCTATGGTTTTTCCAGTATTTAAAATAATTTTATTCAGAAGAGAATCCCACTCCCATTGCTTCTTTCAACATTATACTAGAGATTTTAGGCAATAAATAAATAAGTAAAAGCATCCATATGAAAAACTGTGATGTGAAGCCTTGAGGACAACATGATCATTCATGTAGATAATTCAGTGGAGTCTGCTGAAAAGCAGCTAGAACTGACTGGTAATATTGGTAAGGTTTCAGGATAAAAGATCAATATACAAAATCCATTGAATTTCTACATACTAACAGTGAACAGTTGATAATCGAAATAAAAATGTCATCCACAATAGGATCAACAATGAAAAAATTCTTAGGGATAAATTCAACAAAAGTTGCACAACACCTGTGCACTGAAAAGGCTGATGAGAGAAATGACCCAAAAATTGAAAACATAGTTATATAATGTTCATGCATCAGAAGAGTCAATGTTTTTAAGATACCGATTTTCCTCAAATTGATTTACAGATTCAACCCATTCTCAGTTAAAAATCCCATGAGACTTTTTGTAGAAATCGATAAATTGATTCTAAAATTCATATGGAAATGCATAGGACCTAAAACAACTAAAACAACTTTTATAAAGAAGAACTAAATTGAAATATTAACTCATTTCAAGCCTTATGAAGTCACCTTAACTAAGCAGTGACATACTACTGTCAGGATAAACATAGGATAGAACAGAATTTGTTGTTGTTCAGTTGCTAAGTTGTGTCCGACTCTTTGCCACCCCATGGACTGCAGCACACTAGGCTTCCCTCTCTTCCACTATCTCCTGGAGTTTGCTCAAACTGATGTCCATTGATTTGGTGATGCCATCCAATCATCTCATCTTCTGTTTTCCCCTTTTCTTCCTGCCCTCAAGATTCCTAGCATCAGGATCTTTTCCAATGAGTTGACTTTTGGCATCAGGTGGCTGCGACCCGGCGCACTAAGCGTGGCCGAGAAGAGTTACCCGACGTCCGAGGTCAGGAGCAGCGGCCGAGAGTGCCAGGCTGCGACGGCGCAGGAATGGCCGAGAGGAGCTACCCAAGTCTGAGGCCAGGGGCGGCCGGGAGGAGCCACCCCGCGCCCGAGGCCAGGGGCGGTGCCCGAGGCCAGGGGCGGCCGCCGGGAGGAGCAACCTGAGGAGCCGTGGCTGCAGGGGCATAGGAGGGCCTAGAGGAGTTATCCCACTTTGAAGGTCAGGAAGGGTGGCTGTAAGGAGATACCCCTCATCCAAGGTAAGGAGCAGCGGCTGTGCTTTGCTGGACAGCTGTGAAGAGATACCCCACACCCAAGGTAAGAGAAACCCAAGTAAGATGGTAGGTATTGCAAGAGGGCATCAGAGGGCAGACACACTGAAACCATACTCACAGAAAACTAGTCAATCTAATCACACTAGGACCACAGCCTTGTCTAACTCAATGAAACCAAGCCATGCCCACCGGGCAACCCAAGATGGGTGGGTCATGGTGGAGAGGTCTGACAGAATGTGGTCCACTGGAGAAGGGAATGGCAAGCCACTTCAGTATTCTTGCCTTGAGAACCCCATGAACAGTATGAAAAGGCAAAATGATAGGATACTGAAAGAGGAACTCCCCAGGTCAGTAGGTGCCCAATATGCTACTGGAGATCAGTGGAGAAATAACTCCAGAAAGATTGAAGGGATGAAGCCAAAGCAAAAACAATACCCAGCTGTGGATGTGACTGGTGATAGAAGCAAGGTCCGATGCTGTAAAGAGCAATATTGCATAGGAACCTGGAATGTCAGGTCTATGAATCAAGGCAAATTGGAAGTGGTCAAACAAGAGATGCAAAGACTGAACGTCGACATTCTAGGAATCAGTGAACTAAAATGGACTGGAATGGGTGAATTTAACTCAAATGACCATTAAATCTACTACTGTGGGCAGGAATCCCTCAGAAGAAATGGAGTAGCCATCATGGTCAACAAAAGAGTCCGAAACGCAGTACTTGGATGTAATCTCAAAAACAACAGATTGATCTCTGTTCGTCTCCAAGGCAAACCATTCAGTATCACAGTTATCCAAGTCTATGCCCCAACCGTTAACACTGAAGAAGCTGAAGCTGAACGGTTTTATGACGACCTACAAGACCTTTTAGAACTAACACCTAAAAAAGGTGTCCTTTTCATTATAGGGGACTGGAATGCAAAAGTAGGAAGTCAAGAAACACATGGAGAAACAGGCAAATTTGGCCTTGGAATGCAGAATGAAGCAGGGCAAAGACTAATAGAGTTTTGCCAAGAAAATGCACTGGTCATAGCAAACACCCTCTTCCAACAACACAAGAGAAGACTCTACACATGGACATCACCAGATGGTCAACATCGAAATCAGATTGATTATACTCTTTGCAGCCAAAGATGGAGAAGCTCTATACAGTCAACAAAAAACAAGACCAGGAGCTGACTGTGGCTCAGATCATGAACTCCTTATTACCAAATTCAGACTCAAATTGAAGAAAGTAGGGAAAATCGCTAGACCATTCAGGTATGACCTAAATCAAATCCCTGATGATTATACAGTGGAAGTGAGAAATAGATTTAACGGCCTAGATCTGATAGAGAGAGTGCCTGATGAACTATGGACTGAAGTTTGTGACATTGTACAGGAGACAGGGATCAAGATCATCCCCATGGAAAAGAAATGCAAAAAAGCAAAATGGCTGTCTGGGGAGGCCTTACAAATAGCTGTGAAAAGAAGAGAGGTGAAAAGTAAAGGAGAAAAGGAAAGATATAAGCATCTGAATGCAGAGTTCCAAAGAATAGCAAGAAGAGATAAGAAAGCCTTCTTCAGTGATCAATGCAAAGAAATAGAGGAAAACAACAGAATGGGAAAGACTAGAGATCTCTTCAAGAAAATTAGAGATACCAAAGGAACATTTCATGCAAAGATGGACTTGATAAAGGACATAAATGGTATGGACCTAACAGAAGCAGAAGATATTAAGAAGAGGTGGCAAGAATACACAGAAGAACTGTACAAAAAAGATCTTCCTGACCCAGATAATCATGATGGTGTGATCACTAATCTAGAGCCAGACATCTTGGAATGTGAAGTCAAGTGGGCCTTGGAACGCATTGCTACAAACAAAGCTGGTGGAGGTGATGGAATTCCAGTTGAGCTATTTCAAATCCTGAAAGATGATGCTGTGAACGTGCTGCACTCACTATGCCAGCAAATTTGGAAAACTCAGCAATGGGCACAGTACTGGAAAAGGTCAGTTTTCATTCCAATCCCAAAGAAAGGCAATGCCAAAGAGTGCTCAAACTACCGCACAATTGCACTCATCTCACATGCTAGTAAAGTAATACTCAAAATTCTCCAAGCCAGGCTTCAGCAATGCGTGAACCGTGAACTCCCTGATGTTCAGGCTGGTTTTAGAAAAGGCAGAGGAACCAGAGATCAAATTGCCAACATCTGCTGGATCGTGGAAAAAGCAAGAGAGTTCCAGAAAAACATCTATTTCTGCTTTATTGACTATGCCAAAGACTTTCACTGTGTGGATCACAATAAAGTGTGGAAAATTCTGAAACAGATGAGAATACCAGACCACCTGACCAGCCTCTTGAGAAATCTGTATGCAGGTCAGGAAGCAACAGTTAGAACTGGACATGGAACAACAGAGTGATTCCAAATAAGAAAAGGAGTACATCAAGGCTGTATATTGTCACTCTGCTTATTTAACTTCTATGCAGAGTACATCATGAGAAATGCTGGGGTGGAAGAAGCACAAGCTGGAATCAAGATTACCAGGAGTAATATCAATAACCTCAGATATGCAGATGACACCACCCTTATGGCAGAAAGTGAAGAGGAACTAAAAACCTCTTGATCAAAGTGAAAGTGGAGAGCGAAAAAGTTGGCTTAAAACTCAACATTCAGAAAACGAAGATCATGGCATCCGGTCCCATCACTTCATGGGAAATAGATGGGGAAACAGTGGAAACAGTGTCAGACTTTATTTTGGGGGGCTCCAAAATCACTGCAGATGGTGATTGCAGCCATGAAATTAAAAGACGCTTACTCCTTGGAAGAAAAGTTATGACCAACCTAGATAGTATATTCAAAAGCAGAGACATTACTTTGCCGACTAAGGTCCATCTAGTCAAGGCTATGGTTTTTCCAGTAGTCATGTATGGATGTGAGAGTTGGACTGTGAAGAAGGCTGAGCACCGAAGAATTGATGCGTTTGAACTGTGGTGTTGGAGAAGACTCTTGAGAGTCCCTTGGACTGCAAGGAGACCCAACCAGTCCATTCTGAAGGAGATCAGCCCTGGGATTTCTTTGGAAGGAATGATGCTAAAGCTGAAGCTCCAGTACTTTGGCCATCTCATGCAAAGTGTTGACTCATGGAAAAGACTCTGATGCTGGGAGGGATTGGGGGCAGGAGGAGAAGGGGACGACAGAGGACGAGATGTCTGGATGGCATCAGTGACTCGATGGATGTGAGTTTGAGTGAACTCCAGGAGTTGGTGATGGACAGGGAGCCCTGGCGTGCTGCAATTCATGGGGTCGCCAAGAGTCGGACACGACTGAGTGACTGAACTGAACTGAACTGACTGATGTACTGGAATATCAACATTTTAGGAATCAGAGAACCAAAATTGCTGGGAATAGGCGAATTTAATCCAGATGACCATTACAGAATGGGATACTTGCACCATTTGATGGAGAAGGAAAAATGCACGTCAGTGCTCTGTCGTAACTGCATGAATAACGTCCCAGAACAGACGCAGGGGAAGCATGAGCTAAGTGAGGCCAGCGAGGCCAGTGCAGACAGCAAGGAGACCTGTCCCCTCTGGCACATGGCTCGTGGAGGGACACGCAGCACAGACAGAGTGGCACTGAGAAACTGATAAATACAAGCGTCACCTGGCCATCCCAGAATTATCTACACCCCAGAACACCAGCAATGCTGGGATGCAGGTAAACAACATTATGAGAAAACTAGCTACTCAAATACAAATAGTAGAATAAAAGAAGGTAAATTAATTAGCTTAGTAACCAAGCCAAGAAGTTAAAATGAGAACAGAGTAAACCCAAAAGGATTAAAGAAATAATTAGCTTAAGAACATAAAATAGTATTGAATAGGGAACAAAAATAAAATGGAGAGGATCAACCTAAGCAAAACGTGTTCTTTCAAATAAATGATAAATTGGGAGGTTTGTTTTTAATAAGTGAGAAAAAGGCCCACAAAAATATGCGTATTTGGATTATAAAGGGAATATTTAACTACAGTGGAAAACTTTAAGAATTAAAATAAAAGATAATTATATTATTAATAATAAAATTACAGCTAATTATAATAAAGAAATATATATTCTGTATAAAGTTATGTATATGTATTTTACATGTCTATATAAAATTTAGCTGTATAATCATTATATATAGCCTTTATATATAAAGAACTTCATGTATATTATATAAGGAACTCTACATATAAATGGAGAAGGCAATGGCACCCCACTCCAGTACTCTTGCTTAGAAAATCCCATGGTAGGCTGCAGTCCATGGGGTTGCTAAGAGTCGGACACGACTGAGCGACTTCACTTTGACTTTTCACTTTCATGCACTGGAGAAGGAAATGGCAACCCACTCCAGTATTCTTGCCTTTAGAATCCCAGGAACGGTGGAGTCTGGTGGGCTGCCATCTCTGGGGTCACACAGAGTTGGACACGACTGAAGTGACTTAGCAGCAGCAGCAGCTACATATAAAACATTTTACAATGTATATATAATATCAATTTCATTTCATTTAATATATATATATTTTAGAAAAACGGGCATTAACAAAGCTGATGCTGATTTTTGACTAATAGAAGTAGGATTTTGATTTTCTGTATGTTTACTATGTTATATTATTGTTGTTTAGTCGCTCAGTCGTGTTTGACTGTGACCCCATGGACAGTAGCCCACCAGGCTCCTCTGTCTATGGAATTTCCCAGGCAAGCACACTGGAGTGGGTTGCCCTTTCTTTCTCCAGGGGTTCTTCTGGACCCAGGGATAGAACCCAGGTTTCTGCATTGCAGGCAGATTCTTTACCACTGAGCCACAGTGGAAGCTGAATATACTTTATACTTAATTTTTAAAATTATTTTAGTGACTACTTAATTATTTTTAAAGAAGAACCAATACAGTATTGTAAAGTAAAATAAAGTAAAAATAAAAATAAATAAATAAATAAAGAAAGAAGAAAACCAGAATATCTTGCAGGAATGATGCTCAGGTATGTCATGACAGTGTTTCCCCAGGTTAGCATGGGGTTCTGGGAAGGTGGGAGCTTCAGCCTTAGTGAGGAGGTGAGCCTATGGAGGGTGGGTGGGTGGGTAGAAACCTGAGCAGAGAGGGCAGGAGCCAGGAGGGTCAGAGGGAGCTCTCTGAGGCTCTGGAGCAGAGGAAACTGGGAGTGGCTGGCACACTGCAGGGCCAGGGCTGCCTGACATGTCCCCTCCTCCCTTCGCTGACTCATCTGTCAGAGGCTGCCTGCCTTTTCTGTGCCCCGGCTTGTTCTTTAGGAAAAACTGCACCCCTGAGATGCTGCCCGCCAAGATGTCCCGGGAGGACCAGTCTCCCCGGTGCCAGCTGCACAACCACTGGTGGGTTCACCATCCTAGGAGGCGTCTGCCCTCCTGGGCTTGGGGGCCCTGCAAGCACAGAGTAGAGCTGGTCCCGGCTCCTGGTCCACGGAGGATATCAGTGCTTGCAGAACCCCTCTCCCCGAGCTACACCCTTATTGACATCACCATTTATCACCAAGGAGGTGTGACATCTTGAAACAAGTTGCCCAGGTCACACAAGGAGTGCAGAGGCAAGACTTGAAACCACGCAGTTTGCCCTTTGGAGTTTGCATGCCTGAAGGGGAACAGGACATTAAGCAACCACCACTGTAGCTGGCGGCCTGGTTACTATTATTATTATTTTTCCATTTTAATGCATCTCAGAATTTCCAGAGAAAGCTTGTTAGACTACACGTCTGCAGTCTGGCTGAAATGGTTTGGCTCCACAAAGGACATGGAATCTTGTGAGGAGGGACTGGGGCTCATTGCCACTCTGATGTTGCACTTTTATTGTTGAGGCCTGGAGCTTGTCTCTGTGGCTATGGTGGCATGTGGTCTGATGCAGTATTGAATTGTGAGGAGCAAACCCTATTTTAGACTTGATGAGAGGGTACATCTCACTATAATTGGCTAGAGTAAAAATTTAAAAAAGAAAAAAGAGCTGGAATGATTTGATTAGCAAAATAAATAACATAATACTGGATTGCAACCAAAAATACAAAATAAATATTCATGGCTATATACTGGCTTTGCTGGTGGTTCAGTCAATAAAGAACCCACCTGCAATGCAGGAGACCCAGGATACATGGGTTTGATACCTGGTCAGAAAGATCCCCTGGAGAAGGGCATGGCAACCCACTCCAGTATTCTTGCCTGGAGAATTCCATGGACAGAGGAGCCTGCTGGGCTACCGTTCATGGGGTCATCACTTAGTGACTAAACCACCACCACCACCATATGACTATGTGTTGATATAATACGTGATTGAAACATTAGCTAATGGGGAGGAAGGGGTCAACATCCTATGTGGAAGAATTCCAAATAGTCTCTGTGAAGACTGTCTGAGGAAGTGAACCCCACCACTTAGTTGTGGGCTTGTAAATAGCCCAGCACATCAAGAAGGAAAGGAACAGGAGCTTCATGGTACATAGATCTGACAAGCACCACTCTGCCCACTGGTCCAGGTCAGCATCAAAGATGATACGGTGTGTGGATGGGATGCATCTTGATGTGAGGTGACGGAGACGGTGCATACGCTCTGGTCCTGTTTTCCCCAAATCCATAAACCCTATCATCAGGGGAGGGGCAATAAAGGGGGAGGAGATGAAGAGGTAAAACTATTATGGATAGAATAAGATATATTGTACATATTACATCATACTATATAATAATAGCAATAGACTGTGAAGAAGGCTGAGCGCCGAAGAGTTGATGCTTTTGAACTGTGGTGTTGGAGAAGAGTCTTGAGAGTCCCTTGGACTGCAAGGAGATCCAACCAGTCCATTCTGAAGGAGATCAGCCCTGGGATTTCTTTGGAAGGAATGATGCCAAAGCTGAAGCTCCAGTACTTTGGCCACCTCATGCAAAGAGCTGACTCATTGGAAAAGACACTGATGCTGGGAGGGATTGGGGGCAGGAGGAGAAGGGGACGACAGAGGATGAGATGTCTGGATGGCATCACTGACTCGATGGACGTGAGTCTCAGTAAACTCCGGGAGTTGGTGATGGACAGGGAGGCCTGGCGTGCTGCGATTCATGGGGTCGCAAAGAGTCGGACATGACTGGGCAACTGAACTGAACTGAACTGAACTGAACTGATACCATGTTAAATATGTTATACTAGATATCAATAGATATGAATATAATAGCAATATATTATACCATATTAAATATGACGATATCAATAGCTATCGATAGATAAAACAGATATAAGCAGAGTATAACCTTTAAAAATTGTGAGTCACTATATTGTACACCTGCATCTTATACCATATGAGACATCAATTGGTTAAAAAAAAGAAAGAAAAAACATCAGATTCCAACAAAGGGACACCCTTCTCTATGTGACCAGGAGTCCAGAAAGTCATTAAGGATTTGTCATCAAAAACTAGGAAAGTCACAGCCAAGGAGACAAAACGACTAAATATAATGCAAGTAACTTGGATGGGATCCTGGAACAGGAAAAGGACTTTAAGTAAAAAACAAGGAAATTCCAGAAAAGTATGGATTTCAGTTAATAACAGTGTATCAATCTTGACTCGTTAATTGTCACAAATATTCCATACCAATGCAAGATGCTAATAAAAGGGAAACTGTGTATAGGAATATATGGGACTCTGCTATCTTCTGAATTTTCCTTTAAATCTGAAACTGTTCTAAAAAGTAAAGTCTGTCAAAGATAAGCAAAAGAGGACTGTGTCCAAAATCCACATCATTTTAAAGTTTACCTTAGAACCACTGCCACTAAGAAAAGTCTTTTCATTTCAGTTTTTAATTTGTTTTATAGAATTAGATGAGCAAAAGGCATTGCTAAGTTCATTGGCTGGGTAGTTGCAACAATGGACAAGTAAATTCTTAAATTTAAAAACATTGCTCCCTGGTGGACATCCTGTATACCAGCTGCCATCTGAAAATGAATTTTCCCAGCTTAGTTTTTAAGCACCTTGAAAATGGGAGCTTATAATGAAAGTGCTGACACCACCTGAAGGAGAGCAGTGTGAATGCATTGCCATAATTTATAATGTCAGCCCATATTCCAGACGCTTGCTCTACGCTCTGTGCTTTGCACAAATAGGAAAAGAAAGTACTGCAGTGAATTATTGTGCAATTAATCATTTGACCATGAGGGATTCATTTACTAATTAAAAACGCAAAAAGAGTAAATTGAAATAACCAGTGACTACTAAATCACGTCTTCCGAGCGTCAGCCACGATGTAATAAATCACAGGGTATCAATCCGAGTCCTGTGCGTCTGAATACTGTACTTCCAGGCTGAGAGCATCGTGCCTTATGTGTGCAAATATTGCTCGGCTGCACACAGCGGTTTATATCTAGGTGGACGTGTAGCTCCATCTAGATATTTCTGTGTATCTCTGACTCCAAGCATACTACTTTGGATTCTAAAAATAAAAGCAGCCAAAGAAAATGAAAACTTGTCATAAAAAGCAATTAACAGAAAACAGAGAAGGTTATTGACATTATATATAAGTACATGGCTTGTTGTTTAGTTTCTAAGTTGTATCCAACTCTTTGTGATCACATGGACTGTAGACCGCCAGGCTCCTCTGTCCATGGGATTTCCCAGGCAAGAACACTGCAGTGGGTTGCCATTTCCTTCCTCAGGGGATCTTCCCAGCCCAGGAATCGAATCCTCGTCCCCAGCATTGGCAGGTGTGTTCTTTACCACTGAGCCACCAGGGAGGCCCAAGCATGTGGTACCCTCACCCTTTAGATCGTGTTATTTACACACTGGCACTCATGCCTTGTACTTAAACTTGACTCCTTGCTTCTTCGATGTAGGTAAGCCCCGAGGCAAATTCATTGCCCTATTCGACTATCATTTGACCTCTCCTATTTCTTCAAATTTCTCTTTGTGAAGCAAACATGTCACCAGGCAGAGAGGCAAGATAGAATTAGATGATATAATTTTCAATGTAATTTTGAAATACTCTCATAAGGAACTTAGTAAAACGATAAGGGGGTCAAAGCCAGACAGAACAGACCTGGTGTAAATCTCTCAGATGCCTCTAGAAGCTTTGGGGTCTCTCAGCTCCCCCACTTTGGGGCTGGAGTTGGGGGAAACTGCCTCACCTTTCCTGAGTCTGCCTTTCTGTTGGACCCTGAGGCTCATGCAGTGCTTCCCAGAAAGAAGAAGCTGCAAGGAGAGGACTTGAGAGGCTGCTGGGAGATGAGGGCTCAGGTGGGGACCGGAAGAGGGGAGCGGGGGTTGCCATTTACCCCAAACCCTGAAACAAGAGCAGAGGGAGCATCTCCCAAGCAAGGGTCGCTGTGGCGAGCAGAGTGGGCTGTCTTGACGCCCACCCAGATGCTGTGGCGGTGTCCTTCCTGGCCTCCAGCACGTTCTCCTCACTGAGGCGGAAGGTGCTCCTGCTGGGCAAGGGCACGGTCCCAAGGAGAAGGTGGCGTGGTGGGGGACCGGCATGGGTGGGCCTGTCCCTCGGCGTTGGACCCGGGGTTTCGTTTCTGCAGCCCACCGTGGAGAGGCACCACCAAGCGCACTTCATGCCGCACGTGTGTGGTGAATACCCACTGTGTGCCAGGCAGTGTTTCAGAGCTGGGGATGGCGTGGCCCAGATTCCCGGGGCTCCTACCCTCCTAGTCTATACTGTTATGGAAGAGAGAGACAGACAGTCAACTAGACAGAGATGGATGATGATGATAATGATGGGTAGGTATATAGATATGGGTGGATAGATGGATGGATGGACCGATGGACGGATGGATGGATAGATAGATAGATGGACAGATGGATGGATGAATAGATGGATGGATAGATGGATGGATGGACAGACGGATGGGTGGATGGTCAGATGGATGGATGGATGGATGGATAGATGCATGGATGGATGGATAGATGCATGGATGGATGGATGGATGGCTGGACAGAC
>NW_024070206.1:59865856-59886993 GCF_014754425.2 Oryx dammah
GATGGATGGATAGATGCATGGATGGATGGATGGATGGCTGGACAGACAGATAGATGGATGGTCAGATGGATAGATGGATGGTCGGATGGATGGATGGATAGATGGATGGATGGATAGATGGATGGATGGATGGATGGATGGATGGATGGATGGATGGATGGATAGATGGATGGTCAGATGGATGGATGGTCGGATGGATAGATGGATGGATGGTCATATGGATGGATGGATAGATGGATGGATGGATGGATGGATAGATGGATGAAAGATACATAGGTAGATTGGTTGATGGATATATAGATCTGATTTTCAGAAAGCTTTATAATGTGATATTACCATTATTTTCTCACAAAAGCATTATTTAATTTATTTATTGAGGTATAGTTGCTTTACAGTGTTGTTAGTTTCTGCTGTACAATGAAGTGAATCAATTATATATATATATACATATATATATATACACACACAAATATCTCTTCCCTCTTGAATCTAGAAAAATGATATAAAGGCATTAATTTTGCAAACATAATTTTAGAAGTGATCTTAAGTATGCTCGTGATCAAGAGTTGAGACTTTGGAGATAAACTTGGGTTCGACACTTCCCAAGTGGCTGACCTTGGTCCAATGGGGGCTCAGTTCTCTGCCCCCTCCTCTGATGAGCAGGGCTTAGGACATCATAACCCCAAGGGATGTGGTGAGGAGCTAAGCAGAAAACATACAAAAACTTTAGTACCCAAAGAATCACTCCACGAGTCATAAGGATGGTTTCTAAAATGCATTTAGTCTTCATTCTACTGTCTTTCATCCTCCTGAGCTCCTCTTTCTGCTTCCTCACACCTGCCCTAATTCTCACTTTTCCCTCGTTATCCTTCTTCCTCTTCCTTTCCCCATTTTTCGGCAGCAGGTCACTCATATTTATTACACTTTTGTCTCTTCTTCCTTCCCTCCCTACGCCGATCCTTTCTGACAACACCCAGCACAATAAAAAGTCCATTAGTGTTAGCTGAGTGGCTAAAGATTATTGTACGTAGGAAAGCTGCAGACAAAATATATTTAGACTTTCAAAAATCCTTTGATAAGGTTTTATACCGAATGTCATTAAATATCCATTCATCAAGGGACTGGAAACTGATTTTCTTGGATCCCTAGAGATCAGGGTTAGAATTAATGTTGCTTAATAGCTTCATAAATGCTCCCAAGAAGCAAATAGACCCTTTTGGCTTCATTTTGTTTGTTTTAGCTTCATTTTGTTTGTTTTAGCTTTTTAAAGTGGTATTCTGACCTTATGGGTAATTCTTTATGATTATGAAACACAAAATTAGAGTTAGGTTGCCTGAGTTTGAGAATTTCTCTAACAATCAAAGGTATAGGAAATCACTTCAGTTTAGGGCATCATTCCATGTCTGCAAGGCAAGGATGGTGGCAGAGAGTACGGTCCAATGACAGAAAACCCCCTTTCCAAATGAATTTGTAGGTATTTCTTTTAACTGTGTCTACATTTATGTAACTTTCCTGTTTAAAGTTGCTGGGAAATATGAAGGCTATAGAGTAAGCCACAGAAAGACTTTCACGTCTAACGCCTTCAACCATCCTTTCTATGCCATTGACATATTTCTGTACTGATTCCTTGGTCATTCCTTTCTTGAGGACTAGGTTTTAAAATCCAGCTGTCTTTTTGACTGTACCTTTCCATCTTTAAATCCCACGGGCAGTTCAAATTCAGTGGTCCAGGATATAAAGGCACTTTCTCTCCATGTGTCCCAGACTTGTTATCCCTCTGCGGTTCTTACGCGCAGAATGCCATTTCTCAAGAGCAGGGGTGGATTCAGAGCCTCCTGTGATGGTATGCATTTCCTTCCCTTAAAGCACTTTTGTTCTGGACATGGTAGTGTGCGCAGTGGCTGAGTGATAAAGCATGTAAAAATAAAGGAATTGGAGAAAGGCCCCGACTGCCTTGACTCAAAATCGAGCATGGTTGTGATTAGAACTCTGTTATGAGGCAGACAGGAAAGGGGGACGTCAGGGCCTCTTCAAGCTGTCCGTGTCCACAGCCGGCTGTGAGGACAGACGCTGGCTGTCCACTGCGTGTTGGGATGCTATAGCCAATGCTCCAAGGTAGAATAAGGATAAAACAGAAGGAAGGTAAGCATAGAAAAGTGGTCATGGATCCAGTATTCAGCACACATTTCTCAGGATATTTATATGTGGTCAGCTAAAAGATTTGTGGGTCAGGAAACTGGTTATCAGCCTGGCTAGACAGCAGTACAAAACAGTATTTCCTAGAGATTATATTCAAGATCCCCCCTCTTACATTATACACAGAGTTTCAGAGATCCTAAAGTTGTGAGATGAGGAAAGGATAAATTATATGACCTAAATAATACCTTCATTCTAAAATATCTTTGGAGATTAGTACATCATCAAATTATTTAAAAAATAAAAAGAAGAAAAAATAGAAGCAGTATAAAATTTTTAAAAACATATTTTTATGTATTTAAAGTTTGGAGTACATATATTTGTATTCTTTAGGAAAAAAAAAAAAGACACAGAAAAAATGCACTTTTTTGCAGACCTGAAAACAGAACCAGTTCTCAAGACACTGAATTTAACAGTCATTGATCATGTTGGGAGATCTATTTAAAAAGTTTGGAGCCAATAAGCTTTTAAACATCAGCAGAGGAAATCTGCCTGAGGGTCTTGAAAGGGTTAATATATCTTTTCAATCCTCCCCACCCTCAAAAGGGCAATTTACTCTTTTCTCTGCAAGACCATTAAGTTCACGCTTCCCACTTTCATATATTTTCAAATAGTCCCCAAAGGGATGACTCAATAGATCTAAAAACACTAAAATCTAAACGTATGAAATGCCTTTTAAGCATAAGTGTGATCTTTATTCTCTTAAAACATTGCTTGTCACAAATAGACTATGTTTTCTCACCACCTAACTGTCTACCAGCTCAGAAGCAATTCAAATTAAGGTTAGAATTTCCAAGAAAATTCTGGAACATTAACATATTTTCTTCCAAATTGTTAAGAGTTGAAATTGACCACCTTTAATGGTGGTCAATCATGTATTATTATTATTATTTATCAGTTATGATTTGACCAGTTGTGGTTTTATGCCCATGCGTGGCAGATTAAGACGATCCTAACTCGACCGTTTTTTTAACTTTTCCAAAGTCATATTTCAAATGTTTATCTCAGTAGCAAACACAGTTTACTACAATAAGACAGCTCTATTTTCCAGCTTCTGTGAAAATTAGTATTATTTCAGCATAATATAAAATAAAATATTCTCCTTACTGTATTCAGTTGAATTCAATTCAGTTCAACAGACATTAAGATTGAGAATCTGTTGAGTTTCAAAAGCCCCAAGTAAGGGTCTCTGAGCTTGAAAACCCCAATGCTGGGTGGATCTGGGGTTTGAGCAGAAAGAGGGGAGGATAAATAGTCTTTTTGAAATATTTAGTGTCAATATTGCCTTTTTTCCCCTAGTAGATATCTTCCAGCAAAAAATGCCAGTGGATTTTAAAAAACAGAAAGGAGAGCAAAATGTAAAGTAAGTGTGAAGAAATCAAAATAGTGAAACAACTCAATACAGGTGGCTGTTGTGTTAATTTTATTTCTCAAAGCAGATACAGTTCTTGTTATTGCATGACTACTACAAATTGGTGCATGTTTATTATATTTGTTAAAATTGAAGCAAAAATGAACAACGTTGAAGACCAAGGCAGGCTGAAACACACGGTCAGTGTCCAGGCCCAGATTTTTTTACTTTGATGAATAACCGTGGAAGAGTTGTCCTCCTCTTTATGTTCCTTGGATTCTTTATCAGGGAAGGGGACAGAAATTAGCATTTATTGATCAGCTGCTGCGTTTCAGGTGCTATGATAAACAACTCGGATGTTTGCTATTATGTTGAGCAAGAACTCTTGCACTGCCTTGTAAGTGGAGAGTGTTTGCCCCAATTTTTATGATAAGAAAATTCAGATTCCAAATGGTCAAAACCCACACCTTTCTTTGGCACATGTCAGTGCTGATATTGGAATCCAGGTTCCAAAGATCAAGAGAGAGTAAAATATCAATAATTACATTTCTCCCCTTTTAAAAGTGCCCAAGATCAAAGAGGTGACAAGGGAGTATATAAGGTTAATATAAAAAATTTTATATATTCTTTATAAATGTGCCTTCAGTAATATACTTCGGGACTTCCTGGTACTCCAGTGGTTAAGACTGAGTTTCCAGTCTAGTAGGGGCTGCAGGTTTGATCCCTGGTCTGGAAACTAAGATCCCACATACCTCTTGGCTCAGACAATAATAATAACAATAACAAAAATAATAATACTACTAATATACTTAAAATTAAATAAGTCCTTATAAAGGCAGAAAACTTGATTAGACACTAAGTTTAAAATGTTGTCTTTCAATGTTATAAAAGTGCCAGTTATTAGAGTTTAGATCTATATTTTGATCATCTGTCCTTTGTTTCCATGTTTATAATACATCCTATTTCCTTCCTCACTGTCATCCATTACACATTTGAACACTTCAAAAAATCAGCATATTCAGCAACTTGTAGGGTTTAGACCTGGTAATTTTACCTTCTCATTCATTTGAGGACAGTTTCCAACAGGGAAGGTTGCTCATCAGAGGCGTTGACAGAAATCACAAATTTTTGACAGCTGTCCCTTGGTTCTCATGGGAACTGGTTCCAGGACCGCAGCAGACACCAAAATCCACAGGTGCCCAAGTCCACACCTGGCCCTCTGCACCCACAGTTCTGCATCCTCAGAATCAACAGCAAGCTGTAAACACAGTCCAGGACTGTGGAATCCAGAGAGAGGGAACCAGGTGCACAGACAGCCAATCGCATTTACTTTGTTTCTTAGACAACCTGAAAGCCCTCCTTTCCCTTCACCTTCCTCAGTCTTTATCTTTGGCTGAGCTGGGTCTTCGTTGCTGTGCACAGGCTCTCTCTAGTCGCGGTGAGCAGGGGCTGCTGTTCGTGTGGTGCGCAGGCTTATTGTGGCGGCTTCTCCTGCTGCAGAGCTTGGACTCTAGGGTGCACGGACTTCAGGAGTTGTTGTGCGTGGCCTTAGTTGTTCCATGGCATGTGGAAGCTTCCTGGACTAGGGACTGAACCCATGTTCCCTGCATTGGAAGGTGAGTTCTTATCCACTGAACCACCAGGAAAGTACCCCTCAATCTTTTATAACCACCACTACCAATACCAACACTACATCATCAGCAGTGCCAAGACCATCACCACCACCAGCTCCAGCACCATCACCACATAGCACCCAACACCACTACCATGACCAACACTTCCACCTGCATCTCCATCACTACCATCACCGCCTCTGTCATCAGCATACCATCCAACAGCTCCATCACAACCAATAGTCCCACCGGTATCTCCACCACCACCACCATCACCGTAACGTCCAATACCACCATCACAACCCACACTCCTACCAGTGATGGATACTTCCGCCAGCATCTCCCTCAACACCCCACCACATCATCAGTACCAACAGCGTCTCCACCGACATCACCACTACCATGACACCCAAAACCACCATCATGACCAGCATCTCCACCAACATCACCATCACCAGCCCCCATAACACCCAATACCATTCATACCACAGTTGACACCACATCTCAATAATACCAACAGCATCTTCACCAGTAACATCATCCCCCTCACCAGCGCCACCACTAGAACATTTAAGTAGCAGACGGAGAACCTGACTTCACTCTAGCACTTCATTTTGAACCACTAAAAATTTTCCTCCTTTTTTTCATCTTCTCCCTAAATATTTCATGCTAAAGTCATGAGTTGAGTGTGTATTTTTATGCACTTACTGTGAATTTTTACTATTTTTTAGTTAAGTTGCTATATCATTTAATCTGCTGGATTTGGTTGCTTCACTGAAAAGTTAAGAGACGTAACCTGTCCCTCTTCAGATTTGTCCTTACATATCCCAACAATAACATCTGCTCTGTGAAGTCTATAAATTTAAATTATCCAGTCCCTTTCCAGTTCCCAAGGTACTTCTTAAAGTGGTCCTAAATAATGATATTACAGCAAAACAATGGCCAATCTAACTGATGAAAAATGAATTGAAATTTCAAAGTTAGGAATTGCATTGTGTATATGTCTATTTTTATGATATGCAAACTATACATTTATTTGAGGGGGGTTCCTGGTGGCTCAGTGTAAATAACCTGCCTGCCAAAGCAGGAGACATGAGTTTGGTCCTTGGGTTGGGAAGACTCCTTGGAGAAGGAAATGGCAAGCCATTTCCCAGTCTTGCCTGGGAAATCCTGTGGACAGAGAGTCTGGCAGGCTACAGTCCATGGGATCACAAAAGAGTCGGACACAACTTAGTGACTAAACAGCAACAACAACAAGATTTACTTGAGGCTCCTTTCAGAAAAAGAAAGGGGACTTTTTTCCTTGGCATGCATATCTCATCACATGTGTCTCCTACAGCTAATGCTTGCAAACACACATACACACACCTGCTTGTGTTCAAACCAAGGGTAGAGACAGCCAAAGACAGTGGATGTTCATACTTTTAAAAGGTAGTTGATGGTCTTGTCTTCCTAATTAGTTATAAGGAAGGCAACCAGGTCTCTATGCTGGGTTGTGTGGTTGACACTTTTAACCAGGATTTTAAATCTGAAGTAAATCCCAACATGTAGCATGTAAATGCTCCTGAATCTGCACAGGTAAATTGTGTGTCTGGATGAGGTCACTGAGATTTAGCTCCTTCATTTACATCTCTGGGAGAGCCAAGAGTACACAGAGGAGTTGTTTAATAGTTATCTGCCATCCCCACTTGTCTTCAAACATTGTGATTTAGATAGAACTCTAATGCATGAGAGCAACTTCTCCCTCGAGCCTTTTTCAGAATATAAATTAAGTGATATTATAACAGAAGCCCTCTCTGAGCTCAGCATAATGAATATGAACCATCATGTACTCCTGACCAAGGTCGTGGGATGAGAATGAATTACTCTATTAACATCTCTTTTAAGTAGCATTAGTGATAATAAATGAAGAGATTTGATGTAATACTGATAATATTATTCATGCAAAAATCGCATACTTTATCTTGTTAAAACAATTAAAATGTGCTTTGAGGATATTTTACACCACAGAAATATGATGCTTGAGAGCACTTATTGCACGTGACTGAATCCATCAGCATTAGCCAGTAATGCAGATAATCTGATAAAAATCGAAAAGCTGATTTGTATGCTATGCTAATTCAGGATCATCTCCTTGGCCCAAGGTACTACCCAAATGCTGCCTAAGATTGCCACAAGCTTCACTGGTGATATTAGATTAAATTCAATCCTTTTGCTTATGATTTTTTCCAAGAAATTACATCCACCGTTCTTCAGTATAAACCCTCTTTAGCTGCTAAGCAGCCTCTAATATCGCATTTTAAGCCTGGTATATTGCTGTTTGCTTCCCAGACATATTTAAGCTTTGTTGTCAGTTAGAGATCATCTTATCCAAATCATGTAAATCCATAAAAAGCAAAGATTGCTGATGTCTTTTGATAGTGACCTTATTCTCAGTACAATATTAAAATAACTTGTGTGACTCTTGAATCTGGAATCATTAGGTGAATGAACACAGCAGAACGATTTTGTGACACAGTTTGGCATGGATTAGAGTGTTTTGTAAATAAATCACATTCACCATGAGAAAAACTCCAACACAAGTACATCAGTTAATGGGTAGGGGTTTCCTTTGGTGGTCCTGGAGCTACAGAGTGGTGATGGTTGTGACACCGTGATGGACTAAGTGCCACAAATTTGGGTACTTAAAAATGGTGAAAGTGTTCAGTTTTACTTCTGTGAGAAATAGGAAAAAAGTGGCATGGGAGATAGTTCTAAGGCCGAGGGACCACCTTCTTCCCCCACCGCCATGACCCACTTCATTATCAGCATCTCACATACAGGTTTCCCACACACATGAATTAAATGTCAGGCAGGTCTTCCCAGACGTCTGAGTGACACAGTTTTCCTTCCCAGTGGGGCTCCTAACTGACAAGTCAACATTTGACTGCAGTCTTCACTCCCTTCCACCCTTCTCAACACTGTTCCCTCCACTTCTATACACACTACACACACACATTTTTAGACTCTGGAGAATGAAAATATTCACAGTACATGTGTGCAGGCAAGTGATAGGTCTAAACAGCTTTTCTTATTGTTATGATTATCTACTAAGAATAGTGTTTAAATTATTGTAATTACAATATTGTAATATTACAATAATACAATCATATTATTACAGTAATAACAGTACAATAGTATTTGTGTTTTTCTCATAGAAAGCTTCATGTGCTTTGGAAGAAACGATTATCTTTAAAATCTCTCCAACACGTTACACTTGGGAAATTTTCGTATTTTAATTAAGATGACAGGGAAGCTGACTGAATAGCAACGTCTATCCCATTTCCATCAGCTTTTTAATTATGCTTGGCATGGTCATTTCTACTTGATCCCACATAAATTTTGCACGTATAAATGGAGCTGAAGTTTCAAGACGGGGATCAGGTTTTGCATTACTGACAAAACACATATTTACATGAATGAGGCTCCTTGACTGTATGTAATTAGTCCTGAGACAGGAGGCTAATAGGATCCTCAGAGTGAGGACTTAAAGTATTAGTTTCTCATATTTATGATTAATGCTTTTCTTATCAGCCCAAGGCTCGGAATAGGATCATGTAAAGCATGTTGGGTTAAATCATTCTTTGTTACAAAATACAGACATTATACCTTGGTGAAGCCCAGAGGAAAATCTCGGCTTGCTATCTATACCTTCATCAGAAATAAGCTAAGTCAGAGACAGGAACCTTGCTTTTCATTCTTAATACTTTAAACGGTTTCCTAAGAATGGACACACTTAGAATATGCCCCTCCAGTTAGCTGTAGGCACATCACCATAAGATGTTTGTGCTGTGTTTGGAAGCGCAGGGTTTATGTTCTTGCTTAATCATTTATTCACTGATAAAGAGCCCTGATAGATCAGATACATATAACAAGTGTCAAAAATCCACCAGGGACTGGCAGTATGCAAGGCGGGGACTGGGGCTTCCCAGGCGGCTCAGTGGTAAAGAATCCTCCTGCCAGCTCAGGAAATGCAGGAGACACGGGTTCAGTCCCTGGGTCGGGAAGATCCCCTGGAGGAGGGAATGGCAACCCACTCCAGTATTCCTGCCTTGGGGAAGCCCATGGACAGAGGAGCCTAGCAGCTCACAGTCCATGGGATCGCAAAAGACTTGGACACAACAGCACACACACGAGTCGATGACTGGAGTTCTGTGGAATAATGGAATTCTTATTTGGCGTCAATAAACTGTGAACTTTCCCTTCGGGAGAGGAGTCAAAATCATCTGGTTAAGGACCCCCAAACTAGATTATTTAAGAGGTTCCCAAACTCTCTCAATTCATGGCGCCCTCTAATGTTTCAGCCTTTTTTCTTCAAAGTGCATCCAGTCCAAAGATCACAGTCCAGAGACAAATATCGTGTGATACTGCTTATATGTGGAATCCAAGCAAAATACAACACAAATGAACTTATTTACAAAACAGAAATAGACCCTCAGACACAGAAAACAAACATCATTAGCAAAGGGGGAATGAAGGGGTAGGGGGCTAAAACAGGACTTTGGGATTTAAAAAAAGGAACATTTAGCAGTTCAGTGTATTGTTGAAAGTGAAGATGTTACTCACTGAGTTGTGTCTGATTCTGCAGGCAATTGTGGGTTGTTCGATAAAGCACAGAAATGGTATGGACCTAACAGAAGCAGAAGATAGTAAGAAGAGGTGGCAAGAATATACAGGAGAACTGTACAAAAAAGATCTTCATGACCCAGATAATCACGATGGTGTGATCACTCACCTAGAGCCAGACATCCTGGAATGTGAAGTCAAGTGGGCCTTAGAAAGCATCACTACGAACAAAGCTAGTGGAGGTGATGGAATTCCAGTGGAGCTGTTTCAAATCCTGAAAGATGATGCTGTGAAAGTGCTGCACTCACTATGCCAGCAAATTTGGAAAACTCAGCAGTGACCACAGGACTGGAAAAGGTCAGTTTTCATTCCAATTCCAAAGAAAGGCAATGCCAAAGAATGCTCAAACTACTGCACTATTGCACTCATCTCACATGCTAGTAAAGTAATGCTAAATATTCTCCAAGCCAGGCTTCAGAAATACATGAACCATGGACTTCCTGATGTTCAAGCTGATTTTAGAAAAGGCAGAGGAACCAGAGATCAAATTGCCAACATCTGCTGGATCATCGGCAAAGCAAGAGAGTTCCAGAAAAACATCTATTTCTGCTTTCTTGACTATGCCAAAGCCTTTGACTGTGTGGATCACAATAAACTGTGGAAAATTCTGAAAGAGATGGGAATACCAGACCACCTGACCTGCCTCTTGAGAAACCTGTATGCAGGTCAGGAAGCAACAGTTAGAACTGGACATGGAACAACAGACTGGTTCCAAATAGGAAAAGGAGTACGTCAAGGCTGTATATTGTCACCCTGCTTATTTAACTTATACGCAGAGTACATCATGAGAAACGCTGGTCTGGAAGAAGCACAAGCTGGAATCAAGATTGCCGGGAAAAACATCAATAACCTCAGATATGCAGATGACACCACCCTTATGGCAGAAAGTGAAGAGGAACTAAAAAAGCCTCTAGATGAAAGTGAAAGAGGAGAGTGAAAAAGTTGGCTTAAAAGCTCAACATTCAGAAAATGAAGATCATGGCATCCAGTCCCATCACTTCATGGGAAATAAATAGATGGGGAAACCGTGGAAACAGTGTCAGACTTTTTTTGGGGGGGCTCCAAAATCACTGCAGATGGTGATTGCAGCCGTGAAATTAAAAGATGCTTACTCCTTGGAAGAAAAGTTATGACCAACCTAGATAGTATATTCAAAAGCAGAGACGTTACTTTGCCAACAAAGGTCCGTCTAGTCAAGGCTATAGTTTTTCCAGTGGTTATGTATTGATGTGAGAGTTGGACTATAAAGAAAGTTGAGCACCGAAGAATTGATGCTTTTGAACTGTGGTGTTGGAGAAGACTCTTGAGAGTCCTTTGGACTGCAAGGAGGTCCAACCAGTCTGTCCTAAAGGAGATCAGTCCTGAGTATTCATTGGAAAGACTGATGCTAAAGCTGAAACTCCAGTACTTTGGCCACCTCATGTGAAGACTGACTCATTGGAAAAGACCCTGATGCTGGGAGGGATTGGAGGCAGGAGGAGAAGGGGACGAAAGAGGATGAGATGGCTGGATGGCATCACTGACTCGATGGACATGAGTTTGAGTAAACTCCTTGAGTTGGTGATGGACAGAGAAGCCTGGCGGGCTGCAATTCATGGGGTCACAAAAAGTCAGACACGACTGAGTGACTGAACTGAACTGATAGGCAAAGTGGGTTGCCATTCTGTCTCCAAGGGAACTCTCTGACCCAGGAATCGAACCCAGGTCTCCTACATTGCAGGCAGATTCTTTACCATCTGAGGTATCAGGGAAGCTTTAATCCAAACAACTCCATCAGTACTGATACCCTAACAACTTTGTAGCTGTTTGAAAACCTCATAAACATCATGAGAAAAATGAGTAAAATTTGATTCTGTTCTTCAGTTCCAATGAATCATTGCAGACAGGCCTGTGCACCCGCTCAAGCTACACAGCTCCCAGACATCAGCCTCGGCTCAGACCCTGCCATGCTCCGCTTATCTTCATCAGTTTTCACGGGATTCCTGCTTCCCAACACAGCCACCACCAAAACCCAGCTTCCTCAATGTACAGCATCCTTGGGAAAACAGCCCCATCCAGCATGGAAATGCCACCCTGCCTCTGGCTTACAGTTTGTGTGACGTGGGCCTTGTGTATTTGTGTGCCTTGGCTCTGCTCGAATCATGCAGAGGTAGCCCATCTCCAAGGTACAGTGCAAGTCCCAGGACTCACAACACTCTGTGCATTGCAACGTTCCCTTAATTACTGCTGTGTATCTGCTTTGGTGCTGGGTGTGGGGATCCCATATGGACTCTGCCTTCAGAGAACTCACAGCAGCTTTGCTGGGACCTGAACTGTAGCTACTTTGGTGCAGGGCATCGCTGTTCTGGAAAAGTGTGCTGAGCCGGACAGTGGAAGGGGGTGGGTAGACGGTGGGAGGGGTGGGGGCAGCTCAGGGTGGGTGGAGTAGAGCCTGCAGCTTAGCAATGATCCAGGCCGCCTTGGGAGCCATCAGACACTGACCTCTGGGAGATGTTAACTGTCTACAGTGTTAAATGTCTTGGATAAAAGAATAGTGGAGCTGGGGGAGGACGTAGAACTTGCCCATAATCACACCAGCAAGGGGCTGGCATGCTCGGGTTGGCCTATGTTTTGAATGTATTCTCTTAAGGAAAATACAGAATACACACAACTGCCTGCCTATGTTCCCCACTTGAGAGGCAGGAACAAGCTACACAGAGGAATTTTGCAAAGAAGAAAGTCATCTGTGTTTTTACATAGATGTTTTACCTCTCCTATAATAAAAGAGATCTAAGTTTAACTAAAAGGATGATTTTTCTAAAGTTTATTTTTCCAATGAGGCTGTTCTACAGAAAATATATAGTTTCGCTGAAGACATGCAGAAACAGTCTCTGTTGATGAAACTGTTGTCGAAATAGATCAGAATTTTTAGAGGAGGATTTGGTAATAAATGTATATCAAGACCTTAAAAATCTGCACACTCTTTCACCCCAAAATTCCACTTGCTGAAACATTGTAGAATTTATCTACATTGATTTTCATCTCAGTATCACCTATAATTGTAAATTAAAAAAAAATTAAATGGAATACTAATGGTCCTTCCATTGGTTGGTTAATTGTACAGTCATTGACATTTTTAAGAGGATTAGATATGCATAATATATTCGTGATTTAATGTTAAATAGCAAACAAAAATTAGAAAAAATTGACTTCCTTTTTGCAGCAAAAGGATTGTCAGTTAATGCTGAAATAAAAGGAAGTTGGCACCAAAGTAATGTTAATCACTGTCTTTATGAACCACGGGGAGTCGAGGTGTTCTCTAAACGTCTGAATGGCCGGTGAGAAAGTGCAGACGGCAGGTGCAGACTTGATGAACAGCACGCTGGAGAAGAGACGGGATGACAGCCTACGGGAGGCGAGTGGTAGAGACAAAGTACGTGTTTGCGGACATGTACTGAGTGTCCCACACGTAGAGCCCTGTGCCTCAAGGAACAGAGCCAGAGGCAGACGGAGCAGCCACGTCTCATCAAGGACCCAGTAATTATCTGCCCCACTGGGCTCCTGAGTCACATAAAAGCAGAAACAGACTGTCGATGCCAGGCTGGCCTTTGGACCATCAAGTCTGTTTCCTGCGCTCTAAGTCCATTAGCAGAGTTAAAGGATCCGCAATCTATACTTTCAGCCATGACCACAGGGATAAAAGGCGGCTTGGTCTGGATAAAGGTGGAGACATCGGGACTGTCTCCCTCTTTGTTACCACAGCCCAGATGAGGACAGGGACAGCAAAGATGCATGTCCACGCTGATGCGGGAGTAAGCGCACTGGGGAATAATTGCCGTGTGAGTAAGATAAAGCACTGATGGCTACCTCCAGAAATAAGACAGAATCTCATTTCGTATTTAAGTGTTTTTCAGCATAAGAGTATATGAACACCAACAAAACAAATCATATTCCTTTTTAGAATAATTTCATCTGTAAGTGAAAAATTTAACAAGAAGTTAAGTCAAGTCCCATTGCCTTTAAGTTCCATTTGCAGTTCTCTAATTTGAGATGGAGAAAGATGATACATGTAATAAAGATTATTCTCTGAACTGTTTTTGAAATATTCTCATTTTTTAATATTAAAGACAAAGGCCTATAGATAACCCTAGGTTTCAAAAATAAGTATACTTATATCACAAGAGAAGAAAAATTTTATCAATGCACTTTCAGAAGACGATTTGATTTATTAAAATTATCTCTTTAAGAAGATAAAGTAGCCGAATCTCCCTTACGCATGAAGCACTCTTCATAGTGGATTTTGAGAGTCAAGAATCAAGGAGTGAGCTATAAATAATCTCATCCTGCTTAAACTCCTTCTGCTCACAGCAGAGAGAGAGAGAGAAAAAGAGGGAGGGAGAGAGACAGGAGGTCTGGGTGATGGCAGAGGAGAGGAGGGACGCACCCACTCCTGCTGCAGAAAACTTAATTGTAACAAAAAGCAGTGTTCTCCAATGGGTCGGAGCTTGGACTTGGGGTAGAGATTATTTGGAATGATGTGGGCATTGTTTAGACATGTCTGTGCCAGTGGCAGCTGGTGACTTCCATCCTCCTGGGTTGATACGTGAGACCCCACCCCCCTCCCTCCCCTATCCTGGGTCCAGAGTCCCTGCGGGAGATCCGGGAGAGCCCTCAGCCTTGAGCCCAAGGCACAGTTTCGGGCACAGTCTTCCTCATGATTCTGTCACCCCCATAGCAACTCTTAACAAGTTCGCAGGCGTTGATTTCTTTTGTTGGCATCTGCAGATCCTGATTGAAAGCAACCAGGACCCTTCTTTTTCATGCTATTTCAGCGACTCTCCTGGACCATCCTTTGGAAGTCCCGATGGTTCCGGGCGTCTTGCTCCCTCCTGTCAGGGGCACTGCTCTAATGCCACTCTGCGTGCCGGTAGGACCCCCAGCATGTAGACACACCCGTCCAGGGTTACGGATCCCACATCCCATCGTTTGTGGGACACCACGACCCGCTGACTTCCGAGTGCTCTGTAAGTGCCCTGCCTCACGATGCTCCGCGGACTCCCAGGGAAGAGCAGATGGGGTGCCAGCGCCCGCTGTCCGCTGCAGCGTGTCTGCTCTGCGTGGCTTGGAGGGCTTTGTCCACCCCACAGACTCAGCGTTCGTCTCTTCTCCATCCTCTTCTGCTACAAACACCACCGTCTGGGCTGCAAGGTTTGCCAGCAGTTTGCTTTAAAAACACCTCTGCGTCCAGCTCACTGTGGCTCATCCGTTACATTCATGAGACTGTGTCAATCCAAATTCCAAGAGGAAAATCAGGCTCAGGGATTCGAAAGACTGACAGCCTGCTCGTTTTTCTAAGGATAGCAACTTGGCAACTTTAGGGTGAGCTTAACCAAACCACACGGGACATTTTTACACAAAGAAAGGGTAAGCAGGGGAGCGAGTAACTCACAGCAAATACTAGGTTATGGGGTCCTTGTCCATCAGCTTAAAGGGGAGACGCAATGAGGCAGGGCACAGGGCTCTGGATGTGCAGTGTGCTTGGTTATTTGTCTCTGGAAATTTCCTTTTGGGATGCCAAGGCCATCACTGGGTAACCGCTGACTAGGTAAGTAGCAGTGCGACCGCACAGCCCCCATCCTGCCCTTGGCTTAGCCCACATCACCATTCCATCTAGGAAAGAAAGGAGACTTTCATGTGAGGGGAGTCAAAGATACAAGAGACTCTGCCAAATGACAGAACAAAACACAAAAGCAAGCCCGTTTGGTGCCTGATAAGTTGGGTTACATCCCAGCTAGTGGAATGGGAAATCTTGAATTTGGTCCTGGAGCCTAGGGTTTGTATTTGGAAATGTCCTGTTAAATTGGCACTTTGGAGTTAGAAACAGGGGAGAAGTGGCTTTAATGAACTGTTCTTTGTATTTTTCCATAGATGTTTTATGTTAGAACAGACACAATTAAATTTGAAGTTTCATATCACATAATTAGAAGAATCTGTTTGGGATAGAGGATTAGAACACAGGATTAGAAAAGATAGACACCATTGCTAAAGCCAAGAGAAAGTCCAAATGAAATTCGGGTTATCAGACCATCCTCAGAAATCTAAATAAATGTATTTTATGGCTTTTACATTTGAGGAGACATCTTTCTTTCTTTTGTTTACATTCAAAAACAACTGCAGAAAGTAAACCAAATATAAATGAGTGATTTGATGAACGTGTCTTAATATCAAGCCTTATTCACCAAGAGTTGACATTTGAAAGTCATTAAAAGCCTACAATATGATTAATTGAAGAAAGTCACCAGGTTCAACTGGAGGGAGAAGACAAATGTGAAATATAAATACAATTTACAATTAAATTAGGAAATGATATTAATCCAGTGACACAGAGGCAACTAATTAGAAAAATAATGTTGATCTGAGTGTGTGATTGTGTTTGAGTTACATCGACCTGGAGGGCAGAGGAATCTTCTGGAAGAGACAGTGCACCTCTTTTTTGAGAAACAGACACAGATTAGACTCTCCTTGAGGCTGGGGTAAAGGTTTCTCCCCATTTTATCCCTTTCCTCTCTTTCAGAGATTGGGTTAGATTTCCTTTCCTCTAGCATTTGACTTTTTATTGTATTTTTAGAATTGGATTTTTGTCTCATGACTGTTTTGAGTAAGCAGTTCTGGGCTGTTTTCTCATTTCTGCATTTATGTTTCTCTCTTGCCAACTGGCTCTGGTGGTCACCTTGCCCCTGCCCAGGCCAGTGGACCAGGTGTCTGCCGGTGGTGATGCTGGGACAGTATCGACACAGACACCCAGGGAGCTGAAAGGCAGCTGTTCTGTGGTTTGCGATCTTGAGCTAATATTTCACTGAAAACAGCAGTGAGTCTGCGGTTTTGATTTGCTTTTACTTCCTGCTCTTCTGCTGGCAGTGAGGGTGACCCTGGCTCCCCAGTCCTCCACCTCCTCTTGTGGTGCCCATGTGGGCCTGGCTCCACCCGGAATCCTGGGGTCTCCGCTGCTCCTTGGAGACTGCAGGACCCTGGCTTGCTCTGTGTGCCTGGATCTGCCTCTCTTTTCCATCTTTGGCCCATGAGCAGGCATGCCTCTCTGAGTCTTTCCAATTTCGAACCCACTTACCATGGTTCTGTTTGGGAGCACAGAATCCATCAAAGCTGGAAATCATTGCTTTGACTTGAGAATATCTTGTAATAAAAACAGCTCACAGTGGTCAAGGGTAAACTACTCGAGGAAGAAGACAGACACCACAGTGCTGGGTTACAATCCAGAGTGCAAAATAAGTATCTGCGGGACCAGAGTGATACAAAGCATAACTGAATAAATAAATCGGGGGAGAACAGACAAATTTCTAAAGCAGAATTCCAAATAATTTAGGAAGCTAATCCCCCTCAAGTCAAGGAGCATATGTGTGTGTGTGCTTGGTCGCCCAATAGTGTCCGACTCTTCACAAACCCACGGACTATAGCCCACCAGGCTCCTCTGTGCATGGGATTTTTAGGCAAGAACAATGGAGTAAGTTGTCATTTTCTCCTCCAGGGAATCTTCCTCCCCCAGGGATCGATCCCGTGTCTCTGTGTTCCTGCATTGGTAAGCGAGTTCTTTACCACTAGCGCCACCTGGGAAGGCCAAGTCAGGGGGGCATAACTCCCTGCCTTTTCAGAGGGGTCTGTACATAGCGGGTTCTTCCCCAAAAGAGCAGCACTAAAGGGGTGAGAAGCACTTGCTGGCCACCCCTCAGCCAGGTGACGGAGGTCAATACCAGTGATGAGCCCTGTGATAGCACTGACTGACGCCGCATGACAACAAGGGCTCTCTCTGTTCCTTGAGTCTCCTCCCCAAGCCCCAAAACTCTAATTATGAGAAAAAACATCAGGCAAATTCCAGTTGGAGGGTGTCCTACCCAATACCTGTCCCATCCTCCTTGAACCATCAAGGTCATCAAACCAAGGGCAGTCTGAGAAACACTCACTGCAGAAGAGCCTAGGGAGACAGGGAGTTGGGGTGCAACATGGCACCTCGGATGGGGTCCTGGGACAGAAGGACAGATACTAGGCAAAGGCTCGTGAGGTCCACATAGGTTGGAGGGCAGTGGACGTCAGTGTGTGATGGTGGCGCCTCAGCTGTGATAGACACACCCTCACTGTGTGCGGTGTTTATTGCGGGGAAGCGCGGGAAGGGCACGCGGAAATTCTGAGCAGCGTCTCTGTCACGTTTTGGTAAATTTAAAATTCTTCTACAATAGAAAGTCGATTTAAATACAAGAGAGTAAAGCCAAAAAAGAACTCTCCGTCATCAGAGATCATTTTTTCTCCCTTTGGCTTTGTGGTTCTCCATCCCTGCTTCTACTGACATCTCTTACTTTCCCATGTGACAGGTGCTGTGTGCTTAGACACTCAGTCATATCCGTCTCTTTGCAACCCTGTGAACTATAGTCTGCTAGGCTCCTCTGTCCATTGGGGTTCTCCAGGCAGGAATACAGGAGTGGGTAGTCATGCCCTCCTCCAGGGGATCTTCCCAGCCCAGGGATCGAATCCAGGTCTCCTGCATTGTAGATGGATTCTTTACCATCTGAAACACCAGTGAGGCCCCGTGCAATGGGGGTGCCTGGTAATAACGGGGATGCCTGTGTGATGTAAAGTTGCTGCCTCCTCTGGGTCTCTGGACCACGGGGAGGGCAGGGGACAGAGCCCGTGTCTTTCCTGACTCTTGTTCTTCAGGGACAGGGTGGCGTCTGCAAACACCCACCCTGGGCACGCAGGTCCAGGGGCTGAGGGCAGTGTGGAATCTCAGACATAACCAGGGCTCTCCCGGCTCATCACAGTCAACCTGACGGACTTTCACACAAAACCAGTAGGCACCTCACATCCTAACAGACCATAACACCTTGGCACTTTATTTCTGCCTCTGAAGTCCCTGGAAATCATTCTTAGAGTGGAGCTTGAATTTTTATTTCACGTTGGCTTAGAACTGGTGTTTCCGTTCTTTGTAACTTTCTGAAAGGCTTAGGATGCAGCAGGCGGCTTCTGAAGAGTGAAGGACAGGACACATTCTTCCTTGAAACAGGAGGGAAAACGGTTAATTTCAATCGCGATGACAGTTGCTGGGCGAACAATGGTCTCTGGGAGCTGACACGGAGCAGTAATGAGTGAGAGAGAGAACTGAGTCACAGCTGCACGGCGCAATCACCGAGGACATCGACTCTCTTCCAGCCAAAATTCTATTAATACGAGTGTCAGCCGAGAGTGGATCTTGGGGTGGGCACCTCGGAAAGCGCGGGAGAGAAAATGAAGACGATCCTTAGGGACAGACTTCGCTTTTTCTCCAGGAGAGTCTTCATTATTCAGGCATTGTGATGCTTTTCCTTTATTTGTGTAAAGATTAAATTGCACATGATTTCTGATGTTTCTGCTACTCCGACTGTCATAGGTCAGTGACCTTCGTGCCAGGAAGATAATAGATACATCGTCTCTGCCCGGCGCCCGCTGTTCCTGCACAGCTCACTACTCCCCTATTGTTATAAGTCGAAGGCAATTAAATAAAAATACAAGATAAGCCATCTCCAGCATCCTGAGGATTTCATACACATCCTTCTGTGGCCGTAGGTTAGCACCAAGATGCGTTAATTTCTAGTGGAAGATGAAGAACCAGCAACACAGGTGAGGAACCTGAATTATGAGCACAGCGAAACGTTGAAGAAAATTTACATGGAAGAGTCTTCATATCATGACCTCGAGAAACAAGCTCCCCGCACCTTTGAACCCTGTGCCTCGGTGCCATCTCTAGTTTAGTTCAATTTCCTGCGCTCCATGTCAACACATACATGTAAATAATACTTGGTAAGTTCATCTGAGGAACAATACAATTTAAAAAAAAAAAGCCTGCATCATTCCATCTTTTAATGGTTGCTCCCATGATCAGAATCTAATTGTTAATATTTAGGAAGAATTGTCATAATAAATATAATTTGCTATTTTATAATAAAAATAATATACTGTAAAAGGTACCTGTAGACAAACATCTAACTCAGACTAGATGGCGAGGCTGCTGTTGATAGCATCTGATTTCTGTTGAGATGAGAAATTCTTCAGCTTCCTTGTTTCCCCACAGCTGGCACCATCGTCCCCCTTTTTACTTGAGGCTAAGAGTAAAAATGAAGTGAAGTGAAGTGAAAGTAGCTCAGTCGTGTCTGACTCTTTGCAACCCCATGGACTATATAGCCCATGGAATTCCCCAGGCCAGAATACTGGAGCCTTTCCCTTCTCCAGGGGATCTTCCCAACCCAAGGATTGAACCCAGGTCTCCCGCATTACAGGAGGATTCTTTACCAGCTGAGCCACCAGGGAAGCCCAAGAATACTGGAGTGGGTAGCCTATCCCTTCTCCAGCAGATCTTCCTGACCCAGGAATTGAACCAGCATCTCCTGCATTGCAGGTGGATTCTTTACCAAATGTTTGCATATTACTTTGGGGCTAACAATGTGATAGATGGGGTTATTCCTAGAAGTTGATTTATAAAACAGGAGCAGTTTTGAGCATTTCTAGTGTAATCATTTAGATCTGGACACTGTTAAGGAATCCACTCAGACACACACACACACACACACACACACACACTCTCTCTCTCTCTCTGTCTCTCTCCTGTGCAGGAGGAGGCCAGGCCCTAACGCATCCCCTTACCTGAGCAGATCGAGTGGTGCTACTTACAGGATCGGTTCTGTGCCCGAACCCTGGCCTGGCCTCCCCGGGCCTTAGGCACCAGCCCCTGCCTTGAACATCTCAAAAAAACCTTGCGGGCGTCGACTCTCACGGTCATCTCCTCCACTGTTCTTTGTGAGTTATCTAGTGCCAGACAGCTGGGAAATAAATGTCACAACAGATCAGGGGAGTCCGTTGGTGAGAGGACTCACTGGCCACGAATGTGCTGCTGAAGAAGCCATGAAATGCTCTGAAATACTGTGAGTTTCCGATGGAGACCAGGACCCAAACACCAGCAGGGCCTGCCTGTAGGGGAGCAGGAGGGTCAACATTTTAATAGAAGAGGAGCAGCCATGGTTCAGGGACACCCTGCTCGGGACACGCGTCATCTGGGGACACGGACCACATCTTCATTGTCACAGCCGGGGAAAGTGAGGCTGGAGTCCAGCTGGGACAGGGAAGTGATGTTGCTGAAAATCCTACAGCACGTGGGCAACTCCCACCGCAGGGAATTCCTGAGCCCAAACTGTTAACAGAGCCAAGACTGAGGAATCCGCCTGGACTCAGTATGGGGTGATCCCGCCTGGACTCAATGTGAGGGGACCCGCCTGGACTCAGTATGGGGTGAACCC
>NW_024070206.1:59887003-59888568 GCF_014754425.2 Oryx dammah
CCGCCTGGACTCAGTGTGAGGGGACCTGCCTGGACTCAATGTGAGGGAGAACAGAGAAAGATTTTCCTGGCAGCTGGCCTGGGGCTTTGAGGACAGGAAGCATGTAAACTGGTACTTAAGGCGGGAACAGGGTCTGGGGGAGTCCCCCACCAGAGTCTGTGCACAAACCAGCAGGTCCCGACCATCAGCAGCCCTCCCAGGCACCTGCATCTCCGGAGGCCTGGACAGACGCTCCGAGCGCTGTGATTCTTTCCGAGGGCTACCATGCCCCCTCCTCCAGGAGCTGCCCGGAGCATTTGGGGAGCAGGACCCCTGTTTTGCCCACGTTCCTCCCCACTGAGTGTCCTTAATGAATGTGCAATGCAGCTTTTCAAACAATGAAAGATTAAAAAATAATGGGTGGGAAGATCCACAGGCCTAGTACCAGCTGTGGTAACTTCCCAAACCTGATGCTCATTGTAAAGAGTTCTCCAGGTTCATCACAGCGCTATAGAGCTGACTGACTCGACATCCACGCCGCCACGCACAGCACTACAGCGCGCTTGCCCTGGTCCCTGCAGAGAAGCTCAACCTGCCGGTTTCCGGAAATCGTCTTCCAGAACCTTGCTCACACCCTGATGGGCCTCTCACAAGAATACGAATACTTACTCCAACCCTAGTGATGACCCAGACATGCCGAAATGAGACCCACACCATGCTGATGACTGTTTCCTGAATGTTTTAATGTTGACAAATTTAGATAATTAATTCTCACAAAGTCTTTACAAAGTCTGTAATTTTTCATTTTTTTATGCCCCTGAGATCTACATCACCTTGAAAAAATTTATCAAATCATTTAGGGAAGAAGAAATTAGACAAGAACTGGAGACCAGGCTTTGGACGAGAGCAGCGTCAGTCCTCCGGAGCCCCAGCCAACAGAGAGGACACAGCTGTTGTCTTGCAGACCCAGGGGCCCCCCAGGCCTCTGTAAAGTGGGTCCCCCTCACACACAAGGGAAGCCCTTTCCTCAGCTTCACTCTGGAAGAGATTCTCTGGAATTTACACTCCTCGCCACCTGGCCTCAATCTACTGGCAACACAAACGCGTTTTTCAAATCATGATTGAAAACAATTAAAAATTAATACAAAATTTAAGGTATATTCAGTTAACGTTTTCAGTCCATTTCCCTAAGCAAGGTTAAACCTAATGGTACACTAAACAGATTCAGCAAACGACTTTGTTATATATCAATGGCAGTATAGAAGAGTTGCACAATTATTTTGATAAAATAGTATTATGCAAACTTGACTGGAAAGCTTTCTACCATCATTTTATCTGTGGGTGAGTGTATCTGTGTCTGTCTGAGTGTGTGTGTGTCAGTGGGTGTATCTGTGTGTGTTTGAGTATGTGTGTGTTTCTGTGTGTATATCAGTGTGCATCTCTGTCTGCCTGTGTGTGTTGCTACACGTATGTATATATGTGTGTGTGTCTGTTTGATTGCCTGTGTGCACGTGTGTGTGTGTCTGAGTGTGTTTCAGGGTGTCTGTGTGTGTGTCTGAGCATGTGTGTGTCTCTGTGTGCATATA
>NW_024070206.1:59888578-59916078 GCF_014754425.2 Oryx dammah
TCTGTGTGCATATATCTGTGTGTGCCTGTGTGTGTGTCTGCCTGTGTTCTCTGTGTCTCTGTTCCTGTCTGCTTGTGTGCATTTGTTTGATTGCTGTGTGTGTGTATTACTGGGTGTGTCTCTCTGTGTGTCTGAGCATGTGTGTCTCTGTGTGTATAGGTCTGTATGTCTCTGTCTGCCTGTGTGTGCATGTGTGTACATGCACTGATCTGCCCCCTCTCCTCTGGCCGCAGACCTTGTCCCTGCTCGGGTACCTGTCTCTGGGTGATTTCTATGAGCTTACTTCATTACTGTATATCATCCGGTACAGAGTTGAACCTGATAAAGATCAAAAAATAAAAGCAGAGAAGTGGTTGTCTGCATTCTTTCTTGGTGAATCACAATTAGCAAATACATGAATAGATGACCCTTCATCGTTCCCATCATAAAAATAAAAGGGACGCGGGCTACTGGGCGGGCTTCTCGCTAATCGGTCGCATCCATCTGCAGCCTTTGTCTCCCGGTCCTCAGGCTCTGCTCTCCTGGCCCAGCCTGTTTACTGAGGTCTCCTGAAAGCCCAGAAGCACACAGGTCAGGGAACAGGGTTTTGATGGATTATGGGATTGTAACTGTCCAGGCCAGTTGACAGCTTTTATTGGCTGGGAGGATGAGCCTGTAAACCTTTATATAATTATTGTATTAAAGACACCAGGCCTCTATGTTGCTGGCGCTTGTTCAGGGATCAATGTGAAGATAATTTCAAAAATGAATAGTAAGTATTGATCGTCCCGTGGTGGAGCCTTATCAGTGGCCAAGGCGGGTGACCGCGATTATAACTTCAATGTCATTTATGATGATATGATGCGTGTTGCCGAGGAGCAATTTAAACAAAGGCTGATTTAATTCACAGTGGATTTTTGTAGTGTGATGGGTAATAAATCACAATCTATGTAATTTTTAGAAATGAACACATGTTGGCAGTGGTTCAGGGCAGCTCCTGAGAGATCTGGAAATGGCCAGGGAGGGGACTCAGCCCAGGACCCCTTCTGAATGATTGGGCTGTGCTTGGTTCTGGCATTCACACGACCTTGGGGTCCCTGCTGGCAGCTGCTGGTTAATTTTCTTCACTGAGGACACAGTTTAACTTTCTATCTGTCTGCCAATTACCTGACATTTTCAACTTATCACCTTCTATTTTTTAAACGATTGGACGCACATCCACATTTTGACATTTTTTTTTAAAGCGGGTATTCATTGCCTGTGATGCTGAGGCATCTCCCGGTCACCCCGCTGCACGATCCTTTTTTGCTGAGAAAATTAGCGCTGGTTTACATAACCATATAAAGGGAAAAAAACCAACCATGTTTTAATTGCTATTTCTAACATCCTTGGCTAGATGTTGTCAACTTCCAAGCTTCCACCTTCAGGGCTGGACTATGTGTGGAGACTGTCAAGTGGTCCCTCAGGGAAACCACACTCAGTGGTGCTTGTTGGAGGAGGGTTTTCTTCTTTAGAAACAAATCTTTGCAAGGAAATCATTAAGAAATTTTGAAACAAAATGAGTGGACTGACTAGCGAAGACCTTGAAAATTAGAAAAAAATGCAGCAACAACCATGAGTGATAACTTGTTGATTTCAAGTGTTGATACCAACAACCCATCTTACATCTGTTCATTTCAGAAGAAAAGAATTTAGGTGTTTCAAGGTGAGTGGATGCAGATAGAGTGCCAGAAAAGAGCCTTAAAGGATTAGAAACTAAAAATAGAAACCAGACTGTGTCTGCTAGAGGCCAGAGTGCCCTGGTCCTGCACCGGATGGGTCGCGTGGAGAAATAAAGGTGGGAGGCACCCAGCCAGGGGCACCTCTGCCCAGCATGTTCCCTGCTGGAGCAGTGCTCAGTGGGGAGGACCCCAGGCACACGGCCATGGGGGAAATAAGTGACTGCATGTCCGAGGTCAACTTTTACAGTAAGTAATTCAAGCTCAATAAACAAGGACATGTTGTTGGAGAGGGATTCTCTCAGTTTATAGGTTTATAACCATGGCCCTAGGACTCCAGGCTCTGCAGTGCGGAGCACACAGGCTTTAGCCTTGGAAGCAAAACTTAAAGAGAAACCTAGAATGATCCTATCTCTTGATTTTTATGTCATTATTATTATTTTTTGGCTTGTCAAATCTTCCTCTATTTTCTAAAAGTAGTCATAGTGTTATAAACTCTCTCTTTTCACACGGTGAGAAACCTCCTGTTCTCTTTTCACATAATTTCCCTATGTTGTGCTTTTGAAGGCATGTTCCTCTCAGTCAGTGTGAACAAGTATGACTACGCTACAACTTCACTCCATTTACAAAACGCTGATAATCTCACAGACTGATAATCTCACAGACTCCCGCCCCACCCCTCACGTTTTCTCCACCTCTGAGTCTTCCGAGGCTGAACGCCTCCCTCTACAGTGGGAGGAAGAGAGTGGGATGAATGGAGAAATTGGCGTTGACATGTATTCACTGCCACGTGTAAAATCGACAGCTGGCGAGAAGCTGGTTTGTAACACAGGGACCCTGAGGCCTGCAATGGTCTGGGGGGAGGGGGGTAGGATGGGGGAGGGGAGGGGAGCTCAAGAGAGAGGGGATATATGTATATTTGTGACTAAATACAGCTTCCCTGGTGGCTCAGATGGTAAAGAATCTGCCTGCCATGCAGGAGACCCACATTCGATTCCTAGGTTATGAAGATTCCCTGGAGAAGGAATTGGCAACCCACTCCAGTATTCTTCTCTGGAGAATCCCACGGACAAAGGAGCCTGGTGGGCTATAGTCCACAGGGTTGCAAAGAGTCGGACACGACTAAGCAACTAACACTTCCACTTTTCATGGTTGAATTGTGTTGTTGTACAGCAGAAACCAACACAACATTGTAAAGCAATTTCCCTCCAATTACAGAATAAATTTTAAAAAAAGCAAAAGCAGTCATGTTCATCTCTTACCTGGAGAAGAAAACACTCCGACTGCCCCCCAACTTCACCACAGAAAACATCACCCACCTCCCATTCTATTATCACAGATCACGTGGAAAAGACCACCAGGTGGTCCCATGGCCGCGGGGGGGACACACACATTCCAAGCAGGGATAGTGACTTTCATCCTGGACCCTAACCTTGGCCACCTGGGCTCCTGGCCACCTCAGCTGCCCTCCCCAGGAACTGCACCCCCCACTGCATCCTGCAGGGCAGCCCAGAGTGGTCCTTCCCCACCCACAGCCCTTTCCCCTAAAGATGTTTCCAAGAGAATAAAGCTTCTCGTTATGTAGGGCGACTGTGTCCTCTAGCTCTGAGTTTTGACTCACAGTCTAGAATCAGATTTTCTATCATGAAAGCATTGACAGAAATGTACTATCACAGGCGTGTGTTGAGTCCCTGTTGTATTCTGGGCATGATGCTAAGTCCTCCAGCAATGGAGCCAAGATGAGCCTTTCTCTTTAGGGAGCTGCTCATGCAGAGCATGGGGTCACGTGTTTGTGGGTAAATTCCACCACGGTCGACAAAAGCAGAGACGGGCTGCCAGTGTTAGGGTGGGTCTGCCGTCCAGGACACCCATCCAGCCCTGAAGGCGAGGCTGGGCTTCTCAGAGAACAGAGTGGGCAGGGACCGTGGCTCCACTAGCTGGGCAAACGGGGAGGTGTTCAGTTCAGAGAGAGCAGCATGTCAAAAAATGTGAGGTCAGGAGAGGGTTGGGAAAGGGAGGGGACAAATCCTTGACCTGGAAACCGGGAACACCAGCAAGTGTGAAGACAGGGAGGTCATTTTTAGGGACAAATGTTATATATTATCCCAACATTTCCATATTCTATCTTTCTAATGAATTACCCGTTTAATTGCTTCCTTGACAATCATTTTGGAAAGTTATACCAATAAAATACTATAGTCTTTAAATTTCCCCCAATTTAAGGCCTCATTACCTCCTGTAATAAGGATACAGTTACGTTGGTAGCTCTGTACTGTACTTAAGGGCCACCGCACGTCTAATGAGGAAGATGCCTTTGAATCTCGAGTTTTCTGTTTCCAGTGTTTCATTTCTAACAGCAACAGGAATAGGTGTAACTACCTGACTTTTCAGCCTGAATGGGTTATTTCCTCTTTAAAATTAGAAATGTATAATATAGGGAAAAACTTTACATTGTATGATTTTTATGCGTGGCTCAATTTTTCTTGCTTTGGTCTCAGTGTATCCTCGAAGGTACTGCCTTGGGACAGCGTGCGGCAAGATTTGTGACCTGAAGGATCTGCATAGTTTTAACAATTATCATCATTAAACCTTGAAGCATGACCCTAGGAAATCCCAAGATCTCTCAAGCGACTTACCTTGTATTGATGATATCATATTTGTATTCTATTTTACTGAGCTGCGTATTTGTTTTATTTAACTAACTTTAAATGTTGTGCTTTCTTGTCTTGGCAAATTGTGCCCACTTTACAGATGAGGGAATAGACACACAACATCCCCTACCCCAGGCCTGGTCATGGCACACGGCTCCTTGGGTACGGTGAGACCCCAACTCAGATCTGCCTGACCCCAAAGTTAGTGCCTCAAAGTGAGTTGGAGCCTCTGGAAGACATTCCTTCCTTTTTGCTCTAAGCGGATTAAGACCTGAACAGTTTTAAGGAAATGAGAATTTGTCTGAACATTTGAGACCGTGAGCCAAGGATATTTCAGTCTATTTCTCCGTCATCTGTTCTGAAAATATCAGTTCTCAAAGTTGGGGAAAACAACAAACCAAAACTTTGCCTCATATTTGAATGAGCAGACCCTCCGAAGCCCCATTCTGTGCTTCACGGGTGATGTGCTGAAGCATGGTCCCCTGTGGTCCAGCAAAGCAAACACTGGATGAGCTTCCAGCCTCCTCCAGACCCTGAGCCAGCAGTCCGCTCCTCCGGAGGACAGACGGCCCCTCCTGAGGACGAATGGCTCCTCCTGAGGACAGACAGCTCCTCCTGAGGACAGGCAGCCCCTCCTGAGGACGAATGGCTCCTCCTGAGGACAGACAGCCCCTCCTGAGGATAGGTGGCCTCTCCTGAGGATGGACTGGCCTTCCAGACAAACAGTTCTGAGTCTCCTCATTCTCAAGATGCTCCTGCTTGGCTACCCTCCCCACGTCTGGCCCCCCCACCTTCTCTGTCCTCCCTGGAAAAGAAAACCTTTGGTCTAACCCTTAAGATCCCTGGTGACCTCAAGGTCAGGACTGTCCCGGGGGCCACAGCCCCCGTGGGCATCGTCCTTTCACTTCCCAGCAGTAATCCTTCCCTTTAGAGACCTCTATGCTCCGTCTGGATCATTTTTATTAGACATCTATCTTCCTCAGTAAGGAATGAAGGCTGCTGAATGAATTCAACTTTTACCAAGCAAACTGCTTCCTCTCAGGGCTGCATGTGGGCAGTTCTGCAGGTGTGGCAGTTACCCACACAGACAGCACTGTCCCTCCTTCAAAGATCCCACCAAGTGCTACTCTCTTTGTTTCAGAAGACTCCTGGGCAATTATTTTAAGTGGCAACAGATTTTATACATGAAAAGAGCAGGTGGTTTGCATGTCCGGTCTCATGAATTCTGTCCAGTGACATAAACTGCCTATAGCATATGCCTGCATCCTTGCTCCATGTTTGCCAGGGTGGCCTTCAAGAACGGAGGCTGAGTGGGAGTCCACAGACAGAAGACACAGCCGGTCCCCCCAAACCCAGAGAGAAAGGCCTGTGTGATGGGGGAGGCCGGCTTGCAGCACCTGCTCACTTGTGTTAGTGGAAGGGGTCAGAGATGCGGATAAATCAATGTATCCGACTATCCTAAAATAATTACTATTGATCTACAGAAGACTGGAATTCTTGCCTTTATATTTGAATATTGATATATATGACACCCTGGAAATCCAGAGTCTTTGAAGGAGAGTGATGATGACACCCTCCTAAAAGTGCCCGTCTGAAGTGCGCCTGAAGACGCTCTGGCCTCCGGATCCATCCTCGACCCATCTCTCCTCCGTCAGCAGGACGGACCCCCTCTTAGAATGTGCTGGAACTTTGTGAGTTATGGTTCCTGCTGGAGACATGTGGCTTGTTCAGAGGGGACTTTGGGGCAACTCTAGGCATAGACATGGGCCAGTGGGAGGGGAGAAGGGGGCAGCAGGGGTGCCGGGCTGACAGGAGGGGGCAGGACCAGGAGTCCAGTGACGGAAGGGGCCCTGGGACCCTCAGGAGAGGGGAGGACACTCCCACAGGGGCTCCGGTTTTCAGCAGTGGCTTCAGCTGCCTAGCTTCCCCCAGGAGGAGCTAAGGACCTTCCCCCCGGGGCCCTCATCTGCTGTCCCCGGTGGAGGACCACGGAGACCTTGGATGGAGCTGGGTGGCCCGTCTTGTCAGGCGCAGCGAGGAGACGGGTTCGGAGAGGGAGAAGGAAGACAGCCAGGCCCTGAGAAGCAGCCCCGGACCCACATGGGGCTCCCGGTAAGTGAAGCAGGACGGGGCTCAGCCTTACAGGCTGACAGCAGAGTGAGGGAGATGCCCTGGGTGTCTGTCCCTGGGCTGCGGCGATGCCCCCCCAGGGTGGAGGTACAGAATGACTCGCCCTCCCCGGAGAGGTTAAGGGCCCCTGGAGGCCCAGGGTGAACTTGTGGGTGAGCAGAGGGCTGCGTCTTGTGGACGGCTGCCAGAGGAGCCCCCTCAGTGGCAGGAGCTAAAGAGGTACCATGGGGACGGACAGAAGTGGGGCTGGCTGGTCCTGGGGCCTGCAAGCTGCAGTAGTGAGCAAGAGAGGCCCTGAGGCCCGGGCAGGAGGGCAGTGTCCTCCTCGTGAGGGGGGTCACTCAGCACTGTCACAGGTGGGCCTGAGTGAGCACAGCTAGAAACAGAAGAGCCAGTCACAGGGCAACCGCGCTTGCACAGAAGTGTGCACCTGGGGAGGTGTGGGGCAGCTACAGAGGCATCAAAGAGTGGCGGGTGGAGTCCGGGACCACGTGTCAGTGAATTTCAGGGAGGGGAAAGGAGACAGACTCCATACTGTTATCAACAGGCCATGAGCCGGTAATAAGGAGGGGAAGAGAATTGATTAGCAATGCTTCTGAGGCAGATACACATGCATTTCATCTTTTTTTTTCCTTCTGATTATATAATTACCATACATCTTAAATAATCTGCAGTTTATAACAAAGCAGAAACAAGGAATTAAAAATGACCAGAAATGACCTTAACGGTAGCGTCTAAGAAATAACCACTGGTTTACCACTTCCAATACGTTCATTATCAAACATTGCATACTTATTGGTGGCAGACATAATTTTCTACAGAAGAACCAACACAATACTTGGATAGAAGGGACTGAATACATTTTCATTGTATAAGTAACTTCTTTGCAGAAATTTAGATTGTATTGTATGCTGCAGCTAAGTCACTTAGGTCGTGTCCGACTCTGTGCGACCCCAGAGATGGCAGCCCACCAGGCTCCTCCGTCCCTGGGATTCTGTAGGCAGGAACACTGGAGTGGGTTGTCATTGCCTTCTCCAATGCATGAAACTGAAAAGTGAAAGTGAAGTCGCTCAGTCGTGTCCGACTCTTCGCAACCCCATGGACTGCAGCCTACCAGGCTCCTCCGCACATGGGATTTTCCAGGCAAGAGTACTGGAGTGGGGTGCCATATATATATATAGTATATATAATATACTATTCAATGTATTTGTTTTCAAAACGGTGCTACCGAGACATACTTCAGTCCCTACTCTCTTGTTCATGGATATTCCTCCATACGAAATATCAAGGTCCAGGCACAGAAACTGCAGGAAACTCTCTTCTTTGCACAGAAGCCCATATGTTGGGGGAGGTGGGGTGGGGCCTTCAGAAGCAAGGTGACCAAGAGGGAAATGGCAAAGGGAGCAGATGAGCTGGTACAAGGTTGCACACCGCATCTTGCCAGCTTAAACCTCAAGTGAGGAGTGAGTTCACTGCAACTCTGAAGACAGTATTTTCTGCTCCCAAGACATGAATGAGCTAATTGTGTTTTAAATAGTTCACCTTACAAAGAATTTTCTTTCTCAATGTGAAAAGGGCTGTGATTTATTCATTTTCCTTTCTATTATTTGCTATAGACTTTCTCTAGCATCTTCTTCATACATCACCCCTCTATTGAAACTAGCCCTGAAATCACAATATAATTAGTGTAGATTGCAGGACATGTGTGGAATTAAACAAGCACCTTTAAACTATCTCGGCAGCATCTTTTAGGAGACGATGGAAGGGCCCTTCCTGGAACGTTCTCAGGACAGCATCTCTCACCTTGGCAGATGATCCAGCATAAACGGTTACACAACTGGGCGGCAGGCACTTAAAAAGGATTGCCGGGAGATGCTACAAAGAACCAAATTAGTAAAGGAAACTTAATTATCTTGCCTCCAGCCTCTCTCTGGTCAGTGTCCCAGTTGAACAGGGACAAAACTCGGCATTTTAATAAATGTACTACTTTAGACTTACAATGATTCTTTTCTCAACCATCTATCTAGAAATGTACCAGCCATTGTTTTTCTTTTCTTCAGATTTAGAAAGAGTATTATACTTCATTCATTAAAATATGAATATCCAGAATCCTTTCTTCTGCATTTCTTCAAGCAGCTATTTTTGACAATTTTCTAACTTAAAAATGGTAGCATAAAGTAAAATAAAAAATAAATTAATTAAAAAAAATGGTAGCATAGGAATTTTTAAAGAAATAAATGATGTAGTGTGAGCCACTCGTTTAGACACACATAGAACTCTGCAGACGGTTCTGTTGTGCTGCCCTTTCTATTCAGACACAAGCGCACCCCATGTGTCTGTGTCCTGAGAGATGGAAGAGGACCCTCTTTAAGCCATGGGCATACGTGTCAGCAAAGCAAAAATGTGGCGAAGTCACTTCAGGAAGACATGCATTCATGAGAAAGGAAGAAGCCCATTTTTCTTTGAGATTATAAATCTGCTCTTTTACGGTGTTTTCAAGTTGTCTTAAACTGCTCTTAGTGGGGAGAGTAGACATCCCCCAGCATTTACCTTTTACTTCCACTTGGTCTATTCCCCGTGACCCCTTTGCTTACCTGGAATTAGAGTTGGTAGGATCCTCGATCTTTAACTATGTTAATTTTAACCTAAAGAAAAGCAAAGCTGATTCGCTGGGAAATTAACTACAGCAGCCTCTTCTTTCTACTTGAGCTTGGCCATGTAACCGCGGCAACAGGTGTAAGTGGGAAGATTGAGTAGCTTTCACGTTGGGGGCCGGCCCTGTAAGGATGGGCCCTGGTGAACTTGGCCCAGGCTGGGAAATCTGGGGCTTGCTCATTTTCGTCCATCTTCCTCTGAATTATAGGACTGGCCAGCTTGCTTTCCATCTCTTGCCACTCCACTTATTTTTGCTGTTAGTTACTCACATGTGTGATTTTTAATGCCTAATTTACAATGGAACCATGACAAATGATGTGAAAACGCCCAGTGATGATGGAGCAGAGTGAAGAAAACAAGTCAAGTCCTGGAGAATGTGAGCCTCCTCATTAGCCAACCGAACAATGGAAAGCTGCCGTGGGGATAGAGGTACTGATCCCTCCAGGAAAAGTGTTCATTTCAATGGTGAGAAGAGCGTCTTTTAAGAAGACTATCACTGAATACTTAATCTTTCCTTTCTAAGCCTTATGTTGCTTCTGAAATCGAATTCACACTTTAAATATCACATATTTGAGAGAGTTTGTTGAGGCTATTACATAAAATAATAAGCTTAAAGATTTTTTTGTGTATATACACAAAACATAAGGCTTAGAAAGCAAAGATTAAGTATTTAGTGATAGTCTTCTTAAAAGACGCTCTTCTCACCATTGAAATGAACGCTTTTTCCTGGAGGGATCAGTACCTCTATCCCCACTACAGCTTCCCATTGTTCAGTATGTATAGGCTTCCCGTATGGCTCAGATGGTAAAGAATATGCTTGCAACACAAGAGACACAGGTTTGACTTCTGGGTTGGGAAAGATCCCCTGGAGAAAAGAATAGCAACCCACTCCAGTTTTCTTACTTGAAGAATTCCATGGAGAGAGGAGCCTGGTGGATTGCAGCCCACGATGTCACAAATAGTCAGACACGACTGAGTGACTAATGCATACATGCGTACATATATATACACACATATAGAAAATATCCTCCAGTTTTCTTATACTCTGAAAATCATGCTATGCTTTGTGGCAGTCTGCAGGGCTACAGTCCATGGAGTCACAAAGAGTTTGGCACGACTAAGTGACTAACGCTTTCACTTGTGGCAAGAAAATAATATCATGGTGGTAAAAATCAGAAGAGAAAACATAGCAAAGCCTTTGCTTGTTTAGTAACATATCTGTGGAATCTCCATTGCACAGGAGGCTATAGTGCTGGCTTAGTTTCAGCTCAAAAGATGTGGAGACTGACAGATATGCACCTTTGCTATCGCCGTATAGACTTATTCTGTCCTGTTAGCCTCTGTGTATGTATTTGCATGTCTGTCTCTCTTACACACACACACACACACACAAGCCCACACATGGGTACCAATTGCTACAGTGTCTCTCTCCTCATCTTCACGAGGAATATTTCTGTCTGCAGACCTAAGTATGTGCCGTATCATGACCAGCTCAGGGGGAATCATTCAAACCAATGCAATTTACTCAATATTGGTCAGTTTGACTCCTGACCCTGGTCCCTGGGCAGCGTATCCTTGGCAACCGTGTGTGAAGTCGGGATGTGCTCATTGCTCTCATCTGAGACAGCTTGCTAAAGGCTGCCCGACACAGTCTGGCCTCTTCACAGAAAATTAGAAATCCAATAATAGATGATATTCTGATCAGATTGGTATTTACATCAGGAAAGCCACAGTCACGGGGCTGGGGGGCAGTGTGTCTAGACCCTTTGGGTGGTCTCTTGCATGGGTCATAGGATGGGAGTTATTTGGCTTGCTGTTTCATTTAGGGGGAAGGGGAGGAGTTAGAGAATGCCTTCTCACCTGATGTGAGACCACATCATAGAAATGGATGAGCTGATCCCCAATTTGGCAAAATGAACCAGAAAATTTCATGGGAAACACCTCTCAGAAAACACGATCGAGTATTCTCATTTCTGTTTCTTAAATAATTTCTGCAAAGGCACACTATGTCTGTGTGCATAAGTGAGAAAATGCAAAAGTGGGCAATCTATAAACACAGGATGTCATGCTGGAGTTGCCAGAAAATTCTGAAAATATTTTTGCTTTGTTGCTGTTGAGCTCCACATGATCTACTTGTCACTGTAACACTATTTCCAGCAAACTGTGGGGAATTCAGAATGATGAGTTACTATAGAATGAATAGCTTGGTCTGCGCTTATACCACCTTTCTTTCTTGGGAAATACCACACTCTTCTCTCAACATTTTTACATTTCCGGTTTTATTTCAATTTGAAATATTGTCTCACACGCACTTCCCAAATTTCATAGGAAAGAAACCTCGCTTAGCTTACACTGGAAAAAGTATTTTAATTTTATGCTTGATTTCCTTTTTTGAGATTTAGAAATAATGGGTGTTTGTTATCATTAAAACAAAGTAACACTGAAGCATATCTCCAGAGTCCTGATAAATAGTAACAGGCGGATTCCAGAGCCCAGAAGCAGAGAATGGTGACAAACAGCCCAGTGATGCAGGCTCGAGAGCAAATGCCAAAGTCGAGAGGGGCACCCAGGGGAGACAGAGAGGGGCACCCAGGGTACAGACGAGGGAATCGGGGGGAGACAAGGGGGGAACCCCGGGGGACAGAGGAGGGACCCCCCCCGCCCCCAGAGGAGGGAATCCAGGGGACAGAGGAGGGAAGGAAGGAAGGTTGCCAAGCCTGTGGCCCATCAATTTGACGTTCCCACCGAGGTTCTCTGAGAAAAGTATGGTAAGATCCTTCCTTCACGTGTCCCTGTGAGAATAACGCTGGGGGTTGGGGGTGGGCGCGGGCATTCATCGTGACCACGAATTCCTTGGAACGTGAGTGATGGGGACGTGGGGAGGACTTCTGTGTCTATAAAACCTGGTGAAAGTTTACCTGTGCTGAAGTCACATGGTTTTGATCCTCTGCTGAGCGACAGATCAGGCTTTGGTGAATTAGGTTAGTGGGCGACCTGAGGGTCACACCTGATGTACACGGAAGGTCGGGATTATGGAGTTAGGACGTCCTTGCCTGGCCAGATCCTGAGCACTCGCAGGCCCGCCTGGAATCGGCTGCCTGTCGCTTTGGTCATTTTCGCCTCTTGCTGTTTCACACTGTCCTGCTCAGCTGCCTTCATCTCAACACAATTGTTTCCACCTGCAAATAAAGAAGTGCAGCCATGGAGGTCTGTGCACGGTGGTCTCATGAAGAGTCTCCCGTCAGTGTGGGGACCAGGTACTGCCGGGCCCAGGTCAAACACAGCAAGTGTTTATGGTCAGGAACCAAACTGGGTGATGTGGGGAAAGAAATGCTCTCTCACACTACTCAGCAGCAGTTTGCTAAATATTACTCATGGTCACAAGCTGAAGTTGCTCTTTCCTGAGTTCCTTCCCAGGAAATGAACTAACTCATCTCTTAGGAAGGGAGAAATTCTGTGATGACAGTGATTTGATCATGATCTCCTTTCAAGATGTTCCTGGCTTGCTGATCTGGGCGGCAGGAAAGGAAATGCCAAGCTTCCCCCGTGCCTGGGATGGTCGGAGCTAAGGGCACAAGGGGCTGGAGTGGAGAGAGACCTGTGCTGCATTCTTTCTGGGGTGAAAAGCCTACGGCAAACAGATCAAGAGCACGCATCTTCATCCTTTAAGATGAAAACCACCTTTTTAAATCAGCAGTGACTGGTTGATTTTAGTCATGATGCGTTTTGAAGTGTAGTCGGCCATCACAGATTAGGCGCTTTGCATGGTGACGTGTTTTCTGGGCCAAGACATCCATCGTGTGCCATCTAGGCCACCAGCTGCACTCAGCCCTCAGTCCTTGGCCAGCTTCCTGCCTTGGTTTCACGTCATCACCCGTGCACCCATTCAGCTCTTCTTCCTTTTATCTGCAGACTCCTCCATGGTTTTTACATGGTTAGAAAACACTTAACTTTTTATCATGTTTGAACTTTCTCTGAAAGTGTCTGACATTGATTTAAAAATTTTTAATGTAATAAATGTGTTAAAACAATCATTCACAAAACCGTGTAAGTCAGAATATGTGACGTTGACGTTGGTGATGAAATAATCATTAACCTTTTGAGGAACATAAATTCCCAAATGAACAATTTAAGACAATAGTAGTTTTTACTACAGGCACACGTTGTTTCTAAGGTACACATTCTAGTTTTCAAAAACTTATGATACACTCAGTTCATCCAGGGGCTTAACCAGTTGAGATGTTTTATTGTTTTCTGTGCCCTGATATCATTTAAGAGATGAAAGTTAACACACAAACACGAGACTTGTTAAGATATGCCTTGTGTGTGTGCTGAGTCGCTTTAGTCATCTCTGACTCTTTGTGACCCTATGGACTGTAGCCCGCCAGGCTCCTCTGTCCGTGGGATTCTCCAGGCAAGAATACTGGAGTGGGCTGCCATGCCCTCCTCCAGGGGAGCTTCCTGACCCAGGGATCGAGCCTCATCTCTTATGTCTCCTGCACTGGCAGGCTGGGTCTTGACCACTGAGCCACCTGGGAAGCCCGTAAGATACTCCAATCTCTGCTTATCATGGGAAATAAAAGGTGTTCAAAGAAAATAAAATTAATAAACAGAGTAGTTGTATTGGAAAATGGACTTTTCTCCTTGTGATTTTCAGTACACTGTCTTGTTGCTACAGAAAACACTGCTTCAGAGCCCAGGTGTCAAGTCTAAGCTGAAACACCTCCAGTCCAGGTAAGGATGAGGCAAGCTGACCGCGCTGAGCTTGTGAACCTGGGGAGGAGCTCCGATGTCTGAACTCTGACGACATCAGTAAGTCCTTATAAGAAAGTGACATCCTTAAGTCCATGTAATAATATCCCGACTTTAAAGTGTTAACTGATTTTTCTAACTATGATGTAAGCCAAACAAAACCCTCCTGATGTGTGGTGTAAACATTCAAAACTTTCCATTTCCAGCAGTCAAAGCAGTGCTGAGCCAAGGTCTCCATCACTTCCAACTTTTTCGTTAAAATGGGGAGTGGCTGTAAGTCACCATTGCTGTGGGCAAACCCCTCCACCATAACATCTTCCTTTGAGATGTTGGGTCAGTTTTGAAGATTAATAACAGGAATCACAAGAGCATTGTGCATTCAACTTTAAAGGTAAAGAGAAAGGCAGAATATAGGAATGGGCTAAGCCTGAAGCAGTTGCTGAGAGACTTACTGTGGAAGGAGGAAGCTGACAGCGCCCTTGATCCTGGACCCAGTGTGCGAAGGAGAGAAGAGCCTCAGTGAGAGAGCCCCGCCCCCTGCCTTTTACAAAACTGAGGGTTTTGGAGGCACAAGACTGCTCCTCATGTGTTGTGCACATACACACTTACATTGGTGAGTGTAGGTGATACCGAGGTTATCTCAGAATCCCTCTGGTGTGTTTCATTGTATAGTCTTGTTAACCTCATCAAGTACCTGGAAGTAAGATGCCCTTAACTTATACACACAATTAATATAAATGAGGTAAATAACAAGGACCTACCGTGCAGCAGAGGGAACTACACTCAACATCTTGTAATAGCATATAACGAAAAAGAATCTGAAAAAGAATATACATAAATAGATATGTGTAACTGACTCACGTTGCTGGACACCTGAAATTAACACAACATTGTAAATCAATTAACATCGGTAAGAAGAGAAGAAACTACTGGTGCTTTGCTCAGCACACAGCACACAATCTCTTTGCAACACTCTTTTCTTAATGTTTACTTATTAAAGGGAGAAATATCTGGTCCCTTTCCGTGGTCTCAAATTAACTAAACTAATAGGATTTAGTATTCAACCTTTATAAATTATCAAATATCTTTATTCCTTCCACCTGATTTCTAGAAATCTGATCTAAAGGTATTCAAATTCATTTTTTGTATATCTGAATTTGGTAAGTTGCTTCTTATTTTCACAGCCACAATTAAATTTTTAAAACTGAAGACAAAAAGTAAATATAATGGTAATTGGGATAATACAGTCCATCATTATATTAGGGATTTTAACATAAAATATTTGAATAGAACGTCTAGGGCTGTTAAAAATGTTTCATATGCGTTTATGACTGCATAGAGTTTAAAGTAATTGGATCTTCTATAAATCTTTCTAAAACCACATGCACATATGTGTATTTACATGTATATTATATATATGTATATATAACTTTTATATTGCACACAGAGCTGAAAGCAAGCCTCAAAGCCTATAACAAATAGAATATTTTTGTATTATTTTAGCTCAAAAGAAACACCAACAGGCTGCTAGTTCATTTGATTCTTTGTTCAGTACTGTCCAAATGAATTCACAATAAAATAAGATTGCTTTTAACAATTCGAACTTGTCTAAGAAGATTGAGCTGGGGAGATTGCCATTTCATCAACACACGCACATTTTCTCTGCCGGCCATCCAGACACACACACAAAAACAAACTTGTAATGAGCGGGCACTTTATCAAGCGCCCTCTCCATCCTTCATTAAACGACAGAAAATTGCTCTCTGCTGGGGTTGTCAATGCAGCCTGCCCTCCCAGAAGCCCATTTGTTTCACATGCGGGCGCCGAATATTGCAGGATTTGCAGATTTTAGGTGACAAATCACAGCCAAGTTTGTGTGGCTCTCAGAGTTGTGTTTTGCTTGGGCATCTTTGGGGTTTAGTTTTGCTTGATTTTTAAGGGGAGGGGACCTCCCTCCCTGACAGATGGGGAGCCTGTGTTTCTCGCCAGGCTCTGTAGATTCTGTGATCTTCTTCCTCCTGAAAAGTATATTGCAAAGGCCCCTTACCCCCGAAAGCCATTTCAAAGCGAGGGGTGATACACGTGGCTGGTTGAGACTAAAAGCACAAGCAGAGTGGGAAATGTATTCTTTCATTGCCTCCTTTCTGTTCTTCATTAAATCTTATTGAATTTGTCATCTTTTTTAATTGCACTTACCCATAAGGGTGGTAAAAGGATTTTTTTTTTTTTTAGTGACTTAAAAACTTAGCAATTTGACCCCCTTTCTGGAGGTTTTCTGACAAGGAAGAACTTAGAAATCACAGCAACAGTGTGGCTTTGTCAGGGCCCATCTCGGACACCCAGCCTACAATCAATGTGGCTTATTGAGCTTGGCTGCAAGGTTTACAGGGATGGGAGAATGCAGGGCTGAGGCTGGTAGGAGCGTCATTATTTATTCATACCCGGAGATTAACCACACCAAAGACTGTGGAAATTCTATCGCCAAGATGAAGAAATAGAAGCCACTCTAAGTTAACTGGGGGTGGGGTGGGTGGGTTTGTAAGGAACACAAGATGACGGCTTTCAAGAGGGACGGTCCAGAGCTCAGGGATATTTACATCTGCTCTGAATTTTCATCCAAACAAACCTATTTCAAGTTTGGGACCTAGCGCACCGTGGCTGTATGCTTTCACTGCCATTGATGCGGCAGAGACTCACTCGTCTTTAATTCGCCTGTTACTCTTTCTCTTTAGCGTCCCATGTCCGTGTCTGCTTGGGGGCCGTGAAATAAATGTGGAAGGGCACTGCTTTAGCTACCCACCACTTTCTGATTTTCGTGGATTTTATTTTTTGACCTAAACAGACTACTTTTTCTGAAGAGCAAGCTTGGGGTTCTTGTTTAGATATGATTTACGATGCTACATTAACCCTTCATTGACCTAGAAATGCCCTAATATTAAAACAGTTTGACACATAGAAAATCAAAAGCCCTTTTATTGAAAGTGTTATTGTCCGCATCATAAGTTTCTTCGATGTGGTGCCGGCATCCCACCATCAATTTCCTTCTACTATTGAGCATGTATTGAAAAACTAATGGACAGAATCCTTTGTCATTTCTGTCCCAGTGACCAGCAAATAGCTCAGAGAGAGCTGGTGCCTTCTCATCACTCCAGGCACTTCTAAATGACACCGCTAAGATAACATGTTCGCGGTTTAAGGGAAAAAAGACATATTGGAGGTCCTGGGGATGAATCACAAAGGCCCTTTGTTTACTCACATACTCACTCGGGAAGTTGTGACTTCACTGCTCTTAATTTCTCACCCTGGAGTTCAGGAGAATGAAATAGGAGGTGGAAAACCTGGCCTTGCCAAGTATTCACTGGCTTCTGTATATATTGTCTTTTGAGCCCCAGAGGAAGTATTTTTAGAACTGAAGAGAGTTTGCTTCTTTTCACTGTTCACTGTTGAAGCACATCCCCATGTTTCAATAACTCTGATACATTGATAGACATCTCCAGTTTGGTTAGAACAGATTTTTGATCAACATGTTAGTAATAGCACACAAAACAGTCTTCACAAGGAAAGTTACAGAAAGGATCCAGCTGCCGGGAGGATGTCTTCAGAAGATGTGGGCTTTGAAACGATGCTCCCCCACCACACACGATGTTCATATGGGCGCTCAGGTGTGTGCACGTATGTGAGGGAACAGAAACTGTATCACTATGCAAGTGCCCTGTTTAACGTTCCCTTCTCGAGATTTCCCCCAGACTACTCCTTCAGGAGGTGGCACTCCGGGATGAGTCCTTCGTACCACCCTGGAGGGCAGAGAACAGGTGAGAGAATCTGAGCAAGGCTGGAGGCTGCGTCCCGGGGGTGGCGCGCCTGCCGCTGTGGAATCCTGAGTAGCTCCTCACCCCCCACCCTCAGCAAAGCCAGCCTTGTCTTCGCTTGCTTCTGCAACTGTCCCTCAAGTCCTGTGTTTCTCGGTGTTTCTGTGTTTTGTTTTTTTCCTTTTGTCACTGAGGTCACTAATGAACCTGTGGACTCTGATGGGAAAGGATGGAGACGGGTTTGCCCCACCCTCAGCTTTCTGCCGTTACCGTGATCTCCATCTGCTCGCCTTCTGGTCAACAGTGCAAAAGTCGCTGTAAAGTCCTCTCTGGATAAGAATGCCCCCAACCTCAGAGTACCTGTCATCACTGTGGGATGTCAAGGAAGAATGTGATTCAAATACACCTGTCACGTTTTACTGAACAATTATATCAAAACCTAACTGGAGTGAATATGCGTAGTGTTTGTTTGCTCAGGGCTAAAGTCACCAAGAATATGTAAAAGCGGAAATTTAACTAAATGTATTTGATACATTGTTGTTGGTGTTCCGTCACTAAGTCATGTTACACTCTTTGGCAGGACATGGTAACTATGATATTATAGCTTTTACTTTTATACTGCAAAGAGTCAAACACAACTGAGCGACTAACACTTTTACTTTTCCACGAGAGTAAAAATCGATTTAAAAATTTTATAAGGGGAAATTTAGATTTCCAAGACATCTTTCAAATGTGCCGAAGTACTGCAGAACACACGTTCGCGATGATGTGTGTCCCACACACCTGCCTCAGCCCCGTCACTTCTGGGAAGGACCCCAGTGACTTCACTGGTGCCACAAACACCGTGCTACCTGTTGGTGGATTTCTGGACTGTTTCACAGCGGGGCCCAGCCCCAGGGACCTGAGCTCTGTGAGTGTAGCCTGAGGCCAGGGCTGGGCTATACCGCTCTGGAGGGACAAGCAGAACGGTCAGAGGGGTGATGGTCAACCGCACCCTTTCGGCTTGTCTCCCGTGGTTGGGAGGAAGCCCTCCGGCTGCCCAGCCTTATAGAGGGGGAAATAGGTGAGATGCCCTCAGAGACAGGGGGTGAGGGATGGACAGGTCTTGTATCAAGCTAGAAATGAGGAGGGAGGGGGAATTATCTCAGAGCCAGGGGGCCCCCTTTAAACAGATCACATGCGCAAAGAAGAGTAACAGGCTCTGAGCATGAAACAAACATTGAACAAAAAATACCCTTTCGATTGGCTGACATCCAGAGGCAGCCAAAAACCAGAGGACAGAAAAATGGGGTCAGAGGAAGAGCGGGTGTGAAGACAGGGTTCTGAGTACACGTGGGGTAGGCTGGGGGCCCTCGGGGGGCCCAAGCGTCTTTTCCTCCCACCAGCTTCACACTCCACAGGCCCGGGTGTCTGCCCCATCCTGTCGCATATGCAAATGGAAAGGGTGAGGGAGCACTTTAAGACCTCAGGCATGAAATTTAAAATTGAATCCTGTCAAATCATAGGAACTCAAGTGTAATTCTTATTGTGCAGATGACAGCAGGCTAATTAGTAATCCTAGCGAGAAGCACCCTTCACCCCTAAGGTCACAAGCCAGTGTCCTACCCGTGTTTATTAGCTTAACACAAAGGGTCATTATGGTAATCCCCCCTCCCTGGGCTTTTTCTGTCTTCCTTTTTTTTTTTTTTCCCCTTTCTTTGTTTCTTTCTTTCTTTTTTTTTTGGTCTCAGTTTAATTCCGGGTAAAATAAAGTTTCGTGAATAAATGTATATGAAATTGTTTCCCATTATAATACAGCTTTCACAATCTTTTAACTAGCATTTAGAATGCCTTTGAAAGTATTTGCACATGAAAATTTTTAAGTTGGTATTTTGTAAAATCCTGCAGAACTCTCTGTTCTTTCTAGGCTCCTGTTTTGAAGAGAGACAGTCAGAATGACCAGGACCAAGCACATTCTTAATTTCCCAATTATGGTTTCTGCTCAAAAATGAGTCTCTGAGTCTAATTACTTCTCTATACATCTTCTAGCTAAACTTATTATTTTTTTGTACTGTACTGAACTGCCTTAGCTATTTTATAAAGGCTAAGTATTTCACTAAGCTCTTGCAATATTGAAAGAATCTATATTCTGAGAATTTGAAAACATGTCAGCCTACCTAAATTACATATTGATCAGGTTTAATTGCATGCCACCCATCAGTATTAGGTTTGAAAATTCATAAAAGAGAAATAATGTACTCTTTGTGGATGATTACTTCTGGGGCATTTAAATGAATTCCATCACTTAACCTGGGCTGCGACAGATTATTGAGTCTTGCCAGCTAGCCATTCAGAGACCAATGCGAGAGACCAGCTGTTTTCCAACTATCAGAGACCAGCAGAGTGCAAACAATATAAATTTCTATAGATTTTCTTTTAAGGAAAACAGCAAAGTAAAACATTAAAAGTAAACATTCATTTTTCAATTGCTTCCTCATTGTCTCTTTACAGAAGCATTCATTTTTAATTCTTTTTGGATCTCAGGAACCTTATTCTTTCAAGTAGTAATTCACGGCTTAATTAATATACAGTAATCAAAGAGATAAGCAACAATAAACGATTCGCAGCTTGGTTTTATTTGTTGAGGTTAATTTTTTATGCAAGGGCATAAAAGGATTTTCATGTTGATTCTTTAGTGGACAAACCATTTAATTTTCGTACGAAAAAAAAGGAACCTCCAAAGTTTTGTACTATCGTTGGTAAACGGTCTTTAAAAGCTATCTTCTCGTGAAGGTCACATCGGCTCAGAAGATGAGTTCATCATTAGTTTTCAGGATGCTCTTTACATTTAGAAATTATGTTTGTGGGTATTGGTTGTGTTTTGAGAAATTGTGCTTATGTATGTTTTTCTTTACAGATTATCAATACAAAGTAAAAAGAGCCAGTTAAAATCATTGGGCTTACTTGGATAATAGTTCAACAGCTACATTTTATTTAGACACTTTCAGGTAATAAATATCTGTGAGCGTAATTAACTGTCTTTACCCAGGACTGGTCCTGCAGGCGCTGCTGTAGGGCGTCAACATTGTCTTTTAATGTTAAGGTTCAGTTTTTCCTTGAGAATTATTAGGACCCTCAAAGTATGTTAACAGGATTTGTCTTTCAATAGCGGGTTGTTAGGAGAAGGCAATAGCAACCCACTCCAGTACTCTTGCCTGGCAAATCCCATGGACGGAGGAGCCTGGTGGGCCACAGTCCATGGGGTCGCTGAGGGTCAGACACAACTGAGTGACTTCACTTTACTTTTCACTTTCATGCATTGGAGAAGGAAATGGCAACCCACTCCAGTGTTCTTGCCTGGAGAAGTCCAGGGACAGGGGAGCCTGGTGGGCTGCCATCTCTGGGGTCGCACAGAGTTGGACACGACTGAAGCGACTTAGCAGCAGCAGCAGTGGGTAGTTATAAGTAGACACAGGCCAGATACATCCTGTGTCTCATCCTTGGTACCCACAGCGCATTGTTTTATTTTCTACGAGCAAACATAAGGCTGTGCAAATTTGCCCTGGACACGTCCGACTTCACTGTTTACATGGCTGAAATTACCGTGATGGGGCAGAAAACAAGAGTTCACAGGGGCCACGGGGCCCAGTTATGTCTGAGTCCTTGCCTAGTTACAGTTGTGTCAGGACCCTCGAGGACAACCATCCACTTAGACAGCTCAGAGTTTGACAGCTTAGGATGCGGGGCTGGTGGGTCGATGGCAATCCCGGGTTCTCTCACCTTCTACCTGCACCCGGCGTTTCATCAACACTGTCCTTGTGGTCTGGGGTGTGGCGTGTGTCATTTTCTGCCATGTCCTTAAGAAGAAAATGAAAGAAGAGAGGGCAGAGGGCCTCAGGCCAGCACCCTCTGTGGGGAACAGCTTCCTCATACACAGGTCAGCTGCCATGCACTTAGAGAAACCCAAGGAAACCCAATGTATTGGAATTTCATCAACATTTTATGAAGGATGATGCTTTTACTCTACTGATCAACCGTTTACTATCTAATCAGTTATATTGTAGAACACAGCCACCTAAATGACCCACTGGGCAAATAAATGACTTTTATCGAAGACTCTTTAGAAAATGAGAGAGAGAAAAAAAACTTATGGCCAGGGAAAATTTGGGACTGACTTTCTTCAGAAAACTTCCATCCATAATGATGGGCTGTCATTATGAATCAGGAGAGAATTGGTGTTACTTTTGGCTGTTCTAGAGCAGAACACAAAGAAAGGGTCCATGAAAAGAAATCATCTTAGAGTGAAGCTAGTTTTAGGAGGGACACCCAGATCAAGCCAGCTTTGCAAGAAAAGGCTGCTGTGTGAGCTCAGCGGCCAGGCTGGGAAACGTTGGGAGGTAGGGTGGAGACGGTGAGGTGCAGTGTGGAGTATTTCTGCCTTCTGCAGGTTGGAGTTGGAATGCAGTCACATGAAAACTCAAATTTGCCCGATTATGTCACCTTGCTTTTTTGTATAGGACGTTGGTAAGAGCTCTGCCCCCAGGAGAACCTCTTGGCTGGAGACGCGGCTCCATAAATGAACTGCATGCTGCATAGACAAGGTAATAAGTGCCCTCCAGGTATAAGCTGGAGCTTTCCAGGTGGCTCAGTTGTAAGGAATCCACCTGCCAATGCAGGAGACACAGGTTCGATCCCTGGGTTGGAAAGAGCCCCTGGAGAAGGCAATGGCAACCCACTCTAGTATTCCCGCCTGGGAAAGCCCATGGATGGAGGAGCCTGTTGGGCTACAGTCCATGGGGTCATGGAAGAGTCAGACATGGTCTAGTGGCCAAGCACACAGCCCAACACACGTGGGTGTAGGTTACACATTTCCACCCACTAAAACCACCAAATCAACAACTGACAGGTATAAAATGAATTGTAATATGGCCATAGAAGAAGAGCCAGTATGTGTCAGAGATTTTATGGACAACTTTAAAGAGATGCACCCAAATATTGAAGATTCAGGGAAATCTTCACCTTTGTCTCAGCAGCTATCCATCATTAATTCTCCGTGTCTCTCCTCTCGTCCTTGGAGTTCTTGGTGCTGTGGAGTTTTGCAGTAACAATCCTCTTTATCTAGTGGATAAATCAATAACAAATCACTGATTCCTTAGCACCTGAGAAGCGGTCTGCAGAAGTTCTAATGTGCCTTTTGGTGTACAAAATTAAAGTGCCCCTACAATAAATCATTCCCAAATGCTCTTTGATGAGTCCTGGAATGGCCAAGGCCTTTGCACACTGTAAATATTTCCCTTCTTATGTGACTGTCTTTGGCAAATGTCCCTCTCTCCTCACTCTGGCCATAAAGACACCCTGGGGGTGAATCCCTAATTGCCACTCTATTGCAGCTCCTCATAATGGCTACATTGGGGAAGTGATGCTCAAAACACTTCAGCTTTGGGAATGGCTAAAAACAGAAAAAAATCAAACCAAAATACGTTGCTTAGCTAATTATCAAACTGCCATTAAAAGTCGCTCAGTTGTGTCTGACATGGACTGTAGCCCGCCAGGCTCCTCCATCTATGGGATTCTCCAGGCAAGAACACTGGAGTTGGTTGCCATTTTCTTCTCCAGGGGATCTTCCCAACCCAGGGATTGAACCCGGGTCTCCCGCATTGCAGGCAGACACTTTATCCTCTGAGCCACCAGGGAAGCTGTTGCTGGCAATGTCTCTCAAAGTCTCCATATGCCTGTTTTGGGTTGAACCATGTGCCTCCAGACAGGTGTACTGGAGACCCAACAATGAGAATGTGACCTCGTTTTGAGATAAGGTCTTTACGGTAGTGGGTGAGTGGGTGCGTACTAAGTCGCTTCAGTCGTGTCCGACTCTTTGTGACCCCATGGAACAGTAGCCCGCCAGGCTCCTCCACCCATGGGATTCTCCAGGCAAGACTGCTGGAATGGGTTGCCATGCCCTCCTCCAGGGGATCTTCCCAACCTAGGGATCCAACCAGTGTCTCTTATGTCTCCTGGAAGGTGGGTTCTTTACCACTAGAACCCTCTGAAAAGCCCCCTTTACAGAGGTATTTAAGTTCAGATGAGGTCATTGAGGTGGCCCCGACCTAGATGACTGGTGTCCTCATTGGAGAGAAAACGTGGATAGAGACAAGAGGGACAGAGGGAAGACGGTGTGAAGAGGCTGAGCCAGGGAGAGACACTGGGACAGACTCCCTCCTCCCCACCGCCCCTGCCTCAGAGGATGTGCATCGCTCTGTCACCTGAATTCAGATTCCTGCCTGTGGAGCTCTGGGAAAATACCTTCTGTGGTTCAGGACACCTAGTCTGTAGTGTACTCTTCCAGTAGCCCTAGGACACCAGTGCAGCAGCCTGGATTCGCAAGGTGGTCCCAGGATTGTCAGGTACATGGCCCGGGTATGCTGTGCTGCGCTCAGTCACTCAGCTGTGCTCTCTTTGCGACCGCATCACAGTAGCCCTCCAGGCTCCTCTGTCCATGGGATTTTCCAGGCAAGAACACTGGAGAAGGTTTCCATTTCCTTCTCCGGGGGATCTTCCAGACCCAGGGATCAAACTCATTCTCTTGCATCTCCGGCATTGGCATGTCGATTCTTTGCCACTAGCACCATCTGGGAAGCTCCCAGTCCCATCACTTCATGGCAAATAGATGGGGAAAAAGTGGAAACAGTGACAGACTTTATTTTCTTTGGCTCCAAAATCACTGTGAACAGTACTACAGCCATGAAATTAAAAGACGCTTGCTCCTTGGAAGAAAAGCTATGACAAACCTAGACAGCATTTTAAAAAGCTTTGCCCACAAAGGTCTGTATAGTCAAAGCTATGGTTTTTCCTGCAGTCATGTATGGATGTGAGAGCTGGACCATAAAGAAGGCTGAGCACCAAAGAATTGATGCTTTCGAACTTTGGTGCTGAATAAGATTCCTGAGAATCCCTTGGACAGCAAGGAGATCAAACCAGTCAATCTTAAAGGAAATCAACACTGAACAGTCATTGGAAGGACTGATGCTGAGGCTGAAGCTCAGATACTTTGGTCATCTGATGTGAAGATCTGGGATAGATTGAAGGCAGGAGGAGAAGGGGACCACAGAGGATGAGATGGTTGAATTGCATCATTGACTCAATGGACATGAGTTTGAGCAAACTCCAGGAGATGGCGAAGGACGGGGAAGCCTGGTAAGCTGCAGCCCCTGGGGTCACAAAGAGTCAGACACAACTTAACGACTGAACAACAACAGCAGCAGCTTCCTTTTTAAACTTGAAATACATAATTTAACTCCAGGCTTCCAATAACCTCATTTTCTGTTGACATCACCAGGGTACCTTCATCCAGTTTATGTTAAACACACAAGAACTAGAGTATCCTTCTGCATTCATGTCCACTTTGGCTCAAAATACTTAGATGAGGAAGACAAGCGTTCATCCTATTATGATTAATTTCCTGAATTTTGAAGGCAAATTTCGTTGAGAAGTCCTACCTGCTGGGACATGTCTCCAGAGGAAGGGCTGTGCCCCTGTAAATAATAGCAGTTACAATGAACTTGTGATCAACCACAGCCTGTCACGTGCTCAGTAAAAGCAGTTTACATGAGTCTTCTTTTTATTTCCTTTTTCCTCTTTATTTTTACTTTTCTAGTAAGAATAATAGTTCTGTGGATGAAATCAAGGGCTCTCAGCGAGTGGCCCCAGACTGTGAAGCAGGAGCTCATGCATCTGCCCAGGAGAGGCCTGCATCCACTTGACCTCTCCATCCTCAGTTTCTCCTTCTGTGAAATGGACGCAGTGGCTCTCCAGGGCTTGACTCAGCCTGGCTCTTCCATGAGGCCATGTCGGGTCGCCCACCATTCCTAATATAGTCATTTGTCCTCTTGCTTGGTTTACCCCCTGGTCTGCACTTGGTTGCAAATATGCTTTATGTTTAAGGCTTATCTTATGGCAAAATTCAAATAAAGTGTTACATAGCAAAAGCCATAAGGCAGACTTACCTTATAATCTCAGAGATGAAACTGAGCAGGACTGCTATCCAGAATGATTTTTGTGAATCTTAGTCTGGGGCCTTTGGCTAAACACAGCATTCAGAAAGTAGGCACAGCTTTGAGCACCCAGGAAAGCATTCAGGAAACGTGGCCCAATCCTGCATCTTACCCCTGGAATGACATCTCTTCGCATTGAAATTGTCATCCGTGACATCAAGACCAGGAATGGCAGCTGTTCTGTGATCTTCCCTGATGGTAAGATAAGAGAGGGAAGTTGACAAACTCCAGGTTCAGGTTGGAAGATAATGATTTCCGTTAGTTTTGCTTCTTGGCACCTAGGACATAATTGTCATGTATAATAAAACATGAAATGTCTTCCTTTCATAGAGTTTTACTAAATCAGCCCCAGAGGAAGGTGTGCTTACCAGTCTTTTCATTACTGACTGGAGTAAACTAAGGCCCTGCTTATGCTTAAATTTAGGACTTGTCTTGGGTCTCCTCTGTCCGGCGATAAATAAAAGGCCATCAAGAAGTACTGAGTTTCTCTGAAACCTTTGTTATTTTTGTTGTTGTTGATATTCAGTCACTAAGCCGTGTCTGACTCTTTGTGACCCCATGGACTGTAGCACACCAGATTCCATGGGATTCTCCAGGCAAGAATACTGGCGAGCATTGCCATTTCCTTCTCCAGGGCACCTTCCCGACCCGGGGATCCAATCCCCATCTCCTGAGTCTCCTGCGCTGGCAGGCAGGTTCTTTACCACTGGGTCACCAAGGAAGGCCCCTTGTCATTCTTAGACCATTTCACATATACTTTATAACGCTTTTAAGGCATCAAGGGCTTTTAATTTCACAGAATCACGTTTATTTCATGAGAACTTAGCAGAAGGCAACAATATTTTTAAACAGTTCATAGTTATGGCCCTGGGATAGATGAGCGTTACCCTACACGTACTTAACAGATGATTCCAGACAAGAAACAGTAAAGAAAACGTAAAATGTGATTTGGAAAGAAGTAAGATTTTACATATCTGTTTCCTTTTACTGCCCCTAAACTTTAAATTTGATATGTGCAACTGTGTTAGAGGAAAACCATCTTCTGTTAGAGGAACAATGGATTTGGAATCAGAAAACTTGCGTGGAATCCTGCTGAGCTTCCTACACTTGGGGAGCGTGACCGTTACCAGCCTGGTAACTTTGAGAAGTCCTGACTTAAGTGAAGAGTAAGTCAAAGGTGAAGATCTCAAGGGTAAACCAGGCACACGGTGGCTGGTCAGTGAATGCTTATTGAGCAAATAAATAAATGACCACATAAATATCAACTGCAGCAACTGCAGATTCCCACAGGGTCTCAGGAATCCCACCAGCTAAGTGGCCTATCCTCGTGCCCAGAGTTGACAGTCACAGCAGGTGAGCAACTCAGACTCTGGAAAGCTCATCCTGAAGCCCAGGGCCAGGGTAGAAACTTAGGGAGAGGACCCGGGGAGGGAGAAGCATGAAGCATTGTAAAAAACTGCAGCAAGCGGCCTCTGAGGAGTAAAAAGATGTTGCATCCATAAGACAAGAACTGGGTGCTATAAGAAAGGGTCACAGTCACAGCATAACTGTTCTGAGTTTAAAACATGATGACCACAACTTTCTGGAAAAATTGGCCAAATATTTGGGAAATAAGCTAGAGAAAAGCACCAAGAAAATAGAATAAAAAGATAGAGAGATGGTGATTGAAGGACAAAAGATAAGAAAATTATAGGATTAATTCAGTCTCTTCTTGATAGGTTTTCAAGAAAGAGAGAATAGAGGCTGTTTCCCCAACTTGGCAAGTTATGACCCCGGATT